>NC_133133.1:61986898-62303398 GCF_048418815.1 Hemitrygon akajei
TCTTGCTGCTGCCATCAGGAAGAAGGTACAGGAGCCTCAGGACCCAAACAACCAGGTTCAGAAATAATTATTACCCCTCAACCATCAGGCTTTTGAACCTGTGGGGATAATTTCACTTACCCCATCACTGAACTATTCCCACAACTTATGGACTTACTTTCAAGGACTCTTCATCTCAAGTTCTTGATATTTATTGCTTATTTATTATTATTAATATTTCTTTGTTTTTCAATTTTTGTATTTGCGCAGTTTGTTGTTCTTTGAACATTAACTATTCTTCCATTCCTTTGGGGGCAGTCTTTTTATTTTTTCTATTGTGTTTCTCATATTGGTGAATGCCCGCAAGAAATTGAAGCTGTAGGTTGTATATGGTGACATATATACTTGATGATAAATTTTACCTTGAACTTTGAACTCATTCCCATAGCAAATTTGTTCTCGTCCAATGAAAGGCAGAGTCATGATTCACAGAATCTCAAGCAGCTTGTTCCACTGATCCTACAGTAATGCGTTTTATTCTCCCTGCATTCTTCTCGACTGCCCCTAAATTTTAAACACTAGGGGTAATTTACAGGAGCCAAATAACCTTCCAACTCAACTCCGATATCTTTAGGATGTGGGAGGGCACTAAAGCATTCAGTCAAAATGTTAGAAAGAATGTGCAAACTCTACATGATAGCACTGGAGGTCTACACTGACCCATGGTCACTGGACCTCAGTTTTCCATCATTTCCAGTTCTGACGAAGGGTCATTGAACTGTAATGTTATCTTTTTCTCTTTCTATAGGTGCTGTCTGTATAAATATTTCTAGCTTGTTCTGTTTTTTACCTCTAAAATATGGTGGATGGATCTGCTGATTTAGCTATCTATTTATTGATTTATATTTAGAGATACAGTACAGGATAAGCCCCACTGGTCCTTCAGGCTGTGCCATCCTGCACCCCCAACAACATCCAATTTAACCCGAACCTAATTGGGACAATTTACAATGACAAATTGTCAATTGACCAGTATGTCTTTGGACCATGGGAGGAACCTGGAGAAAATCCATGCATTCCATGGGGAGGATGAACAGGCACCTTACAGAGGACACCAGGATTGAACTCTGAACTCTGATGCCTTAAGCTGGAATAGTGTTGCAGTGACTGCTTTGCTACCATGGTGCTCTTCAGGCAGCTTGCTGGCAATTGCTGAGAACCCGTGCATGCTATTGGTAAAATCGGGCATGACTTGGATAGAGCTGACTAGCATAGGTGGATAGCCTGATTCGGGCAGCACCATATGAGACTGAGTCAAAGTGGTTGCACAGTGTGGATTCATAACCCAGGGACTTGGGGAACATTGCTGTGGTATCTTTGACGTCACATTTTGTGGTCTTTCCTAGTGGAGGAATTGTACATCCACAGGTTCAGGTTGTTTAATTGCATTGCCAAAATAAGAGAACCAGTTTTTTTGGATAAGTTAGATCAAACCTGTATAATGCATGCTCTGCCTGTTTATTTCCCCCAACCCACTTAGGTTTTATGACAATATTCGTTGAAGACAAAGCAACTTGAATCAGGCAGGTGTTTATGTTGTCCATTAGTAGGACAATTCCCATAATGATGAGCCCATTTTAAGGTCTTTATTGCTCTGTTAAGGCCAGGTTAAGATTGCTCCATTTATTTTTCTGTTAATTTGGCAAGACAAATACAGACAGACAGTTGTGTGGTTGATTCTGATGATTATAGCTATGATTAAACATTTTTGGATCTGTGATAGGTTTAAACAGATATTGATAGGAACAAGTCATGTATTCCAGTTTATTTCTTTTGCCCTGATAGCACCATTGACTATTTTGAGACTTTTTCACTTAAAAACTTCATGAAATATATTCCAACCTGGATGTCCATTCACATCCACAGAACTGGGTGATGGGTCAGACGATTTTTTTTTAATGCTGTGCCATACATAAAGGAAGATAACAAGTAAAGCTTGGACTGAGTCCTGATCTGGAAGGAAGGTTGGAAGGGAAAGAGGAGAAGTCATTTGCATTAGGTTCTGGAGGATTCCTGATTGAGTAATGTAAGTAACGCCTGAGTGAATTAATTCAGGAATGTAGGAATAGTGGTTGGTAATCTGGCTGAAAGTAACTAGAAGTAATTCTTGCAGATGGTATCAAAGAATATATGAAACAAACTGGCATGGATATTGTTAGTCTATTGACAATTTTGCCACTGTATGAAGTTCCTGCTGTAACAGTTATCATACCTCAAATTGGCTATAATGCATGAACTGGTTTGCTGCCAAAAACAGGTTACAACAGAGTTTCACTGCTGACATTCTGAATAATTAAGCAACTCTTTGCTGCTTATGATTGATTTTATAATTTATAAGCAAAGCTGTCCTCATTTTCTTTGCAGTGACCCCTGTGAAATACAGACTAGCTCACATTATTAATTGCAGCGTTACTTTTCTTTTCCAGTTCCTCACATGCATCAAGAGATCTGTAAGTGCAACTGAGCAGGTGAGACAACAGTGAATGGTTCTGCTCAGTTGCATAATTGGATAGTGTTGAGATATATCACTGCAGGCTGCAGCTTCATTGTATAAATTTTGTACTTGCCTGCTATGCAAAACATAAATACTTCAAATTAATTTCTTTGAACTCTATGCTGAAAACATATGAAAATTATTTATACTATTCAATTCTCAAGCATAATATAATTTAAAAAGAAATCTGAAGAAAAGGGAAGTCCAGAAAAGGTGGTTGCCTTATTTTGCACTTGAATGAGAATAGTTTGTGAATATAATATGAATTGTATGTCTGTTTCTCAAGAGGAACATGCTATGTAAATTAAAATGTTTAAGGTTTGATATTTATTTAAATATTAAATTAGACTAACTTGATGAATAGGTTCTGAATAGTTTACATTAAGAACTCAATGCTCCCTTAACTACAGTAGTGCATCAATATATTTCATAGCATTATTATGAGATAGTGATAAATTATGTTAAAATAATCCTGTTAGGCAAGTCTCATCTCAGTAAAGTAGAATGAATCCACATCCTTAGGCAGGTTCCCTTTCCAACAGTTAATAAAAAAAAAATTGTGAAGGTAGAATACAGTAATTTCACTAAATTGTGCTTAGACCACAACTTTAACCTGCATATTTAACTTCCCTTTCCACATCCATAGGGAACATACTTCTACTTATTGTCCGAAAGGTTCATTGCAGGAACAATGGACATTATTTTTACTTGATGTACTGGATTGTGTGAGCATAAGAAATCGGCTTATTTGAAATTGGCCTGAGCTTAAAAACATGCTCATTTAGTAAACTACAGACACAATATTGTAGAACATTTTTTATTTATGAGCTTAACTACCAGTAGGCATTTTGCACAATACTCAATGCAGCAGGCAGCAACAATGGAGAGAATATCAAAGTAAACACTTCATCTGATTCTCTCTCTCTCCTGAATGATTTGCTGATTATTTCCAGCACTTAATAGCAAGTATTTCTTTATAGCATCTGTGAAGTAATCTTAGAAACCCTTAGTGTCAAATAGTGGAGGAATTACAGGTCTAGTAATTGGTTAGATTCCTAGATTCATACTTGGAGAACACTAGTTTTATTAGACTAATATTATATCAAGAAAATCCAGAGCTGGGCAAATGAAATAGAAATAAGAGTCTGAGTTCTATTTAATTTTTTTTAGAATCTTTTTATTGGTACGTAATCATCAACAGCTATAACATTATTTAAAATTGAATGCTCAAAGAAACATTAGAATTTATCAGTATTATACTGCTGTTGCTAAAGTTGATCAGCCAATTTTTAATTACATAGAATTTGTGATATGGACATGGAAGGTGTTTCAGAAAGCAAGAAAAGTAGAGAGATGTGAACTGGGTTTGTTCTTTAAGCAAAGGTGTGCTGGCTTATCACATGGTGGCATCGGGACTTAAGCAGTTCACTTATTTTTACATGTAGTCCATAATTTAAATGAACAAGAATGCTATATCAAACATTATATATTCAAGATTACTCAAATATAACTGAAATATTAAACATACAACACTCCTCCCTGCCTAGTTATAAACTCCAACTCTATACATGATACAACTACTGTATACTGACATCCACAGCATAGTAAATTTTAAATTATCTCATTCAGGCCTAAAGATTTAATCACTGCAGAGGCTTTCTTACTCTTGTGGGGTGATGTCTTTCCTGACAAGGGGGATCACTCTGCTTAGCAGATGGGACTTGTGGCTGTGAAAACAATCTTAAGTTCTGGGGCCTCCTCCATGGTGAACATCTTCCATGTCCAGATTGCAGGAATTGATTCTAAGACTCCAAGAAGTGGTTCTGATAGCTCCGGACTCCTTTCTTCTTCCTTTTTCTTCTAGTTTATACATCTTCATCTTGTGAAGGGGACATTCAGTTTACTGGAGTATTCTTTTATTAATCCATCTATTGCTCCCTTTACGATCTGATCTCTCCTCTTGGTTTCTGCATCAAGCAAAAGAGTTGAGAGGTGCGAGTCTTAGTATTTTTCTTTAAGCAAAATGTGCACACTTATCATGTGATAGTATCATGATGTATACAGTTTGCTTATTTTTACATATTACCTGTAATGATTATTTAAACAAAGAATGCTTAATCAACAACATATTTACAAGATCACTCAAATATTACTGAAACTCTATTAAACACAACACTTACCATTTCACTCCAGGGCCAACAAATAGTCTTTGCCATGCCACACATGTAAAATGCTGAAGCAACTCAGTAGGCCGGGAAGCATCTGTGAAAGAAAATCAATGTTTGGCATTTTGGGCCTAGCTACTTCATTGGTATTGAAAAGAAAGTGAGCTGAGGCCAGAATAAAATGTAGGGTGAAGGAGCGGAGCACAAGCTGGAAGATATAGGTGAGTCCAGGAAAAAGAGGGGAGGGTGTATGAAAGGGAATGATCTTATTAGTGTGTCCAGTGTCTGCCATGGCTTAAAAATATCCAATCCAGGCAACATCCTTGATACAATTTGCATTCAGTTCTTGACAACCCATTACTAGAAGGATGTGGAGACTATGGAGAGGGAGCAGAAGTTTGCTAGGATTCAGCCTGGATTAGAGGGCAACCACTATATGGAGAGGTTAGGTAAACTGGGGTTGTTTTCTCTGGAGCAGTGAAGACTGAGGGGTGACCAGATAGAAGCTTATAAAATTAGGAAAGACATTTAAGGTGACAGGGAGAAAGTTCAAAAGAAACATGCAGTGCAAGATTTCTACAGAGTTTGGTGGGTACCTGGAATGTGCTACCAGGGCTGATGGCAGATGTAAGAGAGGTGTATAAGAGATTCTTAGATAAGTACAATGAATATGCAGAGAATGGAAGGATATGGACTATGAGGTGGCAGAAGAAATTAAGTATCATTACCTTAATTGTTTTGGCACAACATCTTGGTTGGGCTTGGTTCCTGTGCTGTACAGTTCTATGTTTTACATTCTATCCTGGTTAATTTGCTCTGCACTCCTTCCAGCACAATCACATTCTATCTATGGTGTAGTGACCAGAACTGCAGACAATAACAATCTTGTGTAAAACTGCAACATAATGTCTCGGCTCTTACCTTCTTTTCCCCATCTATGTAGGTAAGCAGGCCATTGCCTTTTTTTCATAGCTGCCGGTCTCAGTTGTACCTTAGAAGCATCATGAATTTAGCGGTTAACACTGGGAATAAATCATACTGGGAAAGCACCTTGATCTTCTCAGAAATGTTTTAATAAATCATCAGTAGTCACCTACACTGGAAATGAAAGATGGGTTTTTTTATAACTCATTTGTACTGTTCATATTTCATTGGATCATATGCAAAATGCATATTTTTCTTGTGTATTGGTAACTGATCACTTGGTACAATATTCTAAGAGTATTGAAGGAATGCATAAATAGAATAAATGATTGCATTTTCACTGTTTCTTTGAACAGAACAGACTGTTCTTTCAATGTTCTCTTACATATAACAGCTTTGACCTAGTTATATTGAGTCCCCTGAGGCTGTATGTTTGGTGCAAGATCCAGTGTGGGTAGGTTTGCAGGTTGTTGGAGGTACAGTATTTAAGAAGCAGTTTTGGCTTGTATTCTGATGACAGGAACAAAAATCTGGCCATGGTATACAGGATGAATATACGTTCATGATTGCTAACTAGTCACAAATCACAAAGTTAAAATACTACGGAAGCAAAAGAACAACACTCACATTTTGTAGTCAGTTCAGATATTGGCTGCTTTGTACAAACACAGCACATCTTCTATAATTGATGTTCCTGGTGGGGAACATTGCATCAGATTAAAAACAATAAGAACTTTGCTGCATTCTTTAGCCCTTTTAACTGCAGTACCATTTCTTGCTGGTATAAACTGTCTACATCTTAAGTTTGCTTTAATCATTTACTGTTATTACTACTCTAGAGTGAATTTTCTTTCTAGGGAGTCTGGACAATATCCCAACCACAGGAAATACATTCCATCAAAGGAAAGAACTGCCTGTGGCAAAGCTTAATGGACTCATTGTCATTTTTTATATCTTCCTGCTTTCTGTAAGCAAGTTCACCTCTCAGATGCTCATGAAGACTGACACTGTATCAATGGCTTCATGACTCTAACATCCACCACAGAACGAATTTAGAGTAGGGAGAAGATAGAACTTGTGTTGCTATTATTTCCTCGTGTTTACAATATCCAATAATATTAATTAATGGACATATTGCTTGACAGCACAGTGACTGTATTCCAATTGTCACAAGTTTACAAGGATTGTCTTTGTCTCCAATAACCTAAGTACATGGAGTCACGGAGTCATACAGCATAGCATTCAGCCAAATGCCCTCCGTACCAATCATCTGGCATCCTCTAATCCTACACTAATCCTATTTTACTCTTTACTCAACTTTCTCAGATTCCAACACTTGCCCTCAATTTAGTGACAATTAGGGACACCACTACATGACCAATTAACATCCCAACCACACATCTTTGTGATCTGGGAGAAATCCAGACTATCTGGAGGAATTCTATGCAGTTACAGGGAGAGTGTTTTTTTTTTTAAAAAAAACAACTCCACATCGAGAGCACTGAAGTTGAGGATTGATCAATTCATTGGAGCTGTGGGACTGTAGCTCTATTGTCTCCACCTGTACCACCTCGTGTACCTTCCAACATTCACTACCTCAGTTTACACTGCAGTAACCATTCCTTACTGGTATAAGTTGTCTTTACAAATTAGTTGTATTTTAATCATTTACTGTTCCTTCCACTCGAGTGTATTTCCTTTCCTTGGAAGCCTTGTAATCCCATTTACAGCTTGAGACGCTTGTGGGCTGTTAGTTTCACTGCTCCCTAGTCCGATCAAGTCAATAATGTGACAATGATATATAAAAGGTGGTTTGGTCTTGATTGTTGTGCATTGTGCCAGGCACCAACTCGTTGAAGTAGTCTAGGAAGGGCCTACTGGGCTGTAGCCATATTTTAATTCCCACGCCTCTCCAAATCTTACTAAATGGTGGCACGGTAGCGTAGTGGTTATCACATCGCTTCTCAATACAGGTGACCTGGGTTCAATTCCCAGTGCTATCCGTGAGGAGTGAGTATGTTCTCCCTGTGACTGCGTGGGTTTCCTCCAGGTGCTCCAGTTCCCTCCCACAGTCCAACCAGACCTACCAGTTGGTAGGTTAATTAGTCATTATAAATTGTCCTGCAATTAGGCTAGGGTTAAAAAGTGGTTGCTTGTCAATGTTGCTCAAAGGACCAGAAGGGCCTATTCTGTGTTGAATCTCAATAAGTAAATAAATCATATTCCATCAATTTTACAACCTCCCATATAACATATCTGACAAATTAATTTTTCTTCACATGTTTGGTCAGTAATTTGAAGGACTTGCTTACTCTTTAAATTGTCTTGGAATTTCCTTCGATCAATATCAATACTACATTACCATCTCACAGTATGTTCTGGACATGTTCGCAAGACACAGCATTTGCTGTTTCAGTGATACCCTACACAAATTTCCATGTCTTTTTTCTTTCAGCTGAAACATGGATTTGTTTCTTATTCCCTAGTGTTTTCTTCTTTGGCAGTCTCTTGAAATTGAGAATGATTTTCTTCCATCAAAACAGAAAATGTTACGAACACTGAATCACAGTGCTCTGGTGTCTGGCTCTGTCACTCAGAGGGGAAGGGGGGAGAAGAGGAGAGACTGGAGAACTCATCTAGTGAGGCATTATGAGTAGAACAGAAGAATAAGAACATGGGATTTAGAGTAACAAATTTGTAGAGAGACCTGCTATTTGGAAATGAGACAGGGCAGGTCACAGAAGTTTGTTTAGGGGAACACTGGGCACCTAGTACTTATAATACCATTAGTTTCAAAGTAAATATGGAAAAAGATATGTCTAGTCCATGGATTAAGATTCTAAACTAGAGAAAGGCCAATTTTGATGGTATCAGAAAGAATCCGTCCGGGAAGTGTGAATTGGGACACACTGTTTTCTGGCAAAAGTTGAAGGCCTCCAAAAGTGAAGCTTTGAGAGTGCAAAGCTTTTTTGGCCCTGTCAGAATAAAAGGTAAAGATATCAGGTGTAGGGAATCTTGGTTTTCAAGAGATATTAAAGCCTTGGCTAAGAAAATAATGGACGTGCATAGCAAGTTTGGACAGGTAGGATCAATCGAGGTACTTGTGGAGTATAAGAAATGCAAAATAATACTTAAGAAAAAAATCAGGTGGACTAAAAGAAGGGATGATGTTACCCTAGCAGAGAAGGTAAAGGAGAAGATAAGTGGAGTGCAAAAGATTTGCAAGGTACAGAATTGGTCCCCTAGAAGATCAGAATTTAATCCATGCGTGAAGCCAAAAGAGATAAGGGAGATCTTAAATGGATTTTTTGTATCTGCATTATCTCAGGAGATAGACACAGGGTTATAGAAGTGAGGCAAAGCAGCATTGACTCCATAGACCCTATACAGATTACAGAGGAGGAGGCATTTGCAGTCTTAAGTCAAATTCAGTTGGAATAATTCCCAGGGCCTGACAATCTGTTCCCTCGGACCCTGTGGGAGCCAAATGCAGAAATTGCAAAGAGCCTAGACAGATACTTAAATCATCCTTCGTGACAGGTGAGGTACCGGAGGATTGAGGGGAAAGCTAATGTTGTTCCGCTGTGTAAGAAAGGCTCAATAATAAATCAGGAAATTATAGGCTGGTGAGCCTGACATCAGTAGTGGGGAAAATTATTGGAAGTTATTCCAGGGGACCAGATATGAGTATATGGATGGACATGGACTGATTAGGGATAGTCAACATGGCTTTGTGCATAGTAGGGTATGTCTAACAAATCTTATAGAATTTTTTGAAGAAATTACCAGGGAACTTGATAAAGGTAAGGCAATGCGTATTGTCTTTAGCAAGACATTTGACAAGGACTCACGTGAGATATTGTTCAAGAAGGTTCAGTCGTTTTTCATGTAGGATGAAATAATAAGTGGGATTTTGCATTGTCTTTGTGGGTGAAGCCAGACAGTAGTAGAGGTTTGCCTCTCTGAATGGAGGTCAGTGACCAGGGATCGGTGCTGGGTCCGTTGTTGTTTGTCATCTATATCAATGAAAAAGATTATAATGTGATTAACTGAATCAGCAAATTTGCAGATGACATCAAGATTGGGAGTATAGTGGACAGTGAAGAAGACTATCAGAGCTAGAAATGGGCTCTGTACCAGCTGGAGAAATGGGCTGAAAAATGGCAGAAGGAATTTAATGCGAGGTGTTGCACTTCGGTAGATCCAACCAGGGTTTGTCTTACCCAGTGAACGGAAGGGTACTGAGGAGTATAATAGAACAAAGGTATCTGGGAATACAGGTCCATAGTTCATTGAAAGTGGCATCACAGGTAGATATGCTCGTAAAGAAAGCTTTAGGCACAGTAGTCTTCAGAAATCGAAGTATTTTGTACAGCAGATGGGATATTATGTTGAAGTTGTATAAGACATTGGTGAAGCCTAATTTTGAGTATTGTATACAGTTTTGGTCACCTACCTACAGGAAAGATCAAAATAATTTTTAAAGCGTATTAAAAAAATTTACATAAATGTTGCTAGGACTGGATGATCTGTGATAAAGAAAGATTGAATAGATTAGGACTTTATTCCTTGGAACGTAGAAAACTGGGGAGAGATTTAATAAAGGTATACAGATTACATGGTGTACAGATAGAGTAAATGCAAGTGGGCTTTTTCCACTTGAGGTCATGGGTTAAGGGTGAAAGGTGAAAATGGTAAGAAGCACGTGAAGGAAAACTTCAGTCAGAGGGTCGTGAGAATGTAGAACAAGCTGACAGTGCAAATGGTGTATTTGAACTCGATTTCAATGCTTAATAGAAGTTTGGATAGGTAAATGGATGTCAGTGTATGGAGGGCTATGGTCCTGTTGCAGATGATTGGTAGTAGGCAGTTTAAATAGTTGGGCAGAGGGCCTGTTTCTGTGTTGCTCTTTTCTATGACTCTATGACTCAGTTGATCAAGCAGCTTCATAGAAAAAAGTACAGAGTTAATGCTTCAGGATGTTTCAGATTTCTGATGTGAAGTTTTATGATTTTTGTCAGTTGCTTCCACTTTGGTTTAATGGTGCTGAAATGGTCGATGAAAAGATAACGTCGACTCAGGCCTGAGAGGCCAGTGTCAGACATTTTCATGCCTCACAAGGCATGGAACGAAAGACTGTGTGGTGTGCCACTCCTCACGCAGACATTTCACAGTACTTTTTATTTTATGAGGTTGAGTTGCGAGCTCAACTCTCAACCTGGCACGGATGGAAAGCGTACTCGGGAATGACCTGACTGGATTCGAACCTGGATCGAACCTGGGAACCTCCTTTCCAGAGTCCGGTGCTGATGCCATTGTGCGGTACAATGGTGAAATGGTGGAAGAAACCATTAATTCTTCCATAGGTCAGGTTGAAGTTACATAATGATGGTCAGTGCCAATTTTTGAGTCAGTGTTCTTCTTCTGTTGCCTTTTCAAGACACCTGTGCAATTCCAAATCAGTCTTGCTTTGAATGCACTGTCTCCATGTTGAAGGCACAGATGTTCACGAGTCATTGAGTATGATACATTTTTAAGGATGCTCTTTCCACATCCTTGAAACTTCTCCTGCATCCAGGTCGTCACTCAAAAGAATTTGGAGTTCCTTTTGAACGTACAGATATATATTGGGATGACTGCTTGCCTACTACTTCGAACATCTGATCTCCTCTTTGTTTTTTTTTGAAATATCTCTATTTGGATTACAGAAATTAAGCTGGGCTTCCAGTCTCCTACCACTTTAGTTCCTGGCATACTCACCTCTATCCTTAGCTTCCTATTCTTTTACAATGAGCCATATGGGAAGTTTAAGGAAGAGCATTAGAAAGAGTACAGAAGAGGTTATTGAGAATGTTGCCAGGACCGGAGACTTTTTGTTATAAAGGGAGAATGTCTAGGCTGGGGTTATTTTCAGAACCAGAGAACAGTGAAGGTAATAAAAAAAAAAAACACAAAATGCTGGGAGAACTCAGCAGGCCAGACAGTATCTATGGGAGGAGGTAGTGACGATGTTTTGGGCCGAAATCCTTCATCGGGAAAACTTGCTTGAGGTTTATAAAATTATGAGAAGCTTAAACAAAATGAAGATGACAGGACATGTTTACAGTTGCAGAGCCATTGAACATACAAGGGGAGGGCCTCTGTTGGTCAGAGTTGACAAATAGATATTGCATTCTAGCTGTCTAGATGTGCAAGCCTAGGCAGTACAATAGGAGAGCAAGCTGTTGCCCATGTAGCAAGATCCCCCTCTTCACACAACTGATGAACCCAAACGATCGACAGAGACCAATACAGTTGGTACCAACAGCATCACAGAAGTTGCCAATCAGCATTGAGCTCAATTTACAGACTCCAGCTCCAGACTTTTCCCTTGGGGTTTACTCCTGAAGCCTCCCCATGAGTGGGTATAGCCACTAGACAGTGGAGGTTTGAGATCAGAGATTTTCTTTACCTAGATTTCTGCCAACCACGACTGATGAACATTGTCTGCCCGACTATTGAACATAGAGTTAAGTTACTTGATAAATTATTTTAAAAAGAATTGAAGAAACTCTCCATCCAAAGAAGAATAGGGATCCCCTTCAATTATAAACTCCATTCTTATGTTAATCTAATGACCTGTAAGCATACATTGTTACTGTACATCCCCCTTAATAACAAAATGAAAACACTTTGCAAATTTTTGAAAATTCAAATTGCAATAAAAACTTAGCAGGGAGTTATTAATTAATATCTGAGCCATAGGTCTATTTTTTTGTATAGTAAACCAATGTTAATTAAGTGTTAACTGTTCCTGTAATTGTAGTTCTGTTTTTCTCTGGGTTTTGTAGGTTTTACTCAATCATGGCATTCAGATCAAGTTATGGCCAGAAACTAGTCAACCACTTTTAATGCCTATCTTCTTTGCTAAGAAAGCAGTTTCTGTCAGTCAATAAATTGCCTGCAGGGGATAGCCTTGCTTTTGAATAGTTCATAAAAGTGTAAGTGTGGTGTGTTTTACTTATTTTCCCCATATTTCTTCATTTATTTTTTAGAATCTGTTTTCACATAAATCCAGATGCATTGATGCTAAATGTCAAATAAACGTTTTGCCTTTGATAATTTATACAAAGCAGAATTCTCTGGAATTCAAATGAATATGATAGCACATTTTGTTAAGACTCAATGGTCTGTAGCTTTCCTTTCCATTATTTATCAGACTTTGACAGCTGTGTGCTTCTTTATAGACTGACAAAATCATGGATTTCAGTATCTCAGTATTGCATTTGTTTTAATGGGTGGTGTCAAGATGAAATCTTTATTTCACCTCTGTGGACAGAAGAGGTTTTGACCTTTCCCACCAAAACAACTTTTACCAGAACAAGCTACTTTATGACTTTGAGAAGACCAGATAGAGATAAATCCGTATTATTTTATTGAAAATTATTTTCACCAACTATTGTGTGGTCTGTGCCACCTGACTGTCCGAAGTAGTCAGCCAGGGCTCACTTAGAGATGTACACTGGACGAGTTTTCTATGATCACCTGAAATACCTTGAGATTCTTAGCAGTGTTGCACTATTTCCCGAGAGAATCTGAATATCAAGCTAATTGACTGCATATAGGGTTGACTATAGGCATATTTGGTCTAGTTTATCTTGTTTCTTGTTGGGTAGAGGTGAGGGAGGGCTGGTAGTGATAGAAAGAGCAGAAACTTGTTAACTAAGCACCCTGTTTTTAAAAAAAAAAGCATTAATAGAAAAATGCTCATTGCATGCATGTTTCCTTTAAACACATTTAGATCTAAATGAGTAACGCAGTCTGATGCAAAGAATGTTATTTCTACATTTCCTTTAGATCAAAGAATGTAAGCACCTTTCTGCTGCTGCTGAAGCCCTTTTCACGCAAATCTTTGCAGTTGTTGACTCTTTTTACATCTTACAGGATGCTTCTCCCCATATGTATTTTTGGTAGGTGCAATGACATGAAGTGACATTTCCACAACATGATTAGGATGGACAAGTTGAAATTTGTAGAGTTTCATTGAATTGATTAGAAAGATTAAATGAATTCAACAGTCAACTAGAGTGAGAGAGGAGAAAAAAAATCAGTACCGTAGATTCCGGACTACAGAGCGCACCTGATTAAAAGCCGCAGGCTCTAATTTTAGAAATAAAATCAATTTTTTAATTGTAAAGGCCGCATCGGATTTTAGGCCGCACCGCTACTTTTAAATATACATACGTATCGGTAACACAAATTACGTTGCATATACTTTTTTACTGAACAGCACGAACAACATTCCAATATCTCCTAGCGACTGGTAAAAATATATATACTGCAGCCTACCAGGAAAAGTTATTGATCGACTTTAACTTAAAAGCAGCGTTTTCGCTCGGGTCTAATCGGGTCTGACGCGCTTGCGCAATGCGATCGGGTCTAATCGGGTCTGACGCGCTTGCGCATTGCGATTGGGTCTAATCGGGTCTGACGCGCTTGCGCAATGCGATCGGGTCTAATCGGGTCTGACGCGCTTGGGTCTTGCTTTTCTTCGAGTATTTTCCATGTTGATGAGGGTGAGTACAAATGACTGATTTACAATAATTTAATTGTGAAAGTGCGCTTGATTTATCGTACAATTTCATTGGACCTCTGTGAACTACTCATCAATTTTATTGGTCTACTGTTACGAGGCAAAATGTTTACGAGGCGGCATGGAAAAAAAACCATGTATTAGCCGCTCTGGATTATAGGCCGCAGAGTTCAAAGCTGTTCAAAATGTGGGGAAAAAGTAGCGGCTTATAATCCGGAATCTACGGTAATTACTGGAAAGATTTATCTAAACTGAACTACCAACAGCTCTTGTAGATACTTTGAAAAATGTATTTTAGTTTCAATAAACTTTAAATCATTCTTCACTGGAAGTACAATATCCTTCTCCTTAATTGGTCATTGTAGGTTAGGGTTAAATTGGGGTTGTCAGGGGTTTCTAAGATCTGCAGCTTGAAAGGCTGGAAGAGACCATTCCATGCTGTATTTCTAAATAAATAAATAAATGTTTAATGTCATTTCCAGTACATATGGGTAAAGAAGAAATTAGTTATTACTCCAGATCTGGTGCAACACCAAAAACCACAGTAAGATAAATAACACAATAATTTAAAAAAATATATGAATAATTAAGAGACCTTGTATAAATTGATTGTGTCCATAAGGTATGCTAGGCACAGAAGTGTTTGTACATGAGGTGACTCTGACAGAAAATGAGAAAGTAGTAGTTAGTGGGTGGAGGTAGTGGTCGGCCTTACTGCTTGAGGGAAAGTAACTATTTTAATCTGTCTGGATGCGACCCAACCTGACTCTGATAGAGTCAGAGAAAACTCCAACACAAAAAACAGGCCCTCCGACCCTGTGCTGAAATATTTAAACTGCCTAGTCCCATCAAACTGACCTCCATACTGCTCCTATCCATGTATCAAACTTCCCTTAAAAGTTGAAATTAAAATTGTATCCACCACTTGCGCTGACATCTCATTCCACACTCTCACTACCCTCTGAAGAAGTTGCCCCTCATGTTCCCCTTAAACATTTCACCTTTCACCCTTGACTTCAAGTTGAATTCCCACCCAATGTTGGTATAAAAAAGCTTGCTTGCATTTATCCTATCAATACCCCTCATGATTTTGTATACATCTACCAGATCTCCGCACAATCTTCTACTTTCCAGGGAATAAAGTTCTAAACTATTCAATCTTTCTTTATAACTCAGGTCTTCTAGTCTCGACAATATCCTTGTAATTTTTCTCTGTACTCTTTCAATTGTATTTACATCTTTCCTGTAGGTAGGTGAGCAGAAATGCACACAATACTCCGAATTAGGACTCACCCATTGTTTTATACAACTTCAACATAACATCCCAACTCCTGTACTCAATACTTTGACCTATGAAAGCCGGTATGCCAAAGCGTTCATAATGTCCTTATCCACCTATGACACAACTTTCAATGAACGATGGCCCTGCATTTCCTGATCCCTTCATTCTACTGCGCATCTCAGTGCCCTGCTGCTCACAGTGTAAGACCTACGCCAGTTGGTCCTCGCAAAGTGCAAAACCTCACACTTAAGTTCCACCTGCCATTTTCCAGCCCATTTACCCAGCTGGTCCACATCCAACTCCAAGCTTTGATGGTCTTCCTTGCTGTCCACTACACCCCCTCTTGTGGTGTCATCCACCAATTTGCTGATCCAGTTAGCCATATTATCATCCAGATCATTGATATTGATGACAAACAACAGTGGACTCAGCATTGATCCCTGAGGCACTCCACTAGTCACAGGTCTCCAGTCAGAAAGGCAACCATCTACTACCACTCTCTCAATTGAATTGAATTGACTTTATCACTTACATCCTTCATATACATGAGGAGTAAAAATCTTTATATTTTTGTCTAAATGTGCAATGTGCAATTTATAATAAATAGTTTGTACAACAGGACAGTCAATATAACATAGAAATATAATTGTATCAGTCTGATGGCCTGGTGGAAGAAACTATCCCAGAGCCTGTTGGTCCTGACTTTTATACTGTGGTACCGTTTCCCAGATGGCAGCAGCTGGAACAGTTTGTAGTTGGGGTGACTCTGGTCCCCAATGATCCTTCAGTCCCTTTTTACACACCTGTCTTTGTAAATGTCTTGAATAGTGGGGAGTTCACACCTACAAAGGCTTTGGGCTAGCTTCTCCCACAAAGCCAATGTCTAATTCAATTCACAACCTCATCTCAAATGCCAATTGACTGAACTTCCTTGACCAATTACCCACATGTCAAATGCCTTGCTAAAGTCCATGTAAACAACATCCACTACCTTGCTTTTATCAGCCTTCCCGAGAACATCCTTGAAAAACTCTTAAGATTGGTTAGACATGACCTACCATGCATAAAGTTATGCTGACTATCCCTAGCCAATCCATGTCTATTCAAATACTTATACGTCCAGTCTCTAAGAATACCTTCCAATAACTTTCCCGCTACTGATGTCAGGTTCACCGCCCTATAATTTTCTGCTTTATTCCTAGAACCTTTCTTAACAGAACAACATTATCTATCATCAGTCCTCCAGTATCTCTCCTACCACTAATGGGGATTTTAAAATCTCTGCTATTTATTGGATTGGACAAACCAGACATGAGCAGGGTGGGTGGGATCCTTCATGATGCTGCTGACCCTTTTCTGGCACCTTTCTGTACAGATGTTCTTGATGGCAAGTAGCTTGGTGCCATTGATGGGTTAGGCAGTTTTGACTATGTGCTGTAGAGCGTTCCAGCCTATCGCAGTGCATTTTCCATGCCATGCAGCATGTTAGGATGCTCTCTACAGTGCATATCTAGAAGGATGTGTGTATGTGTATAGTCCAGCTGTCTTCTGCCTATGAAGAAAATAAAGGCATTTGGTGAGATCTCTTGATTCTGCAGAATGTGTTCTGGAATCATGAGAAGTTGTGTGATATGTGCACTTCCAGGAGTATGAAATTGCTTGCGGTTTTCACTGCTGTGCTACCAATGTAAGTAAAGTGTGAGTAATGCAAGTTTTCCTAAAGTATTAACTGATATTACTAAAAAGTTACATATACAACACAACAACAAAGCCATTGTTTTTCATGGGATCAGTTTGATATTTTGTAATATTGTAAAATGAATGAAATAAAGCTAAACACAAAGTGCACTGCAGATGCTGTGGTCAAATCAAGACGTACAAAAAAGCTGGATGAACTCAGCAGGTCGGGCAGCATCCATTCAATGAAATAAAGCTATTTGTCTATTGACCAACTGAAAGAAAAAATGATGGAGATGAATTGGTGGCTCTTCCAAGAGTGCCCATTTATATTGCCTTCTCAGTTGAGCAACATCCTGACTCCACCCCCAACCTTGTTTAAAGGATATATGTTGGCTGTGCAAAGTGCATATATTTCCATGGACTGCCTCTCGAAGATTTTACTGTATCTGAAACCAAATATGACACATTAAAGTTTAATGACTGATACGAAAAGTGCTTATGATAGTTTCAAACGAGAGGCAAGTACCTTGTACATTCAAAAACAGTAACCTCTAATGATGGATATTTTGTTAAATTTGAAGGGTTTTGATTAGTTGAATTGGAGTGGTCTACTTTGTGTAGTTGAGGAGTCAGTGAAGAGAGTCATTACTTTGAAATTGTTTGAAATACATTGTTTTGTGCAAAGTAGCTATTCCATATAAAAAAGGTGATTGTACTCAAAACAATTCATTATTTTCAGAGATGTTTCCAGTAAGGATAATGAAACACTCATCACATTCTATAATACATTTTGAGCATGTTTGGGGCAAGGAAAAGCACATATTGGTAAGGAAGAATGTTAATGTTGCATTATAAGGATGTTACAAATATTACTGAAATACTAAATACACAACACATAAGCTCCAAAACATAAAAACTAATTACGAAAGAAAACACAGAGCTGGAATAGTGTGTGTACTCTAGTTTTGTTTTTACTTTTGTGAGGCACGTGCTTATGACCTGGTAATGTATTGACATATCACACACACACACACAAACAATCTAGCTAATATATAGACATCCATAGCAGAGTAATTTTTTTTTACTTGTTTTGGAGGATTTCCTGTGCTTGTGGGACAAAATGTTTCTTGGTAAGGAGGACCGCTCTGCACAATCTCGAGTACTGGAGCCTACCTCTGTGGTGGAGGTAGGAATTGACTCTGGGACAGCAGGAAGTACAAAGTACTTCTGACAGCTTTGGACACTTTTATTCTACATATGCTGGCATCCCAACCAGTGTACAGTAAGCTGCTCAATCTGCTGATCTATCCCAGGCCACCAGACAAAGCTTCGAGCTAATGCTTTCATTTTGACCATGTCTAGATGACGTACATGTATCCCCTCCCCCTTCAATATGAGCTCTCAGTTTGGATTGTACAACAACTCTCAATCCTCACATTAGGCAACCTAGCAAGGACAAGTTCATCCCAGCACTGGTAAAAATGGGGGACCTGGGACTTCTGCTATACATTCCAGACATTATGGGTGACCATGTAGACCTGAGACAGTGTGGGATCTTTTCTGGTTTTCCTTTTGGATCATCTCTGCCATAATAGGGAGACTTCCAATTTGCATTAGGGAGAATATGTCAAGATCAGTGTTCTCTTTTGGAAATTTTTCAAGTATTTCCTTTTTTAAGGGTAAACAGGACAACCCCATCAGCATTTCCATGATTAGTCAGCCTCTTGAATTCGATCTTGTAGTTGTGTCCTGCAAGAAACAGAACCCATCTCATCATTCATGCTGTTGTTGTTTGTGGAGGAATTCCTTTCTGTGGATTGAAAATGGTCACAGTAGTTGATGATCAGTAATGAGGGTAAACACTCTCCCATGCAAGTACTGGTTGAAAAGTTGTGCATTCCAAACCAGATTCAAGGCCTCTTTGTCAATCTGTGTGTAGTTCTTCCCTTTAGCGGCAAGAAAACATGTTGCAAAGACTCTGAGGCATTCATTTCCATCATTCATTACATGTGGTGTATCAAAGGTAGACCACTGAATGACGTGGGTCATAACGAGTGAGTACAGTGCCTGATGTCACCATTTCTTTTGTCTTCTGGAAAGCCACCTCATACTGCTTGGCCATTGCCATTTCTTCACAATCTGTAGTAATGAGTTCAAAGGGTGGAGCACAGAAGGTTTGGCAGGAACTTGCTATAGCAATTGACAAATCTTTAAAAGGACCAGAACTGTGACACATCCCTTGGCGTTGGGGCATCCACCATAGTTCAATTTTTCTCAGCACACTTGTGTAATCCTTGAGTGTCAATAGTGAGAGCACAGTGAGTGATACTTAGTTACTTTAAATAATTCACACTTGTTACATCATGCTCTGAGCCCTTAATCTTCTAATCTTCATTTTTGGAGATGTTCGTCGTCATCTTATTGGTTCCAATGATGTCACCCAGGTAACATGGAATGCTGTAGCTGCCTTGCAGCACCTGGTCCATAGATTTCTGCCAAAGTACAGGTGCAGATGCCACTCCAAAAATAAAAAGTAGTTGGCTCAGCTAATCACAGCCTTACAATGCTGGCCTTCCTGTTTTTGACTGTTGTTGTATTTCACTGTTATGAATGTTATTCCCACATGAGCTCCCTTTTCTCCTGTGCAAGATCTTAGCTAGATATCTGCAAGATTCTGTTCAATACCTTTGAAATGCTGTTCAAACCCATTTTATAAAATGACTGAAACAGCCAAGTCAGTGTCCAATTTCATTTTAATTAATTTGCTGTTCACTTTTGGGATAAGTGATATTGCTAACATCATGTAAGCTTTCACTTTGTAAATCTCAAGGCTAGTCAGTCCTGTGTCCTCTCAACCTTATCAGATTCTTTATCAAGAGCATCCAGATCAGTGCTCATTTTGAAAATGCAATTTGACTCTTTATCTTTTTCTCTTCTCTGTGCCATCTATTTATTTGTGTCTGTCCAACAGGCTCTTTGTGTGTGTCCTACTTTGTTGCATTTTCTGAAAGTTTCACCTTTAAATCTGCATTGGACTGATACATGTGAGCCCCTGCCACAACAGTAACACAGTTTGTCCACCAGGCTCGTTTCTGCTTAGACATTGTAATTTTGTTCACCCTCACTTCTATTCCTGACTGCAACTTATTTATGACTCTGTCTGTGATTTCCATTGATACAGCAATTTCAACTGCTCCTCTAAATGTGAGTTGCTTTAGTTAGGTGTCAATTTTGAATGTTTTCTTGTAAGATTCCACAGATTAAACAATCTCTCAGTGCATCATTATGCCCATCATCAGTGAACTGACAATGCCCCGTACAACTTCTTCAATTCAGCCACACACGCTGGAATAGGCTACCCTTCCTTTTGATTCCATTTATAAAACCCAAGATATTTTGCAATCAACAATGGCTTTGGTTCTAAATGTTCTTGCATTGCTTTACAATATCAGCATAGCTCATTTGATCTGGTTTGGTTGGAACAGTCAAACTTCTAAGCAGACTGTATGCTTTTCCACCCAATGCATTCAGCAAAATTGATACTTTCTTTTCATTGGCTATTTAATTTACTTCAAAATGCTGTTTAGTTTGTTTAGTATACAATATCCAATTAGCTCTTATGCCTATCTTCCCGATGTAGCCAGCCATTTATCCTTTTTTATCATTTATTATTATTATTATCACTCAGTACTCACTGATTATGAACCCATGAATTCCATTCATTTTCTGTCTTTTTTTAAACAACCATCTATTCCCTTCTGAAGAACAGGTGCTGCGATTTATTTTTTTAACTCAAGCATCTATGTGCTTTTTTTTTACTTGAATGTCTTGTTGCACTTCAACAGGTAGGTTGTCATCTTGGGTTTATTTAAAACTTCTTCGTCACCACTGTTTAGTTCTGTAACTCCAGAACATAAAACTAATTGAAAGAAAAAAACAGAGCAGGAATAATGTGTTCACTGTTACGAACCCCATAACTGGGTTACTCACCAGCAAAGATTGGGACGTCCGTTGAAGTCTGATGATACTATTTTTAACAGTATTTATTAGTAAAAAGACACAAAAATAATATCAATGCAAATATACAGATAATATACGTCATCAATACTAAATCTAAAAGGGCGGGTATAATAATAATCAATAAGAAATAAGCTCTATCGTTGTCTAGGGGATAATGAATTGTCCGATGGAAATATAAAGTTTGTTCAGTTCATACAGGCTGCAGTCGTTGGGGACCACTGTGTTGCAATTGTTGGAGAGAGAAAGAGATTTAGGAGAAAAACTTGCTGATTCCTTTCATGATTTCGATCCGTCGGAGTGTCTTTGGTGTGGCCGTTCACTTGTGGCCTCTCCTTTAGCTAAGCCGTTCTTCCGTGGTGAGCCCGCCAATCCCAGGCAGGGGAAGGACGCACATGAGCCCCCCACCGGCTGTCGCTATTAAGCGTTGTCACGGGATTTCTAGTGTTTCTCCTGGTGCGTCTAAAAGGGTTGTTCCCCAGACCCTCTTTTATCCTTACTCACGGGGTCTCAGATGTCAATCAGGTTGGGATGATGCAATCCCTCAACCAGCCCACTCTGGTCGTCCCCTGAGGGGCTTCAATGAATAGTACAGTATTCAATACACAATTCCGGCTCCAAGAGACAATAGCCGTTATCAGTGGCTTTGTTTCGCTGAGGCCAGGACACATTCCAAACCTTGTGGATTCTGGACGTCTCTCTCTCACTTCCTGGGTCCCAGACCCAAATTAATAGCGATCTGGCGATTCTCACAAAGGAGGGGGCGACTTTGTACCCTTCGGCCCCTCAGAGTTGCGGCATATTCGTAAAAGCACTCTCATTCATTTTATGAAAAACAAAGAATGATTTGTCAAGCAATATATTTACAATATTACTCAAATATTGCTGAAAATTTAAATACACAGCAGTTAAAGCATTGGAAACAGTTTCGAGAGGTTATGAAAAGTAGCATCTGGATTTGATGAATTGAGTTATAAGAAAATAATTCAACAGTATAAGGTTATATCCATTGGAGTTCAAGAGTATGAGAGGGGACTTTATCAAGATAAATAATTTTGAGAGAAATATTGACAGGGTATCAGTGTGTGTAACTTGTAGGGAAAAAAATATTTCTTCTTCTCTGAGAAACTATAAGTAGACACTGTTTAAAGATAAAGGGTCATCCATTTCAGAAATAGATGAGGCAATTTTTGTTTTTATACTCAGAATTTTTTGTAACTATCCCTAAAAGAACCTTGGAAGAGAAGCTTTCTTTAAGGCAGAATTAGATAGCTACTGGTAAATGTGGGTAAAATGTTAACACAAGCAGAAAGGAATGCAGAGTTGAGTTAGAGCTGTGACATTGTTAAATGAGGGTGCAAACCTAAGGGACAAAGTTGTCTACTCCTGGCCTAAGTTTGTTTTATAATGGTGTGAACTTGTCACTGCTGTAAGGCTGTAATACTTTAAGGATTGTGTTAAGTGACTGTCTGCTTTCCGTGTTATTACTGTGATGGTATAGGGTTCCCTGTCTACAAAGCCCAAAATGCAAAAGAAGATTTTAACCCTTATCTGATATAGATATCTATGGGTGCCCTCACTATAGGGAGGTTATACAGTATCCATCTCTGAGGTCTAGCTGCCAAAATCCTCTGCATGAGTGGTAGGTCCCTCCCTCCCTAACAAAGAGAAGGTTAGGAAAGTAGTTTAAACACACTTTATTTTAATTGTAATGATACATATATAATTTTAGACAAATGGCTCTTAATACACTTTATCACTCACAGAGGATTTTTGATTTGTATAAGTTTTCCGAATTAATGTTGCAGCTATATAGGGCCCTGGTCAGACCCCACTTGGAGTATTGTGCTCAATTCTGGTTGCCTCACTACAGGAAGGATGTGGAAGCCATAGAAAAGGTGCAGAGGAGATTTACAAGAATGTTGCC
Organism: Hemitrygon akajei; assembly: GCF_048418815.1. Taxonomy (NCBI): domain Eukaryota; kingdom Metazoa; phylum Chordata; class Chondrichthyes; order Myliobatiformes; family Dasyatidae; genus Hemitrygon; species Hemitrygon akajei. Next base: position 62,009,999 of record NC_133133.1, read on the forward strand.
TGGATTGGGGAGCATGTCTTATGAGAATAGGTTGAGTGAACTCGGCCTTTTCTCCTTGGAGCGACGGAGGATGAGAGGTGACCTGATAGAGGTGTATAAGATGATGAGAGGCATTGATCGTGTGGATAGTCAGAGGCTTTTTCCCAGGGCTGAAATGGTTGCCACAAGAGGACACAGGTTTAAGGTGCTGGGGAGTAGGTACAGAGGAGATGACAGGGGTAAGTTTTTTACTCAGAGAGTGGTGGGTGCGTGGAATGGGCTGCCGGCAATGGTGGTGGAGGTGGATATGATAGGTTCTTTTAAGAGACTTTTAGATAGGTACATGGAGCTTAGTAAAGTAGAAGGCTATAGGTAAGCCTAGTAATTTCTAAGATAGGGACATGTTCGGCACAACTTTGTGGGTCAAATGGTCTGTATTGTGCTGTAGGTTTTCTATGTTTCCATGTTTCTATATTTTTTTTAAAATACATAAACTACAAAGGATTTCCAAACACAGGTACAATTCTTGCAAACTAAAAGTACATACCAACATGTTGCAGATGAATGAGTCATCCATGGTAGAAACCAAAGGTTGGAAGAATGAATTCTAGTTCTTGTTTCTGACATGTTACAGTCATCTTTCTGTCATTCTCCTTGTCTGTCCTAGCAATCCCCAATGCTTCTGAATAATTATACTATTTACTACTAGTTGTCATTATTTGCATGTGATGTTTCTCAGATACCTTTGCTGGAACAAAGTAATTCACACAGATGTTCTAAACCCTTCTGGGGACAGAGAATCAAGACACATAAAATTAATTCTGTGATGGAGTACACAAGGTTAACTCTCTGAGTACACAATATCCCAACGATTGATAGATCAGCTATGCCTGTAATCTTGTTTGTTTTGCTAAGTGACATAAGCCTTTTGTCTTCATTTGGCTAATGCAGATAAGAAGCCTCAGCCACTTCATTTTGCAAATCCTACCTCTTGACTAGCCAGCCTCTGCTGTGGGCCAGCAGCCTGTACTCTGTAAAACGTACTATTTGCAAAGCTGTGCTTTTAACTTCAAACTGATTGCTGCTTGCAATTTACATTAAGAACTGAAGCTTGGTTTTACTTTATAACAAGAAGCTGAGCAAAGAATATCTGTTCGAAGTTTAAATCTGTCACAAACAACTCTTACCTTTTATAAAGATTATTCTGTTGTGCTAGAAAGCTGAGGTTAGCAATAAGCCTCTCGGGCGTGGAAACTGAATATGCAGCACATTGAAGCAATGCTTAAGTGGGAAGTGCCAGTGTCTGTGTGCCTCTGTGGAGAAAACCACAATAAGAAATACTGCCTAACACTGTGAACTTCTCTCATTTTTATTAATTCATGGTAATTACCCTTGAACTGAGGAACTACTAAGGTAATCTCATTTGGCTTTGAAGTCACATTTTAGCCACTCCAGTTAAAGGTGGCAGATTTATTTCAGTTAAGGACATCATTAGTGAAAATAGTAATTGGATAATTTCATGTTAGTGTACCTGAGATTAGCTTTATTTAATATTACAGATTTATATACTTTATTGATATTTCAATTCCATAGCTGCCATGTTAGGATTCAAAATCATGTTTCTGCATCAGTCATCTAGAACTCTGGTTATTAATTCAGTAACTGAACTCCTACAGTCCTGTACTTCTTAATAAAGAACCTTTGTTGATGGTTTCAACCATCAATTACTTTACAGATAAGAGAGATCCTGAGAATGTTATTATATTTGATTTCATCACAAGCTACTCCCTATCATTGACTCCATTACTTTCCTTGGCATCTGCCTGTAACTGAGCCTAAGCAACATCCCCCACATTCTTGAATTGAATTGCACCCATCCCTCCACCTTCAATGCCTATTTCCATATCTGTTGCCCTCATCTAACTTTGCTGGTTATATCTGCTGCTGAAATCTTCCTTCATGGCTTTATTACTTTAACCTTAGTCTATTCTGGTAAACCCATGCTCATCTATGTCAGCTAGTTCTTCTCCATCTACTATTGCTGTAACCTGCTCTAAGATATCTTTGAAATGAAATGATGCTCAGTCCTGACTTTAATTGCTCCTCAACAGGCAACCATGTTTTCTGCTGTTAAAGTATGAACCTCTGCTTTTCCCCAATGAATCCTCCCTATATTTCTTTTCTCTTCCTTGAAACCTCTCCTTTTGACTGACCTTTCAGTCGTATGCTCCAAAATCTCAAAGTGGCTTGGTGCTAATTTTTGCTTCAATAATGACCCCCTGAAGGTATTTAAATCTTTAGAAGTATGCCACAAAATGGATGTTGATCATTTTGTCAATTAAAATACGTTTCCTTTATTAGTCTGTCAATTATGTAAGACTAACTTAATGAAGAGATTTCATTTTACTTCAAAATGTCTTAAAATCATAACTGGTTAAATTATTACCCCTATGCTGAGCTTTGTTGTATATTCTGTAGGTTTACTTATACTCCTCCACTGTGTGATTTGAATATCATAACCCCTCAGTAAAGTAAGAATTATAAGGGAACTCCTGCAGCAGAATGGAACTCTCTTTAATAATGTCTTGAGTTATCTGAGATTGTACCTGATACCTCTCTTGAGATGATTACATAATTAACACTTCAAGTCAGTTTTTGTAAAGGGCCCAAAATTATCTTGCACCTTTTGAAGGGAATGAATTTGATTTTGCTGATGGTTCTCTATTATGGAAAATACAAATTCGAGCTTGGGAATTAACTCTTTCTTCACTAAAGCTAGCATTGCAGGTATAGAACTTGATTATTTCAACTTGGGCATAAATTCATTGAGCCACAATTGATTGTTAAGGTCTATGTGCATGGTCAGCCTGATCATCGGTATATTGGTGTATCCCAAAAGGAATTGTGACTAGATTTTAAAAATTATATATCCACATACACACAATCAGTGGCCATTTTATTAGGTATTTCCTATAATAATAAAGCAGCCACTGAGTGTATATTCATGGCCTTCTGCTGCTCTAGTTGGTCCACTTCAAGATTTGACATGTACATTCAGAAATGCTCTTCTGCATACCACTGTTGTAATTGTGGTTATTTGGGTTACTGTCGCCTTCCTGTCAGCTTAAACCAGCCTGGTCATTCTTCTCTGACTTCTCTCATCAACAATCCACAGAACTGCTTCTCACTGGATGGTTTTTTGCTGTTTTTCACATCATTGTCTGTAAACTATACAGACCATTGTGCATGAGGTACTCAAACCACCCGTTCAGCACCAACGGTCATTCCACAATCAAGGTCACTTAGATCACATTTTTTCCACTTCTGATGTTTGGTCTGAACAACAAATGAATCTCTTGACCATATCTGCATGTCTTTATGCATTGTTATTGCCACATGATTGGCTGATTAGGTATTTGCATTAGACAGCAGGTGTACCTAATAAAGTGGCTCCTGAGTGTATGTATAGTTGGCTATAATTCCTTTGATGCAGCTTGCAGCTTTTGAAGACATTATTATATATGCCAATATTTTTCTCCTCCTTTAGATGATGTAAGTTATATCATATCTGGTCTTGGTGCTCTATTTAATTGCAATGGAATGCTTCATAGAATCCACATGACTGCATGTGGAATTTAATAAATTTGCATGTGGAGACAGGCAAAGAAGATGACTCTGTTCTGTGGTGTTATTGCAGTTTAATTTATGAATGGAAAGAGTGAAAATGAATCCCTTATGTCTGCTCAACAACAGCTGTGATGGGCTCATTTCTCCAGTGTAACCCCCAGCTTATTAGCTGTGCCAAGCACCCCTGCAGCATTCTGTCAAAATAGAATGGAAGTGTATTGATTAGAGTCTTCAGGCTGCCTTCATCAAATCTAATTATCTTTTTCTAACTGTTCTATTTGTTTGATGGCGTTTGTTCAGTTGTGAACTTGAATAAAGCAGGCAACAATATCTATGACAGACAAGTTCATCTAGGTAGCCTGATTACTGCTTGCCAGTTAAGTGAGCGTTCAAGTGTGACTGGTGACTGTGGGTATGAGGGACTGTGGTGTGGCAGGTCTCTCAGTGAATGTACATGAATCAAGTAAGTTACATCAGAGGCAACAGGCTGCAGTGAAATTACCTTCTTGCATAAAGAGAGGCAGTGTATATGTTTTCTGATGTGAATGATGATCTCTTCTAAAGTGCTTTACAGACATGCTTATCATGTCATTTCAAATGGATTTAAAAGCAACTGTTCTTGTCCCACTTCAGGTCTGATTTGAGCTCTGATTACTGTTAATGCTATGTTCGTCCCTTTGGACCAGAAAGAGAAATGAGGGAACCTTGTGTTATTTCTTGTTCTCATTTTGCTAGCTTCCTCCAGTCAATTCAGGAACATTTTAGATTGTGGTGAGATTTGCTGAAGTTCCAGGCATCATGTCATGCATAGTGATTTTGTTGCAAAATTGCTCAGCTTGAGATGCCTACTCTGTGCAGCAGGATCGTGATGATATTGTACATTTTGTATATTGTATCTAATATGACAAAGTTATTGAATAAATCATTGATATCACTTAATTTACACTAACGAAGGCTCAATGCAGAATGCACTGCCAGGTTAGCCAGATAGACCAAAAATAACACAAAGTGGAATTTTCGATCTGCACTCAAACATTTGATTTTCATTGTGGCAGCAGTCAGAAAATACGATTTTTCTCAAGGTGCCAAGGACAAAAGTTAACTAACCATCATGCTGTTGAAGCTCAGTGGCTAGCATTTTCATTCCTGACTCAGAGGGTCATGAGTTCAATTCCAGAGAATGAGCATCAGAAATCAGGGCTGACAGTCCTGTGCAGTACAGAGGAAATATTGTCAAGGATGAGAGACCAGGTCATGCCTGTTCTGTAACACAGTCATAAAAGATCTTATTATACTATTTTCCAGGAAAAGCAGGGGAGTTACCTGTGATATTCTGTACAATGTTTTTACTTCAGTCAAAACTGCAAAAATAGATTATTTGATTACTGTCACGTTGTTGGCTGTGTAAGTTTGCTGTGTGCACTGAAATGTTTTCAGTACTGCATAATGATGAGACCTAAAGTATTTCATTGGCTGTAAAATAACTTGAGGTGCCCTGTGTTGTGCTATATGAATGCAAATCTTTATTGTTTCCTTGATTATAGTGCAGTGAGCTTTAATTCCTGTTTACTTAATTGCCTGAATCTGCTGTAATATCAACAGCCAAGCGAACAGCAATCAACTTTATTGAGGCACTAATTAGATTATACCTTTTGGCTACCACTCAAGCTTAAGAAGTTGTTGTCCTTATATCTTGTTGTTTCAATAACTTCTCTGCAATTGTATCCAACTAAAATATTCAGGATTCACATTAATGAATCATGCAAAAGTTCAAAGATCAAAGTAAAATTTATTATCAAAGTATATATATGTCACCATATACAACCTTGAGATTTATTTTCTTGCGGGCATATGCTGTAAATCCAAGAAACATAAGAGAATCAATTAAATACTGCACCTAACAGGCTGTTCAAAGAACTAATGTGCAAAAGACCAACAAACTGAAAATACAAAAGAGAAAGAACAAAAAATATCGAGAACACAATATGAAGAGTCCTTGAGAGTGAGTTGTTGGGTTGTGGAAACAGTTGAGTAATGTGCCGATTGAAGATGAGTGAAGATATTCCCTCCTGAACCTGGTGGTGTGGGTCCTGAAGCTCCTGTACCTTCTTCCTGATGGCAATAGTGAGAAGAGTGCATGCTTTCCTGCAACAATGCTCTGTGTAGATGTGCTCAATGCTGTGGACGGCTTTACCCGTGATAGAATGGGCCATACCCATTTCTTTTTGCAGGACCTTCCATTCAAGGCAATTGGTTTTTCCATGCTAGACTGTGATTTAACTAATCAATGTACTCTCCAGTGCTCATCTATAGACGTTTGTCAAAGTTTTAGATGTCATGCCAAATCTTTATGAACTTCTAAGGAAGTAGACTTGCTGCTGGGTTTTCTTCTTAATGGCACTCCCAGGACAGAACATCTGAAATAATAACACTGAAGAACTTAAAATTGCTGATGCACTCCACTTCTGATCCCCCGATGAGGACTGGCTCATTGACCACCAATTTCCTCCTCCTTGAAGTCAATAATCATCTCCATGGTCTTGATGACAGAAGTGCTGGATATGCCTGAATGTTAAGGCTTGTCCATTAAAGTGTTGGTGATTATTTTATGGTTTGATCAATCTTAATTTCTGCAAAAGAATTTGACTTTGGATTGAACCTTTACTTTCACAGCAAGTGAAGCTACAGGTTCCAAATATTATGAATTTTAAGAATATTATTTTTGGCATGGTAATTTTTATAAGACTTAGGAGCAGTGTGAGGCTATTTGGCCCATTGAGTCTGCTCCGCCATTCGATCATGGCTGTTTTATTTTCCTACTTAACCCCATCCTACTGCCTTATCCCCATAATCTTTGACACCCTTACTAATCAATAACCTATCAACCTTTGTTTTAAATATACCCAATGAATTGGCTTCCACAGTTGTCTGTGGCAATGATTTCCACAGATTCTCCACACACTAGTTAAAAACATTCCTCCTCATTTCTATACTAAAAAGATTTTAGAATTTACCACTACTGGAAACATTTTGTCCACATCCTCTTTGTCTGTGCATTTCAATGCTTGGTAGATTCCAATGAGATCCCTCCTCATTCTTCTAAATTCAGCAAGTACAGTCTCAGAACCACCAAATGTTAATCCTTTCATTCCTGCAACCCTTTTGTAAATATTCTCAGGACCTTCTCCAATGCCAGCACATCCATTCATAAATATGGGACCTAAAACTGCTCAGACTATTCCAAATGTGATTTGACAAATACCTTAAGCGTTGTATATCTCTGCTTTTATATTGTTGTCCTCCGGAAAAGAATGCTAACATTGCATTTCTCTTTCTTACCACTGACTCAACCTGCAAGTTCACCATAAGACCCATAAGGGTTCACCATAAGGATGAATAATAAAATAAAATGGGCGGCATGGTGCCCTGTTGGTTGGCACTGTTGCCTTGTGGGATTCGGTGAAAACTAGAGTTAAGATTGGATCAGCCATGATCTTATTGAATGGCGGAGCAGGCTTGAGGGACCGATTGGCCTACTCCTGCTCCTATCTCTTATGTTCTTATGTAAGACCATAAAATATAGGAGTAATATTAAGCTATATGGCTCATCATGTCTGCTCCACCATTTCATCATAGCCGATCCAATTTTCCAACCAGCCCCAATCATCTGCCTTCTCCCTTTATCCCTTCATGCCCTTATCAGTCAAGAATCTATCAACCTCGGCTTTAAATATACATAAAGACTTGGCCTGCACACCTGTCTGTGGCAAAGATTCACCACCCCTTGGCTAAAGAAACTCATTCTCATCAACGTTCTAAAAGGATGTCCCTCTATTCTTGAGCTGTGTCCTCTGGTCTTAGACTCTCCCACCATAAGGAACATCCTCTCTACATCCACTCTATCAAGGCTTTTCACCATTCGATAGATTTCAATGAGGTTACCCCTCAACATTTAGGGAATCCTACACTGGGATTTTACACTACAATCTTTCCTGCCATGGGCTCTTATCTTGTTTAGCAGCCTCATGTGTAACATCTTATCAAAGGACTTCTGAAAATCCAAGTAAACAACATCTACTAACTCTCTTTTGTCTATCCTGCCTGTAGTTTCTCAAAGAATTCAACATTTTAGCCAAGATTTCTCCTTTCAAAAAACCATGCTGACTTCAATTTATTTTACCCTGAAACCTCAAGCTTAGTAGTGGACTCTAATATCTTGACAATCACTGAAGACTCCCTCACTTCTTCAAGAGTGGAGTGATATTTGTGATTTCCCATTCCTCCAGAATCACTCAAGAATCTACTGATTCTTGAAAGATCACCGGTAATGCCTCTACAAGCTCTTCAGCTATCTTGGGTGTAGTCCATCTGGTGTAGGTGATACCTTCAGAGCCTTCTGCTTCCTAAACACTTTCTTCTCAGTAATACCAACTCACTTCTGCCCCATTTGAATTTTTAGCATGCTGCTGGTGTCATCCTCAATGAAGATGAATGCAAAGTACTTATTCAGTTAATGTGCTATTTCTTAGTTCCACAATCTCAGCAACCCAGATAGAAACCTCGAGAATTTCTACAGGTAAATATAAAATGTAATGAATAGCAGGAGACGTTGTTTAATATCATGTCCAAGGTCAGGTATTTTCAGACTTTAGCATCTGCGGATCCTCTTACTTATATGGTCACTGTTATGAGCATTGATGATCAGGAATGTGTGTTTTGTGGCTGAAGGCAAGGTCAGGAGTGAAGGTCGGGTGTCTGGCCAGTGTTGGGATCAGATACACAGGGGGTCAGGAAGATGTGTAGGTTTACACACAAGCTGAAGCATGATAGGGTCTATCACTCCATCTCATTCTATCTTTGCTACCATCATCAGTGACCAAAATGGTACCTATGTTTATTTTGTCATCTAAGAAAAATCCATGGGTTTATCCCTCAAGTATGACAAGGACTTAGCATTAAAAAAAATAATGCATTAGGAATAGGTGCATGCCTGTCAGCCTCTCAGGACTGGTCTGCCATTTAATCAGACATTGAAATGTGAGCTACTATGTTTTTTTTAACTTCACGAGATTAAAATTTAATAAAAGTCCTTAATTTTTGTGACCTGTTCAGGATGTGTAGCTGACATGAAACATAAAAGATGTTATATTAACACAACACTTTCTTCACCTTCAAGGCTGAGAAGGTCAAGTTGCTCAGTGTGTCTTGGTCTCGAGTCGTCTGACATCTCCTGCTGGCCAACAACATGGTCACTTGGGTTATGGTCAACACTCATGGGAAAAGTAACTGGAAAGGTTTATCGATTTGTGCTGAGAGCAGAAAGCTTCAGGCCACATGATCACTGATCAGAAATTTGGAGATCTGCCTAGTACAATTTTCCCTCCACATTAATGAAGTGCAGACTGTAGGGATTGTACGCCTGTATTCCCTGCCTGGGGATTGATACTTTACAAAGTTATAGCTGTTGTGAGCCATTGTCATGAGATAAGTACAGAAAATTAGAGTAAATAAACCAGCACATCCTAAATACACAGAATAAATGCTCTCTGATAATGCTCATATGCAGTTATGTACATATCGAAGGTACAAATTTAATCACGTTCTTTCCAAAATCTATTCAATAACGTAATCTGTCTTACATTAAATTGAATTATCTTATTTGGAAATTGAATTACTATTCTGGACGTACTTGGTTATTAGAAGCAGCATTTGTAAAAAGTCTGATTTAAAGTGGTCACTTCATTTTATACATTCAGCTAGAAGGAATTTACAACAATCTGAGGCTTTTTTGTTGAGACCCGCATTGGAACAGTCCAATATACAGTTAACAGTAATAATGAAGGAGATAAAGGATTTTTGTTTTTTTTTAATTAATGATTGATATCAGTTCATGTAATCTGATCTGTTACCATGATTATAATGTCCAAGAAGATCACAGATGACACTGGACAACTGAGTCACTCCAAAGTTATCAGACAGATATTCACCTTGTGCTAGGTCTAGATTTCTTGGGTACTGAAGGTGGAAGAGCTGTACTTAAATGCTGAATTTCACATTAATGCAATGCAAATGAGCTCTTAAGGGAATTACTGATCTTTTTGCCAAGAATTCATTGTGTGCTCAGCTCCCTGGGCATGTAGAGGCTAGTAATATCCTGGCTCAGTGGAAGTTTATGTTGCTGTATCTATAATAATATTCCAACTGTGGCAATCCTTAGTGTGTTGGGATTTCTGGAGAAGTGAGGAATGGAAGGATGTAAAGCATTCCAGCCTCTCATTTCCTTAACTAAGCATCATAATAAGGCTGATCCTGAAACTAAATCCATCAGGTTAGAAGCGTCTGCCTGTCTCATGAGAGTCTAATCTGCAGCATCATAAATGTTGCAAAGTTAATGCAATGGCAACATTTCTCTTCCAGCTACCTGAAAGGGATTTTAGTATTTGCTCAGTGGTACCACTCCTGTTCAAACATCCATTAAGCCAATAAATTATCAGCATCAAAGGGACATAATCCTAAGGTACACTGTACATAAGTAATCTTTCATGTGAAAAATAACAGGGATGCTGTCTAACATCTTAAGATGAACAAAAGTTCCCATAACGCTGTTTAATGAAGAGTAAAGACATTCAACTATTACAACAGTTTATTTTTCATGAACAACATCGAAAGATTATCCATCAGGCCATTTGTGGGACTCTGTAATGCCTGTGATGACTGCAAGGTCTGAGTTTCCAGCCTCATGCTACATTATTTCCCCATCCTACTTCCATTCTGAACCATCTCTTTGTTAGTGTTTTCATTTTTATCACAATTCCCAGCAGAAACTCAGGGTACATGTCTTTTTTCTAAGCTGAGTGATGAATTGAACAATTTCAGGTCAACCATGTTTTCTTTTTGTATCAGAAGTGGTCATTTCTGCTATAAGTTATCCATCAGTGATATTGGCTCAGTTTACTGTAATAACCTGACTGTTGGGTATTTCCCATAGCTCTTTATTTCAAAGCCTGCATGTTCCTTTTTTTAGTTCAGTCTTTCTTTAATTGCCCTCATTATGAAGCAGATAGTTTTATCAATAGTTAATCCCCATGGCACCCCACCCTCAGTTGTTTAGAGGTGCTTCCTTTGTCCCACCTTCTTTGCAATTTAATGAACTTGTTTTCTCCTTTTCCTGGATCTGACAAACAGTCATTGACCTGAAACATTCACCCTGTTTTTTTTTGACAGATGCTGTTTGAAATGCTAGATCTAGCCAACATTTTCTGTTCTCGTTTTAAAACTATATTAATGGCACACAAAGCATTTTGGAATGGATTGAGTTTGTGCAAGACATTTCATTAATTGCAAAGCTTTCTTTTCTTGTTGGACTGCTCTAAACAAAAAAAAATACTGAAAGGGTCATGGATACTAGGCTTCAAAATACGTGACTAGATCAGTGGCACAACATCATTTGTTGTATGGCCTGACAAAGTTAGAAGCTTTCCTTTGAAGATGAAGGTCTGCAAATGAAAACCCATATTGCAGCAGATCCATTCATTATCTTCTGTTATATGAGGCTTTACCAGTTAGAAATATGAAAGACCCCCAATAATATATGAATGCAAGCTTGCTTGTGAACGTTCAGCAACTTTGTCTTTAAATACCCTACTATATGTTGACATTAGTCATTTAAATCCATCTATTAAGATTTCACGAGCTGAAGCTAACTAATTGTAAACATTTGTCATTGTAAAACTGAAATCAGACTTCAATTTCCATCATCAATCTGATAATCTGTTTCTGGCTAAGAGCCAAATTTACAATCTACTGATTACATTAAACACTTTAAAATGATGTTACAATCAGAATTTTCTTTCTTGTAAACTATAAATCCCTGTATGTAAATAAGGACTGTTTGAAAAGTGTTTAAAATGGCAGTAAGTGTGTGCAGCTTGCTGTAATTTTCATAGCTGTTCATGCTTGTTAACTGTTTCAAAGGGAAAACTATGATGAGCTGTGTGGAACTGATCCACTGTTGAATTGCATGAATTTCTGGTTTGTGCAAGCCAAAAATTAGACTTGACTGTGCTCCTTTCCACTTTGTAGCTTCCAAATGCATGAAAATACTAGCTCTCAACCTGGATTTCATTTACTTTACTCATTAAAATCAATGGATGGAAAATTACAGGACAGAGAGTCGATTTCTAACTTTATAATCAATAAAGCAAAAAGTTCCCATTAATCACAACAGTTTATTTTTGGCTACATTTTTGTTTTGAGAGAGTTGCTCACTAACCTTAGTTCTCTCTAAATTGCACATTAATGAAATGAATGAAGTCAGTCAAATATGTCAACTCGTTAGCTTGTGGGGATTTGGATTTAACTGTAAGCTACTTTGAACACAATATACTTAAATTCATAACTTCAGTACAGTTGTCTGTTGAGCTCATCTAACCATTGGAGAAGAAACAAACTTGTAAAAAAAAATCCATGATATTTTGGCTTAATCCACTGAATTCCTCAACGAACAAAACACAAAGCATTAACACATCTACCACATGAAGTATTTATTTCTTCAAAAAGAGGAATTAATTCACTGTATGTGAAAATTTAACTGTAAAAATTGTCATGTAAATTACACTATGAGATGGTTAATTGCATTGTTACCATTTCACATTGCAGTCTTGCAAATGCAGGGATAATTACAACAGCAGGGGGCCACAAAATTGAAAGACAGAGAAAAAAATTCAAAGCAAAACTTGCCTGAATTACTAATGTGATGGTTCCTTTCAGTGTTGCCAAGTTGAAGTTCAATCTTGTGCATTTCAAGAATTGCTTCATGCAAAATTAAACTGGAATCTACGGAAAGCAGACAAGTGCAAATCATTGCTTATGCATGTGTTGAATCCTATTGATCTTATGGTATATGCCTTGTTCATTCTGTGACTAAGGCTGACATTGTGCCACTTCCACCCTGGAAAATCCAATTCCTGACCATGTAGTCTAATCTAACATGGCCCAGGCAGCAGGTCTATGAAGCTCAAAAAAGGACAAAAGGTCAGACATGGTTCTTCATCCTGATCCAATGCTCACTGGTCATTTAAGTTCAGGTTAGATGCTGTTCATTTGATTTCTTAGACAGGCATCACCATCAATTTTGTTTGATCATGAAGAATTGTCTATGTGTTTTATTTCTTTCTTGTCGGCATGTAGTTCATGTTGAAAAATATGATTTTTATTGCCTTTCCTAAAGTACTCTTGACAAAGTGACAGCTGGTCCTTGTGATGAAGGTGCTGCCATAGTTCCAAGGTTTAGACTCAATAATGATTAAGAAGCAGTGATAGTTTTCAAATGCTATTAGCTTGAAAAGGGACTTGCAGACAGTAACCTTCTCCACTTAATTTCAACAGGCAGAATTTGAAGTTTGGAAATAAGAGGGGGAAAACCTGCAAGTGAAAAGAGTTTGCATTGTCAGGTGGTAACAGCATGGTTAGTATTCTTCACATAAATGTGAACTGGGGTGGTTTGGCTCTGTCTCATTGGAGATGCAGTTGTATGACTTGATTGGTACTTCCCCGTTATCAGACCAAACCCGACAGCCTTCCAATCTTGCTATGTGGCTATATTGACTGCTTCATTTTCCATAACTGAAACTGGACATTATGCACTCACTAAATAGATCTTCATCTTTGACCCTACATTCGGGGAGTTACACTGTCTCATCTCAGGAGAGCGACTCACCACTGGCACCTTCTATAAACCCACTGACTTCCTTCTGAAATGTCCTTCACCTCCTGGCTATGTAGCTTCACATGTTCAATTGTTGATGGAGCTCCCATACAATTTCCTACATGTCAGTTATCACTCCATTCTCCCAAGACAGAACAGAGCTAATATTCCATGGTTCTCAGCTTTCACCCCACCAGCCTCCACATTCAACACATCATTCTCTGCCATTTTCACCAGTTCCAAAGTGATTGTTGTGTGAAACTAGGTTTGCGGGTTCATTAAGTGAATACAGAAAACACTCACTACTAGTGCGTAGATTAGTAATTTATCTACAGAACAAGACAGACACTCAACATTCAGTAAACCCTTCAAGTTACACTTGGTTATGAATTTATCTAAATTGGGAGCCTGAATTAGCAGGACAAAACAGATGCTAAATATACACATAGTGGCAAATCTGTATCTAAAGTGTGTGCCGGGCCCTCTTTATTGCAGCACATCTCTACTGTTAACTGTTTCCATGGCACCATCGGCCCATGGTGATCTGGAGAGTGAAAAGACTGAGTGGTTTCCGCACAGGAGATTTAAACTCTACCAATGCCATGATGTCATCAGCTAAATGGTATCTAGTGGGAGCGGCTACAATGCTCCTTACACAGGCTAACCCCTTGCTGGAATGGGGGTGGGAGCTGCTTTTGATGAACAGATAAAATGGATACTTACTGCAAGATTGCTCCTGTTGAAAGACATGACACCGTGACGTCCATTCTGCAAGCTGGTATAATCCCTGTGGATCCACTATTCTGCACGTAGAAGTTAATACTCAGTTACCCAGAATTATCAGTCTACCAGTTGCTGCCCAGTATAGTACATTAGTCCACCAACTTCCCAGTGCCAGTACAAAAAAAAGTCACCATTATATTTATTGTATTATTCATGGCTTGTTGTCAGGCTCTTTCTATGTCCTCTGCATTTGCTTTCCCATTCTTTTTCATTCACAGGTATTCTTCAATCAGGAGGTTGATGGTCATTAGTTAAGTTTCCTGTAATGAGATTGTTAGTGCTTTGACTCGCTTGGTCTACCTTCACCGACCGGTTCATTGTGGTTAGCAATGGTGAACTCTCATTGGCATTTTACCCAGCATATGCTGCATGACAAACACATTCCACATTTGCATTCAAGGAAACAGGAATGGTTTGAATCCTGGCTACTCATTACATTTAGTGAGTGAGACACATGCTGTGACCATGTCTCAATGTTTGCAAGTTCCTTTCAAAACAACTAAAACTCAATCAGTGCATTGACAGTATCCAATACAGTGGATTCTGGTTAATTGGGACACATCAGGACCAGTACAATTTGGCCCAATTAAATTGGCTGCTCTAATTAGCCAAAGTTTCATGGAAATTAAAAAGGTACAAAAAAAAGGCAAACTATCATTTAACTGAGTAACAATTTAAGTATTTAATGAAATACAGAACAAATTAGAACACTACCAGTACCTCTACAGTACTATATAAAGTTGTATTAGTTCCTAATAGTTATCGATGGAGGAATTGATCCAGTGTACACTGCTGTGCTCTTTTGATTGACTGTAAATGAATAAAATCAGCAGAGACTGTCGTCATACAACACCTTTGATGATTGTATTCTCCAAATCTTCATTTTCATTGTAAAATTCAAAATGATTGTCAATATCTTCATATTCATCATAATTCTTAACTTGAAATAGTAAAATTATTTCATTTTCACTTCTGGCCATCTCTGGCATCTCCAAGCCTGAGTACTTGAAAATGCAATGTGCAAAACAGACCTAAATTGTCTACTGCTTATTTCTTGCCAGAAATCACTGTTCTTTGAACACAAACACACACAACTGATATGCTGTTTAAAAACCATCCACTCTAAGTACAGTGTAGTGTCTAATGGCCACTCAAGTGCACACGACTGATGCTAGTTACAAACTGTTCTGCAACAGTCTCCTGTCCCAGTTACAGGAAGTGGCAAAGTGTTCAAAACAAATGAAAGGAACCCCAGTTATGTTCTTGATTATTTGTTCTTTTTTGTTCTCTAAAAGTTGCCTCAACTAAGCAGCTGCCCTGTTTAACCAATGGCCCCATTAATGAGAATCTACTATATATACACTGGATGGAACACTCTTGTTAAGGAAAGCAACATTTCAGATCACTCCCCAAATATTTCAATCTCCTTCCAAAAACAAACTTAATCCATGCTTGTACTTTTCTTCCTTCAGAGCCTTCACAAGTACCTGCAAAACTCAGAACAATCGATTAATTTACACAGTGGAAAACTTTAACATATTTTCCAAAGAACAAACGGAAGGAAAAGATGGCTGTGTAGGTGTCCTGATATATTAACACATTAACATAACCTGTTAAAGGCACTGCCCTCTTAAAAGATAACAGCTCCTGCAAATTCAGTTCACTGAATAACAAAATATTTCATTTCGTCAACTTTTCCACTGGAGTATGGGATTAATTCAAACAGCCTTCCAATACAAATATATGACAGACTTTGCACGTATGCACAGACAGTCAGACAGAGGATGCATGCATGCACTCACATTCACACAATTGAACACAAGTGTGGCCACACCTCACACAACATTTTATGAAGTCAAACCTTTCATATTTTATTATATGGGAGAGGGGGTGCTGTGTAAATGACTTCTTCCTTATGGGAGTAAAGCGGAAAGGTACCACCCACAACCCAAAGGCTGCTGAATCTGAAGATCTGCCAGTGCCTTTTGTAGAGACTCCAGCAAGGGATATAGGGAACCCTGAGCAAAGTGCTCTGCTATCTGGTCATAGACACCTTCAATTATAGGAAACATCCTCTCTACATCCTTTCAATATTCAATAGATTTCAATGAGATCTACCCCTCATTCTTCTGTACAGATCCAGAGTAACCAAACACTCCTCATATGTTAATCCTTTCATTTCTGGAATCATTCTCGTGAACCTTCTCTGAACTCTTTCCAAAGCCAGCACATCTTTTCCCAGATAGGGGATTAAAAACTGCTCACAGTACTTCAATTGCAGTCTGCCAGTGCTTTATGAAGCCTCAGCATCACATCTATGCTTTTATATTCAAGGCTTCTCAGAATGAATGCTAACATTGCAATTGCCTTCCTTACCAATGATTCAAACTAGAAGTTAACCTTCAGGGAATTCTGCACAAGGACTCCCAAGGCCATTTGTACCTCTGATTTTTGAATTTTCTCACCATTTAGAAAATATTCTATGCTTTTATTCCTTCTACCAAAGTGCATTACCATACACTTCCCTACACTGTATTCCATCTTACACTTCTTTGCCTGTTCTCCCAATCTGTTTAAGTCCTTCTGTAAACTCCTTGCTTTCTGAACACTACCAGTCCCTCCACCAATCTTTGTATCATCTGCAAACTTGGCAAAAAGCCATCTGTCATCCAAATCATTGACATATAATGTGAAAAGAAGTGTTCCAAATACTAACACCTATGGAACAGAAGAGGCCAAACAGGATAAGCTTTATTCTTTTATTCCCACTGCTTGCCTTCTGACAATCAGTCAATCTTTTATCCATGCCAGTATCTTTCCTGTAATACCATGGTCTTTTACCTTGTTAAGCAACATCATGTAACACACCTTGTCAAAGGCCTTTGAAAATCCAAGTAAGCAACATCCAGTAACTCTCCTTTGACTAACCTGTCTGTTATTTCCTCAAAGAATTCCAATAAATTTGCCGGGCAAGATTTCCACTTAAGGAAACCATGCTGACTTTGGACTACAATAATCATGTGCCTCCAAGCACCCTGAAACTTAATCTTTAATAATGGACTCCAACATCTTCCCAACCACTGAAGTTATGCTAACTGGTCTATAGTTTCCTTACTTCTACCTCTCTCCCTTCTTAAAGAATGGAGAGACATTTGCAAATTTCCATTGCTCCGGAACCATTCAGAGTCTAGTGATTCTTGAAAGATCATAACTACTGCCTCCACAATCTCTTCAGCCATCTCTTTTGGAACCCTGGGGTGTAGTCTACCTAGTCCAGGTGACCTACCTACCTTAAGACCTTTCAGCATCCCAGATACCATATTAGTAATAGAACTACACTCACTTCTGGCCCTTGACACCCTTGAATTTCTGGCACACCGCTAGTGTCTTCCACAGTGAAGACTGATGCGAAATACTTACTATTTTTTCTGCTATTTCCTTGTTCCCCATTGCAACCTCTCCAGTGTCATTTTCCAATGGTCCAATATGCATTCTTGGCCCTCTTTTATTCTATATATTTCTGAAAGAAAAAACTTTTGATATCTATTTTATATTATTCTCCATGTTTCATCTTTTCTCTCTTTGTTGCTTTTTTAGTTGTCTTTTATTGGCTTTTAGAAGTTTCCTAATCCTCTACCTTCCCACTAATTTTTGATATATTATAGTCTCTCTCTTTTTCTTTTACGATGTCTTTGACTTCCCTTGTCATCTACATTTGCCTCATTCTCCCCTTATCTATCCTGGCTTTCCAAATTGGCCCCAGAAACTCCAGCCATTGCTGTTCTGCCATCATCCCTGCTAGTGTCCCCTTCCAATGAACTTTGGCTAGCTCTGTCTTTGGCAATCAACTGATTGCTCTCTGCCCTCACTTCTCCTAGTTGCCATCAATCTGCTAGCTGAAGCCTGTGCTCTGGCTGTGATCACTTTAGTAAAAGTCTCATCAATGAGATTTTCAGCCTTCTGGATGAACCTGAGTACATCCAGCTCCAGCTCCAGCTTCAGCTCGTAACCTTGTCAGTTAGGAGCTGCAATTGGATGCACTTCCTGAGATACATTCATCGGGGAAATTATCAGGTATTCTTAAGCTCCACATCTCACTACCATCCTGCCTACACTTTTTTGCCTCTAACTTCTCAAGTTTAAGTTCTAGCTTGCACCTGTTCTCTCCCAAGCCTGTCGAGCCAACACTTGTCCAGGGCATTGTTAATTGCATGGTGAAATGACAGCTCCCTCTAGAACACCAAACTCCCTGCTGGACAAACTCACTCCAGCACCCTCTGTGTCCCAGGTCCTCAACAAACACTTGAGGAGTGGTTCCCCTGTCTTCTGCCTATACCTGTCTCAACTCTGCCAGTTCCTTAGCAGTAGACTCTCTAATGGTGGTCATCTTGGTGAGTCTCATTGTGTTATCCTTCCCATGTTCCTCTCCATCACATTGTTCCTTTCACCCAGCCTGCTGCTCTTCCTCACTCTGTTCTGTGGAGGCTGGAGGGGCTATGTGCCGACGGCCCCATTGCTGAATCTAGGATCACACGGCCACTAGTGTGTTCTCTACTTACTTTAGAAGATTTTAATTCAATAATTCACAAAGGGAATTGTACTGTTTATTATGAGAATGAAATATTATGAGCTGTACATGTGTGATCTCTACTGATGCAGCTGCATAGGGTGGAGGGCATGTACTTAGAGTGGGTACCTTGAAGCCCTCTTCTAAATTCCCTGCACTATCTTCACTACCTCACCAAATATTCCATGTGCCGGGTTGCCTGCTCTCATTACCAGAGCTCGCACCTTAACAGGGTTCAGTCACTAGTCAGCCCTGCGTGACTGCACTTTTACTAGCTGACGGATCATCTCTGTGCTCCTATCCTCTATCTCTGGAGCCTTTTCTGCACTGACTGGACAGCCTCCCTCATGTAACATGTCATGGTTAGGCACTTCCATGTCCTTTTGTATGCTAGCTATCTCTTTCTCCTTCTGTGAGGTTGCCTTAAAAAGTGGCTTTACCTTGGCTGTCAGGAACCAGAAAGCATCCTTCTGGTTCCCCTTCCTCTTGGGGAACCCTACCACATTAATTACAAACATGATATGGTGTCCTATTTTCACCATGCAAGAATTTAACTTGTCTCACTAGTCTACAGGTATCCGGTAGTCCACAGTTAGGTTGGCAAGACTCCCAATTCTCGCACTGTTGTCGGTAGGACTCAGCACTCCTTACATCTGTGGACTCACTCTCTGATTTTTCGTTTTAAAGATACCTATTTTCTGTTCAATATCTGGACTCTTCTCACAGCGCCAATTGTTGTGTGAAATCAGGTTCATGGATTTGGTGATTGGAGATAGAAGACACACATTACTCATACATTTAGTTACAGGACAAGACAGACAGGGATCCAAACAGTCCTTTTAGTTGAGGCAGATGTCCCTGCACTACTTCCAAGCTGGTCTTCTGCGTTCAGTGCTCATGACGTGGCCTTTTGTTCGTTAGTGTAACCAATTATAGAGAAGGCAACTGTTTAGTAGAGCATATGCGCTGGTCTGCAATGGAGAGGCAAACCACCAATCAAATGTTCCGCCTGTGTAGCTAAAAGTCTAGTGATATAAATGTTCAATTTTCCAGTTGCATGTTATGCACACCACTAGCTGCCATTTAGCTAATGATGTCACTGTGTCGAAAGTTTAAATCTGGCATGTAGAAACCACTCGCTCTTTTCCATCTTCAGGTCACCATAGGCTGAGGGTGTCATGAAAACTGTAAATAGTGGAGGTGTGCTGCAGTGAAGAGGGCTCGGGCGCACACTTTAGTTAAGCATTTGCCACGGTGTGAATGTTCAGTCCCTGTTTAATCCTGCCACTTCAAGCACTCAGTTCAGATAAGTTTGCAACCACACCACTAGTATTACCCCTTGCACACGCCAGTCCATCAAGTTTTCTTCTCCCTTTGTTTGGTTCTCTCTGGTTTCATCTGCCCATCATCCACTCTCCATCTTGTTATACCTATCACCCACCATCCTCTGTCCCACCTCTCACCCCCACCTCATACGACCATCTATTGGCAATCTTTCCTGTTCGATCAACAGGCCTGATGCAGTGTCTCAACCCAAAACGTTGACTTACACTAGTTGCCTCCAACAATGTTGACACCCCCATTGACTTTTTCCACCAAACTAACATTTTGTTCCTGATTCCAACATTTGCAGTTTATTTTGTCTTCTAATAACACGGATGTGGCTGACACTCACATACCCCTGCAGCAATAATGAAGGGCTGAGATAATTGACTTCCAATATTCACCTTTGTTGGGATAGCTTGTGGAAATTTCAAGTAACTTTTGTTCTATTTAAGAACCTTACTACATTCATTTAATGCTGCCTTAACATCAAAGGCAGCCTTAACCTTACCTTCATAGTGTTGATGTTGGAGACATCCAGTTTGAACATAAAATCAAACTTGCATTAATGCTGTCAGGGGACAAAGAAAAAGCTTGAAAGTGGAAAAATAAGGATTATTTAAATTGAACGTTGCAATATACAGACTCATCATTAAACAGTACTTCATGGTGTTACATTGTCACACGATGCTGTCTGAATCTGCAGTGCCCATAACTTATTATATTATTTGTCACCGCAACAGATAATTGTTGACACTATTCTAAAGCAGGAACCAGAAATGCAAATATAACTAAGAATATAAAAAGCTTATACATAGAGGCAAAATAATCCCTAAACATCAAAATTATGGATGGTGCTGAATGGTTACATAAACATATTAACTTTAATGAAGATCACATTTTTCCTCAGTGAGTTTAATATTATTCTAAAGTGTGTATTTTTGCACTGACATTGTGACGGTTGTGTGCATACATGAATCTGAACTAATGTTGATGCATGAATGTCTTCACGTACTTCGTTCCCTACTGACCACACTTGAGTGCACTTGATTTTCCTTGCTTTTTCTTCAAGCATACTTCAGATCACTTTGCATTTGACATAGTTATCTTAAAGAAATAAACTACATTGCTTTAGGTGACCTCTTGCTTTATGAGGAGTTCCTATTTGAACCTTAGGAAAAGGGTGGGTCTGAATGTTAATTTTGACCTCATTGCAGTTGACCTGCTGTTTGACTTTCCCCAGTCTTCAGGTTCCAAACATTCAGTCACTCACCTGATACTTAAATTCATTTGATTAAAATTAGGATTAATTTCCTCTTGGAAGACAATGCAACAACAGGTGTTTATAACAGGGGATTTCTGGATAACGAGGATGATGCAGTGACATAACCAGTAGAGCCACTACTCTCACTGCTCAAGGTCTGCATTCAGTCCTGACCGCTGGTGCTGTCTGAGTGGAATTTGCATATTGCCTCTGTGAATATGTGGGTTTCTTCCTGTTTTCTCTCACATTTGAAGACTTGCAGATTGGCAGGTTAATTAGTTACTGTAAATTGTACCAAGTAGATAGGTTAGGGGTAGAATTTGAGAGGATTTTATTAGAAAGAAGGGAGAATAAAAATGGGATTAATGTAGGATTACTTGTAAATGTGTTCTGAAGGGTCTGTTTCTATGCTATATGATTCTTCGTATGGTAGTAAAAACATTACACTGTTAAACTTCACACCACCTAATGATATGAGCATTAGGTAAATGGATTGAGCAACTTCACTCGGTTCATCTATACGAGTCACATTCACCTAGCATAATTTATTGAAGGTTAATTTCTCAGCACACACATTTAATAAGTCATATTGCAAACTTTTTGATCCAATGAGTTCAACAATTTCACATAATGTTTCTGTTACACTAACTACAGCTTTTTTTTTTACTGCTCCCATAAATCTTCCTCTTCTAATTTACACCGTTGCCCTTTCTTCCTTTGATCATACTTTCTTTCCCCTGTATTACTGCCCACATTTTCTTTCCTTCTTAATCAAATTTTCAACTTTGTACTTTCTCATAAACTGTTCTCTCTGCTATTTTTCCAGTTATTATCAAAGGTCATCAGTTTATTTCTGTCACAATCTTCCACCATATTTTCCATTCATTTTTTACCTATGTACTCATCTAAGTTCCCTTTGAAATTGAAATGGCTTGAATTTTTTTGATTGGAAATTGAAATAACTTTATATGTTGCTCATATAATTATATTGCTAACATCTCTTTCTGCTTCTGTGGTTCTGCCGTTTGGAGAAGTGGAACAAGAACAAAGTGCAAAGGTCTACAGCATAAAATTGCAAATTGTTTTGCACTAATATAGGTCCTTAGTACAAATGAGGCACCTTGAAAATGGGTGGAGAAGAGTTGGTGCTATTAATGGCATAACTTTGGAAGCTATATCTTTGAATCTCCTAGTGACACATGAAACAATTGCAAATCAGTTATATGGCAGGTTCCAAGGAAAAATTGACATTTCATCAGTCCGTAAGACCATAAGATATAGGAGTAGAATTAGGCTACATGGCCCATTGAGTCTGCTCCACCATTTCATCATGGCTGATTTATTATCCCTCTCAACCTCATTCTCCTGCCCTCTCCCCGTAACCTTTGACACCGTTATGAATCACGAACCCATCAACCTCCACTTTAACTATACCCAATGCTTTGGTTTCCCTAGCCTTCTGTGACAATAATTTCCATAGAATCATCACTCTCTGGTTAAAGAAATTCCTGTTCATATCCGTCATTAACAGCACAACCTTACCTATTGCAACACTGCTGCATTAAAAGCTATGCAACAAAGACACTGAAGTAAGGAAGATGAATTGTAATTCCAATCTTCAACCAGGTATTCGCATCTTCTGGAATGGGTGAAAAAAATTTTATTGGTTGTTTCATTTTATTAGCTATCTTTGCTACAATAACCAGCTGCATCTGTCTTGATGTATCATGAGATACGGAAATATAAATGAAGATCCAATAGGGTAAAAACTGGCAACTTCTGGATAAACATAATTGGACTACATTCTGTATGATTTGAACTCATATCCTACTATGCAACAAACAACTGGTACAGCAGTGGTCATATTTAGGAAAAAGAAGTGTTAGCATAAAATAAAAGGGTTCTCAAAAAATGAAAACTTTCAAATTGAGACATATTGAAATGAATAGTGTAGAGTGAAATTAACAGCTTTGCACACATCAACAGGAATATTGCATATAATATACTGAGATACCATACAATATTCTGTTTTGATTTAATTCAAATCCAATGGAGGAGTGGTGAGATGATGCAGATCAAAAACCCTTTAGACTAGTTTCGGAATCCCTATTTTAAAAGATGTATTGAAATCAAAGAAATGGAAATAATGTAAAGTACTCATGATGCTATTTTGTGGAAAATTAATTGCCCTTCAACACCAAATAGAATCTTTGTATAGAAATGTATGTTGTAGAGACTTTCAATGCTTAGCTCAATAAAAAGATATATTGATTCAAAATGTCTGTTCCTAAAGAATTGCCTTCAACCAGTTTGGGGAAAAAAGTCTGATGCTCGTATTTACAATTGCATCTGTCACACTGTTCTGTGTTTTAGTTCTGCATCAACTCATTCTTCAAATAGAATAGTCGAAAGCAAAGTGTGATCATTTCTTTGGTGTAGTGCAGAGAGATTTAATCATTTGACAGAACAACTGGCTGTGAATTTGCCTTCGCATAAAGGTCCATTTACTTTTGAACAAAGATGCACCATGTTCAGTTCCTGCGAAGTGGAGGAGCAAATCTGCAGTCGAGCCAAAACGTAAACCATTTTGCAGCTTTATTTCAAAATGTTTTCTGAAAAAAGGACCTCCAAAGGTGGGACATAAACTAACAGACTGCAGTAAAAAACAGAAAATATGTTGTCTGATTATTTGCATATGTTGGTGTTTCAGCATCTGGCTCATGGAGTGATGTTAGCCACTCACCCATTCTACTCCCTTGTAGTCTCTGGTTCCCAAGCTTGTTTTTACTCATCTAGTTGCATTTCTCACACTCTCTTTAAACTTACTGGTTTCATTAGACCATTTAACATTCTTTCATGTAACTTTTTTTTAAAGATGTGAACTAAAGGCATGTTAGAATTCAACATCCATAGTCTGAAAAATCTGCCAGTCTAGCACCATCATAATTTTGAGCATAATAGACTATCTGAGATTGTAATCTCAGAACCTGAGTGAACATTGAGGAGTGAGTGATTTCAAGATACGTTATCTGGATAGGTCTATGCAAGGAAGCCAACATATTTCAGTTATTAGCCGATGTGTGTGTCAGCATTTTATAAATATGCACTGAAAGTGTTTTAGCCAGTGGTTTACTCAAAATCTGGATCACAATGGCTGAAATGGGTGATAGGCTGGAGTGTAATGAGAGAACTATAGATGGTGGTGAACACGAGGTCTAGAATTAACTCAGACTTAAAATAATAAGTAAACACAAACAAAATTGCAAACAGTAGTACTAGAAATGCAACTTCTACGATTGAGTACAGAGTGCTCAGCATGAGGCCTTTAAATACAGACTTTCCATGAAGGAAGGGTGCGGCATTTACCGTGGAGAGGCTGGACATTATCAGACCTTTTGCCTCAGGCTGCCATCCAGCTGTCCCAGTTCAACTCCCTTCAGAGTGGTGCTCCCCGAGTTGCTTTCGTGGAGAGATCAAAACATTCCCTGGGCACCTTTATTTTTTCTGGTGCAGTGGGAATTTTTTTTGGACATCGGACAGGCCAGAAAATTGAAAATCCCCTTTTTATGACTCAACAAGCCGTTTGTTGCCATGGCCCTGGATGGAAGACCCTTGGTGCTGGGTCATATCAACCTCCAAACATCACTGCTTAAGCTCAAGAATGGTCAGCATATGAAGTCAATCCAGTTTCATCATTCACTCCCCAGAAATACCACTCTTTCTTGGTCATCCCTAGCTGTTATCCCACAACCCAAAAGCAGACTTAGGCCTAGAATTCACTTAGACTCAGATTCAAAATAAACAAGATGACACAAATGAAATTCAAAGGCAAAATCACAAGACTGACACCCGGAAGTGCTCAGGAAGACTTTCAAGAAATATTCTGGATGTGGTTGTTATTGTTTTTCTTTCTGGAAAGAAATCAATTTTCAATTGCAAAAACCTAAAAGCAAGTGTCTTATGATTGAATTGAATTTCTATGAATGTATGTACTGCTTTTCTATTGATATTCTCTGCATATTATTTTATCTGACAAACACTGACATGCAATTGCACACTTCTAGCTATGGATTGTGGCTCAAACTGAGCCCAATATATTATTTATGTTGTCTTTTATCTGGCCTGCTCTTTGATTTTTGTGGCCTTTTATTCAATTCCTTTACAGGGTTGTGACCTTTAAGTCAGTTCTAAAGGTACTATAAGATACATAAAGGCTACTCAATGGTCTAGATTTTATCTTACGAATAACTATGCTCTTTTTTTGGATCACAGAACATTAGTATTAATATTAGTGCTGCTCCCTCACATCTCCAGCAATCTCAGTTTGAACATGATCTTAGGTGCTACTTGTGTGGAGTTTACACATTGCCCTGGGTTCCCCAGTTTCATCCAGAAAGATATTCATAAATTGGGGGCTGTAAATTTATCCTAGTTTAGATTAGTGGTAAAATAATCAAAAGGAGGGGAGGTGATGGGTATGTGAGAGAGAATAAGTTTCAAAGGCATAGGGAAAAATAGATTGTGATTAAATCAGCTGTTATATCTGGAGCCAAAAAGTAGCCAATGGGTCAAATGTTCTCCTTCTGTGATGTAGAATGTATGGAAGTATAATATAGTCTCCTTGTTGGAGCAGTCTAATTCAGCTTATGAAGTCCATGCTGCCTCTTTGTATAATCATTTCCATTGCCCTATGAATTAGTTTCCCCAAAGACCCCTTGGCTAATAATGGAGGTCAAGGATAATGTTAAATTGCAAAGTGGGGGAATATAAAAATGGCAGGGCTGAGAATTTTTAGCATCCAGCAGTGAAAAGCTCATAAGAAAGGAGCAAACGCATTTTGAGATACAATCAGTGGAATATCAAAACAAGCAGTCAGAGTTTCTATGGATATGTAACTAGAAAATAGGAGCTCCAGTTTGTCTGGGACCTCCAGAGAACAAGACTGGCATATAAACACCAGGAAACACAGAAATGGGAGAGATGTTTAAGTCATGTTTTGCATCAGTCTTCACCAGGAGGACACTGCAAATAACACCCTGAGATAAAAGATAGACGAATTTCAAATAAAGAAGAAAATTTATAAAAAGAAATCAGAAATGCAATGGATAAAATATTAGAGAAACTCAAGGAGGATAAGTCACTTGATTGCTTGCACCCAAGTTTAAAAGAAAGTTGCTATTGAGATAGTGGGTTGAAACTTTTCAAAACACCTAATTCTGGAAGTGTGCCTGAAGTAAATGGCTATTGAAGACAAAAGGCAGGGAACTATAGGTCAGTTGTTTTAAGGTTTATTGCTGACAGGATGCTGGAGCCTGGAAACTAAGAAGAAATAGCTAATCATGTAGAAAAGATGAATATAGTTAAACCTAGTCAACCTGGTTTTATGAAAGGTAAATGATGTTTGACAAATTTGCTCTAATTCTTTGAGGATGTGAAAGAGAGTGTTGCAAAGGGAACCTGTGAATAGTTTACTTACATCTTCAAAAAATATTTGTTAAGATGCTGCATAATAGACTTATGCATAAATTAAGGGTCCAAGTTTTTGAAGGATGTGTGTTAGCATGGATAGAAAGCAGAGTTAGAATAAACGGGTCCTCATCAGGCTGAAGGAATGTAATAAATGAAGTACTCATTATTTGTTTTTGGAGCTTTGACCAGCCATTGATCAGGAGATCAGAAGCTTGAGAGGAGGAAATTTCACTCAGGCTCGTGAACACAGTAGAAAAGACAGCAACTTGCAACAGTTTTATTTGTAGATCTGACCACCGACCAGTTTGCATTTAGGATGGATTAGCAGGAACAAATTAAAGGACGACAAGGGCAAGTTCTGGGATATCTTGGATCGAGTCCTCAGCATTCTCAAGTGGGAATCTGAACAGCCAGAGGTTGTGGTCTATTAGGTAGCAATGACATGGGTAGGATGAGTGATGAAGTTCTGCATAGAAAGTACAGGGAGTTAGGTGCTAAGTTAAAGGGCAGGGCCGCCAGGGTTGTGATCTCAGGATTGTTACCTGTGCCATGTGCAAGTGAGGCCAGAAATAGGAAGATTATACAGTTTAACATGGGGCTAAAGAGTTAATGTAGTAGGGAGGACATAAGATTTTTGGTTCATTGGGGTCTCTTCCAGGGAAGGTGGGACCTGCCCAGAAAGGACAGTTTGCATCTGAACTGGAAGAGAACTAATAACTGAACAGGAAGGTTTGCTAGTACTGCATGGGGAGGTAGCAGTTTAAACTAAACTTGCAGGGGGATGGGAACCAGAGTGCCAGACCAGTTAGTTTGGAGACAGACCTCAGACAAAATCAAGAATCAAAAGGTTGAGCATGGTGCTACTGGTGTCCTGAGCTGTGTATATTTCAGTGCAAGAAGTATTGTCGGAAAGGTGGATGATTTCAGGACCTGGATCAACACCTGGAATAATGGCATTGTAGCCTTTATTGTAACTTGGCTGCAGGGGGGGCAGGACAATAGCTCAATATTCTGGGGTTCCATTGTTTTTGATGCAACAGAGCAGGAGAAATTAAAGGAGGAAGGAACCATTAT
Organism: Hemitrygon akajei; assembly: GCF_048418815.1. Classification (NCBI taxonomy): domain Eukaryota; kingdom Metazoa; phylum Chordata; class Chondrichthyes; order Myliobatiformes; family Dasyatidae; genus Hemitrygon; species Hemitrygon akajei. The sequence continues at coordinate 62,037,791 of NC_133133.1, forward strand.
TAGTCAGGGAAAATGTCAGGACAGTGTTCTGTCAGGACAGGCTTGAGAGCTCATCTAGTGAGGCATTATGGATGGAATTGAGAAAAAAGAAAGGTATGACCACATTAATAGGGCTATTACAGACTACCCAACAGTCCTAGGAAATTAGAGGAACAAATTTGTAAAGAGATTGCAAGAAACATAAGGTTGTTATAGATGGTGATTTTAACTTTCCACATATTGACTGGGAATCCCATACTTTAAAAGGACTAGATGGGATAGAGTTTGTCAAATGTGTTCTGGAAAGTTTCCTTCATCAGAACGTAGAAGCCCAAATCAGAGAGCACGTGATATTGGATCTGCTATTATGGAACGGGACAGGACAGGTGACAGAAGTTTGTGTAGGAGACATTTGCACCAAGTGATCACAATGCCATTAGTTTCAAAGTAAATATGCAAGACAATAGGTCTGTTCTGCGGGTTGAGATTCTAAATTGGAGAAAGACAAATTTTGATGGTATCAGAAATGATCTGATATATATGGATTGAGACAGGCTGTTTTCTGGCAAAGCTGTACTTGGTAAGTGGGTGGCCTTCAAAAGTGAAATTTTGAGAGTACAAAGCTTGTATGCACCTGTCATAATAAAAGATAAGGATAGAAAGTGCAGAGAACCTTGGTTTTCAAGAGAAATTGAGGGCCTGGTTAAGAGAGAGAAAAAGGAGATACATAGCAGGTATAGGCAGGTAGGAACAAATGAGGTGCTTATGGAGTATAAGAAATGCAAGAGAACACATTAGAAATGGGCTAAAAGAAGGCATGAACTTCCTCTAGCAGACAAGGTGAAGGAGAATCCTAAGGGATTCCACAGATATGTTAAGAGCAGAGGGATGGCATGGGACAAAATTGTTCCTCTGGAGGATCAGAATGCTAATCCATCTGTGGAACCAAAAGTAATTTTTTTGTAGCCGTATTTACTCAGGAGATAGATATAGAGTCTATAGAAGTGAGGCAAAGCAGCATCAACTACATGGACCCTGAACAGATTACAGATTACTGAGGAAGAGATATGTGTTATCCTGAGGCAAATCAGAGTGGATAAATCCCCAGGACCTGACAAGGTGTTCCCTGGGACCATATGGAGACAAGTGTGGAAATTATTTAAATTATCATTAGCGGCAGGAGATGTACCAGAGGATAACCAATGTTGTTTAAGAAAGGCTGTAAGTATATGCCAGTAAATTATAGGTCAGTGAGTCTGACATCAGTTGTACGAAAGTAATTGGAAGGTATTCTAAGAGACCAGATATATAAGTATTTGGATAGACATGAGCTGAATAAGCATAGTCAGCATGGCCTTGTTCATGGTAGGTCATGTTTAACCAATCTTATTGTTTTTTGAGGAAGTTACCAGGAAAGTGGATGTAGGCAAGGCAGTGGCTGTTGTCTACATGGACTTCAACAAGGCATTTGGCACAGTCCCACATGGGAGGTTGGTCACAAAGGTTCAATTGCTCAGCATTCAAGATGAGGTAGTGAACACAGTGGGTAAACACAGGGTGATAGTAGGTGGTTGCCTGACTGACTGGAGGCCTGGGACTAGTGGCATGCCACAGGGATCAGTGCTGTGTCCTTTGTTGTTTATCATCTATATCAATGATCTGGATGATAATGTGATCAACTGGATCAGCAGATTTGCAGATGGCATGAAGGCTAGGGTGTAGTGGACAACAAGGAAGACTATTATGGTTGCAGCGGGATCTGCGTCAGCTGTAAAAATGGGCTGAACATGGCAGGCAGAATTTAAAGCAGACAAGTGTGAGGCTTTGCACTTTGGTAGGGCCAACCATGCTAGGTGTTACACAGTAGTGGAGCACTGAGAAGTGTAGTAGAACAAAGGGATCTTGGAATACAGGTCCCTAATTTGTTGGAAGTGGTGTCACAGGTTGATAGGGTCTAAAAGAAAGCTTTTGGCACATTTACCTTCATAAATCAATGTACTGAGTAAAGGAGGTGGGATGTTATGTTGAAGTTGGATAAGACATTGATGAGGCCTAATGTGGAGAATTATATGCAGCTTTGGTCACCTACCAAAACTGGAAAGATGTAAACAAAGTTGTAAGAGTACAGAGAAAATTTACAAGAATGTTGCTGAGTCTGTAGGACCCAAGTTATAAGGAAAGGTTGAATAGGTTAGCACTGTATTCCTTAGAACAAATAAGCTTGAGAGGAGGTATGATAGATGTATACAAAATTATGAGGGGTATAGATAGGGTTAATGTAAGCAGTTTTTTTCCATTGAGGTTGGGTGGGACTACATGTCATCCTTTATTGATTGAAAGGAGAAATGTTGAAGGAGAACGTGAGGGGAAGCTTCTTCACACAGAGGGTCGTGAGTGTGGAATGAACTATCAGCGCAAGTGGTGCATGAGAGCTTGATTTCAACATTCAAGAGAAGTTTGTATAGGTACATGGATGGTAGGGGTATGGAGGGCTGTGGTCCCAGTACACGCCAATGGGAGTAGGTAGTTTAAATGGTTTCAGCATGAATGAAGGGGCTGATTCTGTGCTGTACTTCTCTATGACTCTAACTGAACAAGCATTTGTTCCTCATCCTCAGTTTTTTACACCTTGCATTAATGATCTTGAGGTGGAAATAAGTTTTCAAGTTTGTCAATGATATGAAAATAGATGGAAGAGCATGTCATGATGAAGGTATTTTGATTCTGCAATGAGATGTAGGGATGTAGATATATAGATGGAGTGCAATCTGGAGAAGTGTGAGATTAGGCAGTTTGGTAAGAGAAATCCAAAGGTGGTGGGGTAACAGGCAAAGGGATGTGGCTACAAAATATGGAACAGTAATTTTTTTAACTGAGATGCATAGATTTTCCTTTCTGAGGCAATGAATCTTTGAGATTCTGTGCCCCGAAAGTGGTAGAAGCCAGATTATTAAATATATTTAAGAAGGAAATTGATAATATTTGAAAGATCAAGAAATTAGTGATTATGGAGAACAGGCATGAGAGAAGTCACCATAGATCAGCCATGATCATATGGAGCAGAACAGGCTTGAGGGCCCTGGTGACCTTTTATGCCCTGAGGCGTAAAATCCCAACTTTTCCAGCCCAATCTTTTCCTCATCCCTGGACCTATTCCAGAAAACTTTTCTGAACCCTTCACATCCTCGCTAAAATGTTTTATAAAACACAGAATTTCTGTTACCATCAAGACAAACAAATATTCTGTTGCGTTTACCTTATTTCAAAGCAGATCTTGCAAAAATTTCCCTATCTATGCTCAAGACTGCAGGCTCATGTGAGTTATAGCTTACCAAATCGGAGCCACAATCAACTCACTTGAGTGCCATTTATTTGATGATTGAAAATAAATGCCAAAATATTGCTAGAATATTGCTGCTGAGCATTTTTTATCATGTATGCATGCAAGCATTATATACATATACTGAATTCCAGTGGCTATTTTTCCATTAAGGTCAATAAACTCAAGATTAGAGTTTAAACTAAATATCTTCCTTGTAAGGCATTACCTAACCTTATTGATGTTGGAAAAACAATGAAAGGTAATCTTTATATTAGTGTTTACACATTTTTAAAAGCAATACTTGGGCAAATATTTATTTATCTGTAATTATACAGTGACATTTGGTTCTTGCATTATTTATATAGCAGCATGCAAACCCTACAATCTTAATCAAATTGATGGAATGATTATTATTGTTTTATTCATTTGATGGATCATTGCAGTATCGAGTAATTCTGAGCAGGCCCACACAGTTCTGTAACCTGAATTCCTATTTTAAGAAATCTACAAAAACTTTCCAGGTGCAATGAATGTTGTGAATTCTGTAAATCACTCAAGTTCCTTATTATGGTGTTCTCCACATGCTGCCAAAATCATAAAAGTACTTCTGTCCCAAAAAGGATGCTGGAAGCTATAAAGCAGTGAGAAATGTCTTATTAGCAGTAAAAGGTGTAGAGTCGTTTTAAGTAAGCGTTGTGCATGTTTGCTATCTGAAAAACACAGAGCAACTAACTAGTGGAGAAGTATAATGAAATAGTGTGACAAATATTTGGTCCATAATGACAGACAAGGAAGCTTGTTAACTCAACAACCATTTTATTATGATAAACACAAAAACAGACCGGACGCTATGACCCAGAGAGAGAACACCTCAATCTCATACAGACAGGGGAAGTGACCATCACAGACCCCGGTTACAGTCATGAATACACAAGAGAATAACTGTCTGCCCCAGGCTAAAATGTTACCATAAATGAACTTGAGCTTCCCATCACAATTCCACAAAAGCATTTTAACACAAGAACAATAACAGCGCTGGTCATTAGAAATGCAGGAGCGTGCTGTCAACAACTTCACCCCCCCCCCCCCCCCCCACCCCCGGAGCATCACAATAGGTAAGTGATTCCCATTTCAAGAATTTAGTCCGCCCAACAGGGAATAATAACTTGCATCCTCACTGCCAGGGCAGACCACATCATAGTGGAGTTAAGCATCATAGTGAGACCAATGACATTTGAGGAGTGATTTTACAAGTGACTGTGCTGAATGTAAATCTTTTCAGAGGATTTCAGTGAGCTACTGTATAATGCTTGTGAATTACTATGGAAAAAGTATTACACATTGATTTATTATTGACAGACTTTATGGACCTGGTTTAGTTCAGAAAGAGCTTTGTGAACAGGTGAATATTGATTACACTGGTGATAATAGTGGTGAAAGCAATTTGTAGTCATGAAGTAAGTTCAGTGTACAAGAAACACTGAAATCTCATGTTGATAATGATTCCTGTTTTCCGGCTCATAAGGCGACTTGTAATACTAGATGTTACAGATTTATGACTCAATATACAGATAAAATGTGCAAGCTGTGAAGTTTAGTCATGTAGCACTGTTTTATTCAGCACCATGTGAATGTTAATTGTGTATTCCCAGAGTGGAATGTGATTAAGGTCATTCCCAGGTCAAATTATACCCCCATGGAAATTCAACCATTTAGATTTGTTAATCACCTTTGTGCCAATCAAAGGATTACTGTACCAGTCATAATGTCAGATCTCATTTCAGCCATAATGCTCCCAAATTTAAAGATTACAAAGCATCTCTCATTTCTGGAATGCAAACCGGTATTTCCCTTTTATATTAATTTTTGCACAATCATCAGGCTTTCACACCTGACTATGCTGAACCTCGTCATGTTTCCCATTGAGACCTCCCACTATTTCTGGAACACCTACCTTCTCAATGCCCTGCCTCTGAACCCCCAACATATCCTGGACTCAGTCTGTGGACAACCCTATCTTTCAGTCATGGACTGATCTATACTAGTATATAATAGATAGATAGATAGATACTTTATTCATCCCCATGGGGAAATTCAACATTTTTCCAATGTCCCATACACTTATTGTAGCAAAACTAATTACATACAATACTTAACTCAATATAAATATGCATCTAAAATCACCCTCTCAAAAAGCATTAATAAATAGCTTTTAAAAAGTTATTAAATAGTTTACTAAGAAATACATTGAATGGTAACTTAAGCTCAGTCCTGACCCCGGCACTTTGTCTTGGTCCTTGGTATTTCTGATCTATGCAGTAGGAGACTTTCTTATAGACATTAACACAGCACACAGTAGTCATTCTGTTTGCTATTAAAGGTGCAGGTTAACTTCTCGGCCTCAGTGGAATGGATCGTATGTGGACTAGCCCACACTTCATGCCACGTGCCCATGTTCACACAACCCTTTTGTGGAATCAGTCAAGCAAGAAGCCTCTTTGCCATATCCGTCCTGCAAAGCAAAGAAGTCTGTGAGTGATGACAAACCTTCGTGGACTGGTTCGCTTTGCAGGATGGATGTGACAACTAGATCCCCAGGTCCAGAAGCTCCTTCAAGGCTTTTTGATAGGATGCAACCGTCAATGACGTGAAGAATTTTCTTCCAACAGTTTGTGATGATCAGAGACTCAAAAGAACAATGAAATAGTCATGAATAATTTTAAATTGTGTGTAATTCTGGTCGAGCATAATGTGAAGAATGCAGAGACTTTAAAAAGAGTGTAGAGAAGGTTTACAAAGAAACTGATGGATATGAAAGTATGAGCAATCAAGAGTGGTTGGACAAACTTGGATTGTTTTCTCCAGAGAATCAGAGGCTGAGGAAAGACCTGAGAAAGATCCATCAGATTTTAAGTGGCATAGGTAGGAACATCAGTTAGAATCTTCCTCCCAGGGTAGAAATGTCAAATGTCAGTGGACATATATTTAAGGTGGGAAAGGGAAAATTTAAAGAAGGTATGTGGACAAGTTTTCTTTTAAACAGAGTGGTGGGTTCCTGGAGGGTGTGGTGGAAACAGGTACAACAGTGGTGTTTATAAGCTATTAGGCTCATCAATATGGAGGAATATGGATCATGTGTAGGCAGAAGAGAATTAGTTTAATTTGGCATTGTGTTTGACATGAGTATTGTGGGCAGAATGGCCTGTTCCTGAGCTGCATGGTTCTATTTTTCTTCAAAAATGAGATTAAAACAATTAAAAATATATATCCTGTGGAAATGAATAAACAGTTGATGCTTTGCACCAAGACCCCACAGCAGGGCCTCAGCCCAAAACATTGACTGTTTATTCATTTCCATAGATTCTGCCTGACCTGCTGAGTTCCTCCAGCATTTTATAGGTGTCACTCTGGATTTCCAGCATCTGCAGAATCTTTTGTGTTAAAAATATCCATTTTATTTATCTATTTAATTAATTACTTAGTTACAGCATGAAATAGGCCCTTCCGGCCCCTCAATCTGTGCCGTCCAGGAATACATCGATTCAATCCTAGCCTAATCATGGGACAAGTTACAATTACCAATTTACCTACCAAATGGTAGGTCTTTGGACCATGGCCACAGGAAGAACATACAAACTCCTTACAGGCAGCGGTGAAATGTATGTGTATCCATTGTAATGGCAAACCCTGGATGTTAGAGCAGAAGCTCGGCACTGGTTAATGCTGTTTAATGTGATGGACATTATTAGCAGCATATTGCATTGTCCCTCTGAAATTAATTTCCATTAGCTTCAAAGAACTGAATTATCAGAGGCACAGTCCAACTGTCACTAGGATACAGCATGATCCACACTTGTGACTGAGATTCATCTCCAGGTGTCTGTTCTCTGGGTGCTGAGATGAACTTTTGCCCCACAGATAATTTACTACATGCAGCAAAAGTTCAGTCTAAAGCAATGTACACATTACACTGGAATACATTATAGAAGAACGAAAAATACTTATGCTTGTATATCACCTCTCATATCTACATGACATCCCAAAGTGTGTATCATCCAATAAGCACTTCTGGAGTGCAATCATTGTTTAAATGAAGGGTAATGAGCCATCTATTTGCATATACCTAGATTGCAATAACATCATCAAGATAAATGACCAGATTAATTTCCTTTCACAATGTTGACTGAGCAAATATCATGAACAAAGAATAACGGCAGATCTACACTGTTTTTTAAACTGATTATGCTTTTGTTAAAGATTACACCACTAAAGGCATGATCTTAGATTAGGTGGCTAGTTTTGTGGTGTGCACCACGTGATCCAGGGAATCTAACACCAAGCAAGGCTATCACAGTGTACACTAATGTTATTTAAAAATTAATGATTAAGCAGCAAAGAACCTGCCTGAACAACATTATAACATGTTTAAAATTATATAACTAATTTAATATTTGGAGAGTTTTCTGTTATGCCATGTTTGGTAATATTTAATTTTAATGAGCATTTGAATAGAGTTGTGTGGGACTCTTTCCCAGCATAAGTTTAAACTGATTTAGTATGTAATGACTTGATAGTGTAACCCAGGCTTTCCAAATTTTTTGTTATTTAAAAAGAATGAATCACAAATCACTGTAGCATATGCAAGCCCCCATGTCTCCCCTGCAGTTCCCCCATCATGTCCTTCAATCTCCTCTCACGTCATATCCCACCCAACCCCAACACTACCCTTAGCCCCTTTCCCTCCTTTCTCTCTAACTTTACCTGAATCAATTACCCCACCCACCAACTGCCTCCCAATACTGCCTTCTAACTGCTTATTTCAGTTAATTTTATACAAATGAGTGTAAAAAGAGAGCAGTAAAAAAAGTGTACATGGGTTCATCGCCCATTCAGAAAACTGATAGCAGTGGGGAAGAAGCTGTGTGTCTTCAGCCTCTTATACCTGCATGAATATATTTTTCATTGTAATTTATGTTTTTTTGATTATGTATAGCAATGTGCTGTTGTGCAAAACAATGTTTCATGACGTATACCAGTGATATAAACCTGATTTTGATTCTGATGCCTATTTCTTTGGCAAGAAGTCTTCATTGCCACTGATGAATCCTTTTCGTGTCTCTAACACCCTGCACCTCTTCCTCCCCCTTTTTCCTGATCTCCTCACATTGGCAATTTACCCTCTCTTGATTTTGTTTCATTTCCAGTTTTCAATGTGTCGGACCACCTTGACTTCTCCATTCTGCTCACCTACAGCACCCTCACTCTTACCAAGTGCAGAGCACTCCACTTTCTTCATACCAATTCCAACTTCCTCATCAAGCCTTCAGACAAGGATGATCCCATTGTGGTTTGGTGCACTGGCCTCTACCTTGCAGAGACCAGACAGTACCTATTGAACACCTCCTCACACTTACTCCTGGATGATGCCCTCACTATTGAACACTTAGCCACAATCTCCTGGACCATTATAGATTTCCTCACATCAAGAGAGTTCCCCTTCACAGCTGCCAAACTGATGGTGATCAAAACTATACCATCCGCTTCTCACTCTTACCCAAGATCCACGAATGTGGCTGTACTTGTAGATCCTTGTTTCTGCCTGCTCTTGCTCAACTGAAATATCTTCATAATTTGAATCCATCCCTTCCCACCTATAGCTGAAACACATCTCATGATCTCCACAGATTTGACAATTTTCAATCCCCTGGTCCCAAATGCCTATTTTCACCATGGACATCATGCCTTCATTAACCTCCGTCCTCCATCAGGAAGGTTTCATGATCCTGTAGTTCCTTCTGCAACAAGTCAGGAAGTTCCCCTCCACTAAAGACTAAATTTGTTCCAACTCTTACAACATTTTCTCTTTCACCCTACTTTCCATGTGTCAGAAATGTAGCCATGGCCTCTCACATGGCCCCTAGATATGCTTGTCTTTTGTGAAACAATCCAAGTTCAAAACCCAGATGACGTGCTCCTTATCATTTTGCTCCATTAATGACTAAATTAGTCTTGCTTCCTGCACTTGTGCAGAACTCCTTAATTTTGTCACCTTTCTACTGGCTTTCACCCTTCCTTCAAATTCACTTGGACCATTTCTGATATTTCTATTCTTTTCTGGATCTTTCTATCAACATTTTAGTTGACTAACTATCCACCAATCTACTATAAACCCATTAACTCTCACACTACCTCAACTATACCTCATCCCACCCTGACTCCAGTAACGTTGTCTTTTCATTTTCTCAGTGTCCCTGTCTCCACCATATCTAGAGGCTTCCCATTCTGTGATTTCATCTCTACTGTCATTGATGAGGCACTCATTCACATCTCCTCCATTTCCTACATGTTCTTCTTAACATCTTGCCACACACACATAGATAGAACATGGATAAAGTTGCCTTAGTCTTCACCTTTCACCCCACCAGCTTCCACATCCAGCATAACAACCATTGCTAGTACCACCAGCTACAACAGGATCCATCTCCAACCCTATTTTCCCCTCTCTCCCACTTCCGCTTTCTGGAGTGACCACAATCTCAATGATTCCCTGCTCCATTCATTTGACCATACTCATACCCTGACAACTCATCCTGTATGACGTGCAGCACTTACAGTATCTCTGTATCTCTTTCCTCACCACTATCCAGAGACCTAAACAGTCCTTCCAGGTGAGGCAGAGATTCACATGAATTCCTCCAACCTGTCTACTACACTCTGTACTCTTGGACTCATCGACGTAGAGTAGGTCACATCAGGTGTAGAGCAGGTGAGTAAACCTACATCTGTGCTCTGTCTGGCTATCTTGAGCTTCTGGTTACATCTCACTTCAACGCTCCTTCCTGTTCCTATGCTGACCTACCTGTTCAATGTCTTCTCCACTGTCACAGTGAGAGCAAAGGTAAACTTGAACAACACCTCAAAATCCATTTGAGTAACATATGACATTGAACATTCCAATTTCAAGTTACCTAGATCCATTATTCACCCCCATGTGATCCCAATATGCCTGTCAATCCTTCGTTCCCTGGTCCTACTTGTCACCTTCCAGTTTCCATCTATATCTCTTCCTCATCCCTACTCTTCACACCCCCACTTCCATCTGTCTCCATCTGCCCACTTTATTTCTTATCTATAACTACCTATCCCTTAGCAGTCTATGTCTCCAACATCCTCCCCCCCCACCAGCCTCCTGTGGCTCCATCTGCCCATCATTCCCAATTCTGCCTGTTTCCACCTATTACTTGCCAGCCCCTCTTTTTGTCATCCCTTTCACCTCCTTATACTGGCTGCTTTCCCTCTATATTCTCAGTCTAGGTGACGTTGTATCAACCTGAAATGTTGACTATTCTTTTGCATTAGCCCACTGAGTTCATCCAGTGATTTGTCTTCTTGCACCAGATTTCAGTTTTTGCAGTCTCCTGTCTCTCCCTGCATGCTGGCTAGATATTTAAGTAATGTGAACCAAAAAAATTGATCTTTAACTTCAGGAAAGGTAGTAGAAACATAGAAACATCGAAAACCTACAGCATAATACAGGCCTTTCGGCCCACAAAGCTGCGCTGAATGTGTCCTTAATTTAGAACTACCTAGGCTTACCCATAGCCCTCTATTTTTCTAAGCTCCATGTAGTCATCCAGGGGACTCTTAGAAGACCCTATCGTTTCTGCATCCACCACTGCCACTGGCAGCCCATTCCATGTACTCACCACTCTCTGTGTAAAAACTACTTCCAAGCACCTTAAAACAATGCACTCTCATGCTAGCCATTTCAGCCCTGGGAAGAAGCCTCTGACTATCCACACGATCAATGCCTCTTATTATCTTGTACACCTCTATCAGGTCACCTCTCATCTTCCATCACTCCAAGGAGAAAAGGCCGAGTTCACTCAACATATTCTCATAAGGCATGCTCCCCAATCCAGGCAACATCCTTGTAAGTCTCCTCTACACCCTTTATATGGTTTCCACATCCATTCTGTAGTGAGGCAACCAGAACTGAGTACAGTACTCCAAGTGGGATCTGACCAGGGTCCTATATAGTTGCAACATTACCTCTCAGCTGTTAAACTCAATCCCACGATTGATGAAGGCCAATGCACCATATGCCTTCTTAACCACAGAGTCAAACTGCGTAGCAACTTTGAGCATCCTATGGACTCGGACCCCAAGATCCCTCTGATCCTCCACACTGCCAAGAGTCTTGCAATTAATGCTATATTCTGCCATTATACTTGTCCTATCAAAATGAACCACTTTACACTTATCTGGGTTGAACTTCATCCGCCAGTTCTCAGCCCAGTTTTGCATCCTATCAATGTCCCACTGTAACCTTTGACAGCCCTCCACACTATCCCCAACACCCCCAACCTTTGTGTCATCAACAAATTTACTAACCCATCCCTCCACTTCCTCAACCAGGTCATTTATAAAAAATCAGAAAGAGTAGGGGTCCCAGAACAGATCCCTGAGACACACCACTGGTCACCGGCCTCCATACAGAATATGACCTGCCTACAACAACGCTTTGTCTTCTATGGGCAAGCCAGTTCTGAATCCACAATGCAATGTCCCCTTGGATCCCATGCCTCCGTACTTTCTCAATAAGCCTTGCATGGGGTACCTTATCAAATGCCTTGCTAAAATCCATATACACTACATCTATGGCTCTACCTTCATCAATGTATTTAGTAATATCCTCAAAAAATTCAATCAGGCTCGTAAGGCACAACCTGCCGTTGACAAAGCCATGCTGACTATTCCTAATCATATGATGCCTCTCCAAATGTTCATAAATCCTGTCTGTCAGGATCTTCTCCATCAACTTACCAACCACTGAAGTAAGACTCACTGGTCTATAATTTCCTGGGCTATCCCTACTCCGTTTCTTGAATAAGGGAACAATATCTGCAACCCTCCAATCCTCCAGAACCAATGCCGCCCTCATTGATGATGCTGAGATTGCCGCCAGAGGCTCAGCAATCTCCCTCCTCACTTTCCACAGCAGCCTGAGTTACATCCCATCTGGTCCCGATACCTTATCCAACTTGATGCTTTCCAAAAACTCCAGCACATCATCCTCTTCCTTAGTATCTACATGCTCAAGGTTTTCAGACCACTGCAAGTCATCCCTACAATCACCAAGATCCTTTTCCACAGTGAGTACTGAAGCAAAATATTTATTACCTCTGCCATCTCTTCCGTTTCCGTACAAACTTTTCCATTGTCACACTTGATTGGCCCTATTCTCTCATGTCTTATCCTCTTGCTCTTCACATACTTGTAGAATGCCTTGGGGTTTTCCTTAATCCTGTCTGCTGAGACCTTCTCATGGCCCCTTCTGGCCCTCCTAATTTCATCCTTAAGCTCCTTCCTGCTAGCCTTATAATCTTCTAGATCTCTATCATTACCTAGTTTTTTTTTTAACCTTTCATAAACTCTTCTTTTCTTCTTGACTAGATTTACAACAGCCTTTGTACACCACGGTTCCTGTACGCTACTATCCTTTCCCTGTTTCGTTGCAGAACCCCACGCAAATATCTCCTGAACATTTGCCACATTTCTTGCAACATCTGTTTCCAATTTATGCTTCCAGGTTCCTGCCTGATAGCCTCATATTTGCCCTTACTCCAATTAAATGTTTCCCTAACTTGTCTGTTCCTATCTCTCTCCAATGCTATGGTGAAGGAGATAAAGTGATTTGTGATACAAAGGCCAAAAATTGTTTAATCGCACTATAATTCTGATTTTCAGTGCAAATGATTGATAATTGTTTGTTTCTTTGTTTACTTATTGATTGATTGATTATGCCTTTCCAGTTCTTCTAGCCGTGCCATCCAGTAACCCCCAATTTAACCATAACCTAATCAAGGGACAATTTACAATGACCAATTAACCAACTAATTAGTACATCTTTGGACTTTGAGAGGAAATTGGAGCTCCCAAAGAAAATGCATGCATTCCATGGGGAGTCTGTACCAACTTTATACAGATGACGTTGGGATTGAACTCTAAATTCCAATGCCCCTAGCTCAAATTGCCCCACACATACTGCTACACTACTATGGCATCCTTAAACTTTAGCACCAATGAAGCAAAACCTTTGCTGAAAATCCTTCCCTTTCATTAACAGAGCTTTCTCCACATTCAAAAATGCATTTCATGCAAAGTTTCTAAAATTATGCTGGTTTTGAAGGAGCTATAATTTTAGGTCATAAAATTTTAGATGCATCAGTACCCAAAGTCATATTTTTGCTTTTTATGTTGCTTTTTTTTCTTGGTATTATTTTATTTCTTCTCACTCTGGGGCTTTTTTTCTGTGTAATACATTTTTTTTATTTCCTTATGTGCTATACCGAAGAAGTGGTGATTGAAATAAATGAGATTGTTGGGTAGAATATTTCAGAATTTAAACCCAGCAACAATGAGGAAATTGTGACATATTTCTAAGTTAAGGTTGTGTTTGGCTTGGAGGAATACCTGCACTTGGTGGTACCCTTATCATTCTAAATGACAAAGAACATGATTTTGGAAGGTGTTGTTTGAATAACTAAAATTAATTCTGTGCTTCAACCAATGATGTGCTTTCTATGTCAGATGTATGCCAACTACATTATGGAAGCAATTTGTTCAGATGGTTTTAGGAAGTCGGAGGCACGTTCATGACAAATAAATCACAGCATGTAACTTGTTGAGATGTCAGCACTATGCAAGATCAATTGAGCTTCCCATACTCCAGAAAACCTTTTCATTTGTCAGTCATACCAGGAATCTTATATGGGACCTGCATATGCATTCAGCCATATGATCAACCTCAAGCATAGTCTCCTTAAATATGTCCTGTCACCAATTCTAAACTTCCCACCCATCTCAATTTATTGCAGACTTTTTTTTTAAAGGGACACAGGCACATGCCCTTGCTCCAAAAAACAATGAAAACCCCATCAGCAGTCCATTGCAATTTCCCATGGTAATTGAACCTAACCATTAATGTCAAAATTTTCCTCCCATCATCTAAATGAAGTTTTAACGCTACTTACTACCTCTGCACCTCTATTGATCTTGACACTCTATCCAGGAAAACTCAAGCCATCTTGTCCAACCTACTTGTTCCTCTGGCATTATGGAAGTTGTGCAAAAGATATTGTGTGCCCTGGATGGGAAAGACCAATTCTACTGTTCAGGTACTCTGTGCACTGAACAATATAAAGTTGCATTTGCTCATAGCTACTTGGTTTTTCTGTACATAGCCTCCATTTTGCAAATCAAAATACGTATCTGATCAATGTCTATTTAATGGCTTAATATTACGCAAGATGAGCTTCGAGTATTATGTTCTTAAGAGAAACTACTAGCTATCTCACCAAACTGCTTTTGCGCTCTATTTTCTAGTAGAGATTTGAGCCATGATTAAGGGGGAGTAGGTCACGTTTGACCTCCAATCCATGGAGGCCATTGGCTTTAGCAGTCGTCGGCTAGACTGATGAACAGAAACACAATCTTCAGTCTCATGCCTGAAAATGTCTACTGACGATGGTAGTATACAGTAGTTTAGGTGCTGTTCCCCATGCCTGACATTGCACTGGTAGTCACTGTTTTGATTCTTGCTCCAAGAATGTTCAGCAGGCCAGATAGGGCATTTTCAACCTAGGAAAGAAGAGAACAGATTGAAGAGGAGAGGTTGAGACAGATTCCAAAGTAATTTTCTGTTTATTGGTATACACTAGAAATTGCCATATGCCTAAAGAAATGCATTATTATATTATTATATGACCCACCAATGATTTATCCAGATACGTGGGTCCTCTGCTGCAAGCTTCAATAGCTTCTGAGGCTCAGAGAGAGATAAACATTAACTAGTGCACTAAGCAAACAAAACATTGGGATGCCATCTCTCCCACATATTTCATTAAAATACTGAAGTATCAGAAAGTATTGACACACATGTATCACATGAAGAGCAGGTGGAACAGTGCTAATGTTTCATAGGGGAAGTGGGGTATTCTACTTCCCAGATGGGCCAACAGTCAACAAGAGAAGGGAGAGGGTGAGGGTGGGGTCCTGTAGATCCTTGGTACATTTACTGATGCAACCTATAAAATATTTCATATTTCCTATCAAGGACACATTAGTAGATAGGTTAATTGGCCTCTAGTAATGGGGAGTATAAAGTGGGGTGAATGTAGGATTATTTGGTGAGGACATGATGAACGCAAAGGGCTGTTTCTGTTCTCTGCGTCTCTTTAACATTACGTTTCTGTGATTTTTCAGCAAATGCTATCAACGTAAGCACTTCATCTTTTTAACTGTCATTCCTTTCCCACTTTTATTGTCAAAATGTCAAAATACTTACTTTTAACAAGGAGACAATACTTCTTTTCTTTACAAGCAAGCCAGTTAGTTACTTTCCTTATTTCCAATCCAGAAAATGACTTATTTGTAATCTGCAGAACGTTATGTTCCATTGAGAGTTTGTTCCCACTTTAGTGGAGAATGAACAGAGAAATTCAGAGCAAGACTTGACCAATCAGTCTTTCAAATTTACCCTACCATTTAATAAGTTTATGCCTGATCTGATTTTAATTTTAACTCAACATTCTCATCTATCTGCACTAAAATTATATCATTTTGTGTATCCCTTTATCTACTTCTACCTCAAAAGAAACACTCATAGATTCTCTTTTTACTATCCTTCTAAAGACTTATGACAATCCAAGGAGTAAGAATTCTCCTCTGTTGAAAATGGGCAACCGCTTAATTTTAAACAGTGACCCCTTGTTCCAGATTCTCCCATGAGAAGCACCCTCTCTAAGTACACTTTGTCAAGACCATGTTTCAATTAATTCTAACAGATTTATTAAACACAATTTTTTTTAACATTTTAAGAATCAGAATCGGTTTTACTGAGCTGGTCTGCAATATGCCAGGAATTCTAATCTAGTTATCTCCCCATGAGATCTGTCTACTTCCAATAGAGAAGATGGAGACAACAGTTGACCAATAAGAGCAATATATGGATCTTAATACCAATTACAGTATGTACTGATGGGGGTTGACTTATATGAAGAAGTGGAGGAAGCAATTTAAGCAGCAGACCAGTAGAAAGAGATAGACAAGAGTATCAGACATGAGGACCAATAAGAGGGCCGTTGCATGTTTCTTCTCTTATAGCCACTTTTCAGTAGCAGTCAGTTTTTCTGAAGTGATCTCCCAGATTTCGAGTTGTTCACCCTTGACAGAACTTGAGCCTTAGGTGAACCATACACAAACTTACCTTTCACACATTCAGACAAGGATAAGGATGGGACTGGGGGCAATCAGGCGTGAGAGGGGGCTGATGATAATGTAGGTCTAAAATGTTGCTGGGATGAGATAGTGAAGAATAGTGACCAAAGCATTTAAGAGCCAGTCAGGTTCTGGATATAGTATGGTGGCAATTGACTGGAGATCAGAACCTTGTGGTGGAGTGAAAGATCATTGAAGCCTTGAATGCCGTTGGGGGACTTCTCTGATTGGGAAATGAGATTAGTGGTTAAGGGTTGGTAGTGAGCATGGATGGGAATATTGTGTGGTGGAGAAATGGTAGCCAGATGACCTGCATGAGGTCTCAGCCAAGAGTAGTATTATCAACTGATCCTTGTTTTGTGAATACCACATTGTAGATGCCCCTTGTAAGAATGTGTGAACACTTTTTCAAAATTACATACCTGGGAAATAAATCACATGGCCTAGTCTGAAAGGGGTGGTTTGAACCAGAATTGCTTGGTCAGGTTTCCAGAAGCGCTTGTTTTTATCCAGAAATGGCTGCAGGCTCATTCTGCTCCACAACATTGGAATTGGAATTTTGTTTATTATTCTCATGTAAATTATATACTATTCATGCAGATCAAATCATTACACACAGTGCATTAGACTAGAACGAGTAAACCAAAAACAGAATACAGAATAAAGAATTACAGCTACAGAAGAAGTGCAGAATAAAGTGCATGATCATAATGAGGTAGATTATGAGGTCAAGTGTCCATTTTACTCTACAAGGGCACCACTCAATAGTCTTATTATAGTGGGGTAGAAGCTTTCCATGAGCCTTGGGTACATGCTTTTAGGATTTTGTATCTTCTGCCCAATTGTAAGTGGGAGAAGAGAGAATGTCCAGGGTGAATGGGGTCTTTAATTCAGCTGGTTGCTTTACTGATGGACTGAGAAGAGTAGGCAAAGTCCATGGAGGGAAGACTAGTTCCTCTGATACGCTGAGCTATGCTCTCAACTTGCTGGAGTTTCTTGTGGTCATGAACAGAGCAGTTGCGATACCAAGCTGTGATGGATCCACACTGAATGCTTTCTATGGACATCGATAAACTCAGTAATAAAAACAATTCTCATGATGGATTATGCTGAAAATCACCGCAATGTGCCTTGGACTTAATGTTGGGTTTGTTCATCTTTTTCTTTTTAGACTGTGAGCTAATCACCAGGATGTGTCTTATATTGTCATCAAAATAGAAAGGCTTTGAAATTTTATCTTTGTACATCAGTGTACAACTATTTAACATGGGTCTGATATTTGTCTCTGTACTATTTGAGCAGTGTTACGTACCCCGTAACTGGGTCACTTACCAGCAAAGATAGAGAGGTCCGTTGAAGTCTGATGGTACTATTTTTAACAGTATTTATTGATAGAAATACACAAAAATAATATCAATGCAAACACACAGATAATATACGTCGTCAATACTAAATCTAAAAGCGCGGGTATATTAATAATCAATAAGAAACAAGCTGTATCGTTGTCTAGGGGATAATGAATTGTCCGATGGAAATATATAGTTCGTTCAGTTCATACAGGCTGCCGCCATTGGGGACCCTGTGTGGCAATTGTTGGAGAGAGAGAGAGATGGGTTAAAACTTGCCCATTCTGTTTATGATGTCAATCCTTCAAGAGCCGTTGAGAGTTGAGTTCCCCGTTGTTAGCTAAAAACCGTTTTTCCGTGGCAAAGGTCACCGATTCCGGGCAAATGGAAGCAGACGCACGTGGCCTTCCACCAGCTTTCACTATCACGGGATCTCTAGCGTTTCTTCTGGTGCGTCTGAGAGGCTGTTCCCACAGACCCTCTTTTTATCCTGACTCACAGGGGCTCAGGTGTCAATCAGGTTGGGGATGATGCAATCCCTCCACCAACCTCCTCCTTGGTTCATTGCCTGGGGCGTCGATGCATCGTCCAGGATGCAATACACAAGTCCGTCTCCAAGAGACAATAGCCGGCATCAACGGGTCCGCCTCTCGGAGGCCAAGGCACATTCCAACGCCTTGTGGATTCTGCATGTCTTTCTCTCATTTCCTGGGTCTCCTGAATTGACTCAATAGTGATCTTGTGATTCTCACAAAGGAGGGAGCTACCCCCGCACCCTTTGGCCCCTCAGAGCTATGGTACATTCATAACAGCAGTTAGATTGGTCCATTTGAAAATAAATAGCTCAACTGCTGTGCAGAAATAATGGAGAAGGCACTTCAGTGTTAAGTATTCATATACTGTGTAATGTAAAGGACATTGACAAGAAACCTACAGAAAATTAGAAACAAAATAAAATCCTTTTTATTTCCAGGAGCTGTTTGTTATGATTCTTTCTCATTTTAAACTGCAACCTTGAAATCTCAGTCTGGTTTAATTTGTATTGTAATGTTATTGTATTTTAGTTATTGTGATCTTTCATTCTGAAATGCAGTTTAGTTTTGTGAAGGGAAGATTTGAATTGAATTGAATTGACATTATTTCTTATATGCTTCACATACATGAGGAGTAATAATCTTTACATTACATCTCTGTCTAAATGTGCAATCATAGTCATTTATAATAAATTATAATAAATAGAACAGTCAATGTAACATAGAATTACACTGAAATCAGCGGGAGTTAATCAGTCTGAAGACCTGGTGGACGAAGCTGTCCCACATCCTGTTGGTCCTGGCTTTAAGCTGCGGTACAGTTTCCCAGCTAGCAGCTGGAATAGGTTGCGGTTGGGATGGCTTGGGTCCCAAATGATCCTACGGGCCCTTTTAACACACCTGTCTTTGTAAATGTCCTGAACAGTGGGAGGTTCACAACTACAGTTGTGGTGAACTAGATATACCTGTCTGACTGCTCCTGTGGCTCCTCCCACAGACCCTGCAGACTGCTCCTGTGGCTCCTCCCACAGACCCCTGTATAAAGGCGACTGTGGTCTGCTGCTCTCCCTCATTTTCCCAGGATGTAGTGTTGTTCTTCAGTCAATAAAAGCCGATATCTCACTTCCTAAGTCTCAGCGTGAGTTATTGATGGTGCATCAACAGTTGCGCTGGGCTGTCTGCACCACTCTGCAGAGTCCTGCGATTTTTGATTGTGAAGGAGGGTATAGGGAATGGAACATTTTTAAAACTTTAGTCACATGAATTAACGTTCTCTTAATGATGTTACCTGTAAAGTGACTAACTCCCTTGTATTCTCTACCACTATTTAGTTGAATTCACTTCAATAGATAGGAAAATAAGGTGGTTGGACAGCTGGCAGCTGCTTCTGTTACCTTTCCTTAGGGAGCTTCATAGGAGTGAGGATGTCTTGCTGGATTGAAATTGAACCAAATGATTTTCACAGGCAGAAGACAGGAACAATGTTTTTCTTAAAGAAAAGTAAAATTAATTATTGCTCAGTACATTAGTTAGAATTCAGACAGTACTGTGTGCTTTTGAAGGCCTTTTTATTGGAAAGATACTAAAGCCAGAGAGAATATAGAGCTTCAATTTGCCAGAACAATGCTAGGAATGGCAAGCTATAGTTATGTGTAGACACTTGAGATACTAAAACTAATTCCATTGGAGTAGAGAAAGATTAGAGATAATTGAATAGAGGTTTATAAATCTATGCAGAATTTTGTCAAGTGAATAAGGATAGACCATTTCATCTGGTTGGGGAGTTACTGACAAGGGCCATCAATTTAAAATTGTCACAAGGAGAGGTGAGAGATTAAGAGATGTTTCTTTCCATAATGAATTTTGATGATACAAAATTAACACTTAGGCTACATTTTAAATGAAAGTGCTCTATAATGTCAAACAGATGGCAATCCATCTTGAATATCTGTTAATCAGAAAAATACAAATTATTGTGATGAAAGGACTGCTGCCTGAGCTATTGATGGTGGAGGAAGTAGGAAGAAGGATGCACAGTAGCCTAAGAAAGATTTACTGTAGAGTCATTTAGTTCCTTTTCAAGATTCCTCTTAAACAATGAAGAATTTTTTGAATTGTGATCACCATTCTAATGTTGGAAATGTAGCAGCCTTTTGCAGTGCAGCTTAAATAATCCAAAGCAATTCAGATTTCTCTAAGATAAAGAATGGGAAGTTCATTCCTAACTTTTGATTCCATGGTGAACAGTGCTTGTTTGGGAGAGAATTGCCTGTGGCATCAGTCTTGATTTCAAAATGACCAATTAATTTGGAGTTAACTAGGGAAGAGGTCCAATTGAATGAGGTAGACGTGTACTCATGTCCCAGCCAGCACCTTCGGGCGTAAGAGGACATGACGGTAGACCAGATGTAAAGCTGTAAGTAAATGAGTTAACATAAGTTCAAAGGATATCTATTCATAAAAATTTGGGAGATCAGTATAAGTTCCTGCTATGATGATGGGATTTGTTAACTGGAATATTACAGTAATCATGATTAAACTGTATTTTGTTGAAAGACTACAGCCAACATGATCAGAATATTAAAAAGCAAATAAATTAAAAGATGTGCAACATCTTTGTGTCTTTTGTTTGAAAAACAGTGGCACATAACTTTATTAGATATACATGAATTCAGGACATTCTTGGACTTAGATTTTTATATAGAACCATAGAACATTACAGCGCAGAAACAGGCCTTTCGGCCTTTCTTGGCTGTGCTGAACCATTTTTCTGCCTAGTCCCACTGACCTGCAGCTGGCCCATATCCCTCCAAACCCCTCTCATCCACGTACCTGTCCAAGTTTTTCTTAAATGTTAAAAGTGAGCCTGCATTTACCACTTCATCTGGCAGCTTATTCCACACTCCCACCACTCTGTGTGAAGAATCCTTCTCCCCAATGTTCCCTTTAAGCTTTTCCCCCTTCACCCTTAACCCATGTCGTCTGTTTTTTTCTCGCCTAACCTCAGTGGAAAAAGCATGCTTGCATTCACTCTATCTATACCCATCATAATTTTATATACCTCTATCAAGTCTCCCCTCATTCTTCTATGGTCCCGGGAATCAAGTCCTAACCTATTCAGCGTTTCTCGGTAACTCAGTTTTTCAAGTCCCAGCAACATCCTCGTAAACCTTCTCTGCACTCTTTCAACCTTATTGATATCCTTCCTTTAATTCGGTGAACAAAACTGCACACAATACTCCAAATTAGGCCTCACTAATGCCATATACAACCTCACCATAACATTCCTACTCTTAGTCCAAGAAATTTCTATCAAATCTCAGTAAAACCATTGAAAACATACTGCTACAGTGACTATTTTAAGAACATGGTTTATGAACCATATCATTCACATCTGCCATTTTGGCAACAAATACATTTTTATTTCTGCCAGGATTCTACTATTATTGCTGTTGGCTACAATATGTATCTCTACTCACTGAAGTGCAATTGGAAATGTTAACAGTGAACACATTAATGAATTGGATTCACATATTATTTTGTTTCTTTGAGCATTTTAGAATTTGTGTGTTCATATAATTCTCAGCCATTAAATAGGCTTTTTTCATTTGACATCAGATGTATGGCATTTACAGCCTGAAAATCATAGGTTTGATTTGAAAGGTTGTTTTCTTGCTTTGGTTGGGCAAGAATTTATCAATTCTTAACAAAGCTTTGCAAAGCACACTATTCATTCAAGAATATTTCTATCATAGGGTAAGGATTGGGAATTAAGCATTCAATGCAATGTTTCATAAAGTCAAGAGGCCATAATTCATGGAAAGTGGACAATGCTAGAGTTTACATCTTATCACTAAATCTCTTGGAAAAGGTGAAAGAGCCAACTGCTTAAACTGCTGCTGCATGTGGCAATTGTGCTCTTTTAGCATTCCAGCCATCAACCATTTTGGGTTTGGTAAAGGATTCCTCTTCAAAGAGATCTTCTTTAAGTCTGCTTCCTCTCACATTAAACTTACGCCTTTTTGTTTTCAATAACACTATCATGAGGATATGATACCTACTAACTACGCTAATAAACTTTATGAAAGATATCAAACAATTTGGATGCTTTTGGTACTGTACTTAACATGGGGAGAGGAAATATTCCTAGTGCCTCGCTTCTGTTGTTGGTGTTTCTCAAGGATGCAACTTAGCCCACTGTTCTACTCTCTCTCAAATGGCATCTATAAATTTGCCGACGACACAACTATTAGAAGAATTTCAGATGGTGCAAAGCTGACATATAGGATTGAGTTAGATCAGCTAGCTGAGTGGTGTTGCAGCAGCAATGTTGCACTTAACATCAGTAAGAACGAAAGGACAGGGATTTCAGGAAAAGGAAGTCGAGGGAACACACATCAGTCCTCATTGAGGGATCAGAAGTGGAATGTGTGAGCAGTTTCAAGTTCCTGGGCGTCAACATCTCTGAGAATCTATTCTGGATTCAGCATATTGATACAATTACAAGGAAGGATGACAGCAGCTATATTTCATTAGGAGTTTGCGGAGAATTGGTATTTCACCAAAGACTCTCACAAATTTCTGCAGATATACCATTGAGAGTATTCTAACTGGTTGCATCACCATTTGGTATGGAGGGACCATTGCACAGGATCAGAAAAAGTTGCAGGAAGTTGTAAACTCTACCAGTCCCATCATGGCCACATGCCTCCCCAGCATCCAGAACACCCTCAAAAGACAATGCCTCAAGAAGGCAGCATCCATAATTAAGGACCCACAACACCCAGGAGGAGCCCTCTTCTCATTGCTACCATCAAGGAGGTGGGACAGGGCCTTCAAGACATACACTCAACATTTAAGTAACAGCTTCTTTCCCTCTGCCATCAGATTTCTGAATAGGCAATGAACTCCTGACCATTACCTCAGTTTTTTTTTCTTTTTACACTACCTATTATATAAGTGTACTTCTTATTGGTATTTAAGGTTTTTATTATTATATAATGCAATATATTGCTCCTCCAAAGCCACACATTTCATGACATACAGTATGCCAGTGATATTAAACCTGATTCTGATTCTGAAAGACTTTGGTAAGTAGGGAGGTCAGTCACAAGCTATAGAAGACTAAGCCTCTGAACCACTCTAGTACCAGTGGAGTTTAAGTTTGTTTTAGTTTAAGGTTGTTAATGACCTGTAGGATGCAAGTAATGCCATTGATTACCAAGGCAAGCTGCTGAGCCAATTATTCAGGAGATTTTATTCAAGTTTCTTTTGTCTTTCAAATTACTCTGGCCTTCTGTATCAGAGTTGGAATCGGTTTTATTATCACTGACTTACAGGATCTGAAAATTATGCTAAAAAAGAATCTCCTGGGCCATTCAGAAATCTCATGGCAAGGGGAAGTAACTCAGCCTTAGTGATGAATCTCACCTTCTTGAGACATTGCCTCTTGAAAATGTTACATTTTATAATGCCCAACCTGCTCTTTGCAGCATCTTTTGTATTATTTTAGTTTCTCAGATTTGAAGCACTTCTGTGCACCTTGCATTTGTAGATATTTTGCAAGTAAAAATGTCATGTAATAATTTTTAAAAATACACATTTTGCTCTGTTCTTCTCATTCTCAGTCTTGTTCCAATCGTGTCAATGCTTGTCTTTAAGTATTATTTAAAGGAATATATTCTCATTTTTCATTACAATGTGAACAGATACCATTCAGCCCATCAAGTATATACCAGCTCTGAGAACAGTTCCACTTTTCCACATATTTCCCTCTAGCCCATTGTCTCTCACATGAGTCACAGTACAGATGCAGGTTTATCGATCCAACAAGTCTATGCCAACTGCAGTGGCCACCCAGCTAGTCCCTATTCTTTGTGTTTGGCCCACATCTCCCTGAGCCCCAACTCTCACATCCCTGTCCAAGTACTTCTTAAATGATACGTTTGTATCTGCTTCAGCCACTTCTTCTGGCAACTCATTTCATATGCTGACTTATCACTATCAGATTCCCTTTAAACCTTTTCCCTCTCACCCTGAATCTAAGAATTCTAGTTTTGGTCTCCCCTACCATGAGGAGAAGACCATCCACCTTATCTGTGCCCCTCATAATGTAAACATTTCTATAAGGTCACCCCTCATTCAAATTTCAATGTACATTTATTATCAAATTATGTATATTATATACAATCTTGAGATTTGTCTTCTTGCAGGCAGCCAAAAAACAAAGAAATCCAATAGAACCCACTAAAAAAAAGGCCATCAAACACCAAATGTGCAGAAAAAAAACAAATCATGCAAACAATAAAAGTAAGTAAATAACATTCGGAAATGAAGTTCATGAAGGTGAGTCCACAGTCACAAAGGCAGTCATTACTGCAGGTGATTCAGGAATCCATTAGTTGCAGGCCATAGCCTCAGTTCTGTGCAGAGATGAATAAACCTCGTGAGCAGTGAGCTCTACGCTGGCCCGTCCCTTGCATTCCGTCCTGACACCCTGACCTTTTCAATATGGCCCAGTGGGTGCTTAAATCAACCAAAGAGCAGCTTGTTCCTCAGTCTGGGACCTGGGCCCTGCTGCTTCTACATGCTCTTGTGCCTGGGACCCTGCGGCCAACCTTACCAATCTGGCCCAGCGTTCAAATCGATGCTTAAATTGAATCACATTTCGAGTCCAACCCAGCAATGGCCACATATTGGCTTGATTCCCACTCTCATGCCCAGGCCCTGTAGGCTTGATCCAACCTGCAAATACCATGCTGCAACTATCCTGCACCTTCCAGACTTCAGTTCACAGCACAAAAATACAGGCGGTGCAAAAGCTCAGCTCTGGAAGGGAAGTTAAATTGATTGGAGTGATAATTTTTGAGAAAGAGTGTGAATAACAAAGCAGTTAATAGTTGTGTTTGCTGTCAGTAAACCACTGCTGTGCTTCACCAGTGCCACCTTAAACTGGAAGCTAAATTCCAAGGAATAAAGCCCTCAGCTTTGCCAACCTCTTCCTGTAACTCAGGCCCTCTAGTCCTGACAACATCTTCAAATTTTTCTGTTCTTTATCTAGTTTAACCATATATTTCATATAACAGGGTGAGCAAAACTGTATACCATATTTCAAGTGCAGCCTCACTAATGACTTACAGAACAACAAATCTTATGCTCAGCACTCTGACTGGTAATGTCCAGTGTGCTAAATGAATGTTTCACCACCCTACCCACCTGTGATGCTGCTTTCAACAAACAATACTCTTGAACTCCCAGGTCTCTCTGCTCAATTACACTTCCCAGTGCACTACCATTTATAGTATAAGTTCTATGTTGATTTGGCTTTCCAAAATGCAGCACCTCAGGCTCATCTGTTTTGAACAAATCCACTTGCCCCTCCTCGGCCCACTTCCGCAACTGATCAAATCTTGTAAACAAAAATAAACTTCCTCATTATCAACATTTTCATGTTACCTATTTTCCTACCACCCCCTGCAGATGGAACAGTTCACAATTGTCAATTGACTAACAACCAGCACATCACTAGAACATACAAGGATTCTGGAGTACGAAGACTGCCCATCCAGCCAAAGAAAAGGATGTGCAAACTCCACAAAAACAGTACCAGAGATTTATATTGAAACTGGGTTGCTAGAGCTGTGTTGTCTTTCATTATATTTTCAGATATACTAAAACATTCAATATTTTCTCCCTATAATTGGGAGTTGATTAGTATACATAAAATTATAAGTTATCACATTGCTGCTCTTCCCTTTTTCTGTCATAATAAGGGTGTTGACAGATTGGTGGTGAAGGTGTGTTATCAGTGGAAATATTGTAATTGCTTTCCTAGGGCTCAGTTCTTCTACCTAGACTCAAAAGTAATCACCATTTCAATATGAATTAATTCAGAATTTTATATTTTTTTCCACCCCATTATTTTCTTCTTATTTCTTCTCCCTTCTAGAAGAGTGTCAAATGGTAAAATATGGTTCAGTGGGCACTAGGCAACCTCACCTTTCCTGACAAGTATTTCACCAAAATTAAAGTGGAGCTTCAGGTTATTATCATGAGAGATTGTATTGAGTAGATATTTTTGAATAGAAAAGTTTGCGGGATCTAATTGTGATGCTTGAGATGACTAAATTATACGATAAGAAGGCTGATAGGGTTTCTTGTGTGCATATCCATAGTGTCTAACTTTAGTGACAGATCCTAGATATTGTTAGGAAACAGTTCTTTGCTCAAAGAACAAATGAGAAATCGGCAGATGCTGGAAATCTACTGTTGTGATGAGACCACACTCAAGTTGGAGAAGCAATACCTTATATTCCATCTGAGTAGTCTCCAACCTGATGGCATGAACATTGAATTCTTAAATTTCTGGTAATGACCCCCCACTTCACCATTCTCCATTCCCCTTTCCCTCCCACCTTATCTCCTGACCTGCCATCACCTCCCTCTGGTGCTCATCCCTCTTTTCTTTCTTCCATGGCCTTCTGTCCTCTCCTATTAGATTTCCCCTTCTCCAGCCTTGCATCTCTTTCACCAATCAACTTTCCAGCTCTTTACTTCACACCCCTCCCACTCCCAGTTTCACCTATCACCTTGTGTTTCTTCCTCCCCTTTTCCTCCTTCTACCTTTGACTCCTCATCATTTTTTTTTCTTCAGTCCTGATAAAGGGTCTCAGCCCAAAGCATTGACTGTACTCTTTTCCATAGATGTTGCCTGGTCTACTGAGTTTCTCCAACATTTTGTGTGTGTTTCTTTGCTCAAAGGCTTGTGGAATCGGTTACAGAGTTACTGAATGGTTATAGCATAGAAGAAAGCCTTTTGGCTTATTGTGTCCATTCAGGATTTGTGCAGGATTAATCCAGTTAGGCCAGCTCTCCTGTCCTTTTCTCACAGGCCTGCAAGTGCTCTCCTTTCATATACATATTTAGATCCATTTTAATTGTCACCATTCTATCTATACTCAGTCTTACACTGAGTGTTTATGCTGCTATAGTCCATCCTCTTCAATGCTCAATTTGTTGTGCATTTAAAGATGTTCTTCCACATACCACTGTTGGTTATTTGAGTTAATGTTGCCTTCCTGTCAGCATTCAGATTCAGATTCAGTTTATTGTCATTTAGAAACCACAAATGCAATGCAGTTAAAAAATGAGACAACGTTCCTCCAGAATGATATCGCAAAAGCACATGACAAAACAGACTACACCAGAAAATCCACATAACGTTTGGCAATCCCCAATCCAGAGTCGGGAGAGGCTGCTGCGTATTAATATCGCGCTACCATCTTAGCGCGTTCCCCGGAAAGGAGCACCAAATCCACCAGACAAATAAGACCAAAAACTAAAGCTACAAGACCTGCACAAAACCACATAGTTACAACATATAGTTACAACAGTGCAAACAATAGCATAATTGATAAAAACAGACCATGGGCACAGTAAAAATAGTCCAAAGATGTTAAAAGACTATAAATAAAACATAGAACATAGAACAGTATAGCACGTTACAGGCCCTTCGGCCCACAATGTTGTGCCGACCTTCAAACCCTGCCTCCCATATAACCCCCCCACCTTAAATTCCTCCATATACCTGTCTAGTAGTCTCTTAAACTTCACTAGTGTATCTGCCTCCACCACTGACTCAGGCAGTGCATTCCACGCACCAACCACTCTGAGTGAAAAACCTTCCTCTAATATCCCCCTTGAACTTCCCTCCCCTTACCTTAAAGCCATGTCCTCTTGTACTGAGCAGTGGTGCCCTGGGGAAGAGGCACTGGCTGTCCACTCTGTCAATTCCTCTTAATATCTTGTACACCTCTATCATGTCTTCTCTCATCCTCCGTCTCTCCAAAGAGTAAAGCCCTAGCTCCCTTAATTTCTGATCATAATCCATATTCTCTAAACCAGGCAGCATCCTGATAAATCTCCTCTGTACCCTTTCCAATGCTTCCACATCCTTCCTATAGTGAGGCGACCAGAACTGGACACAGTACTCCAAGTGTGGCCCAACTAGAGATTTATACAGCTGCATCATTACATCGCGACTCTTAAATTCTATCCCTCAACTTATGAAAGCTAACACCCCATAAGCTTTCTTAACTACCCTATCTACCTGTGAGGCAACTTTCAGGGATCTGTGGGCATGTACCTCCAGCTCCCTCTGCTCCTCCACACTACCAAGTATCCTGCCATTTACTTTGTACTCTGCCTTGGAGTTTGTCCTTCCAAAGTGTACCACCTCACACTTCTCTGGGTTGAACTCCATCTGCCACTTCTCAGCCCACTTCTGCATCCTATCAACGTCTCTCTGCAATCTTCGACAATCCTCTACACTATCTACAACACCACCAACCTTTGTGTCATCTGCAAACTTGCCAACCCACCCTTCTACCCCCACATCCAGGTCGTTAATAAAAATAACAAAAAGTAGAGGTCCCAGAACAGATCCTTGTGGGACACCACTAGTCACAACCCTCCAATCTGAATGTACTCCCTCCACCAAGACCCTCTTGCCTTCTGCAGGCAAGCCAATTCTGAATCCACCTGGCCAAACTTCCCTGGATCCCATGCCTTCTGACTTTCTGAATAAGCCTACCATGTGGAACCTTGTCAAATGCCTTACTAAAATCCATGTAGATCACATCCACTGCACTACCCTCATCTATATGCCTGGTCACCTCCTCAAAGAACTCTATCAGGCTTGTTAGGCATGATCTGCCCTTCACAAAGCCATGCTGACTGTCCCTGATCAGACCATGATTCTCTAAATGCCCATAGATCCTATCTCTAAGAATCTTTTCCAATAGCTTTCCCACCACAGACGCAAGGCTCACTGGTCTATAATTACCTGGACTATCCCTACTACCTTTTTTGAACAAGGGGACAACATTCACCTCCCTCCAATCCTCCGGTACCATTCCCGTGGACAACGAGGACATAACGATCCTAGCCAGAGGTTCAGCAATCTCTTCCCTTGCCTTGTGGAGCAACCTGGGGAATATTCCATCAGCCCCGGGGACTTATCCGTCCTAATGTATTTTAACAACTCCAACTCCTCCTCTCCCTTAATATTAACATGCTCCAGAACATCAACCTCACTCATATTGTCCTCACCGTCATCAAGTTCCCTCTCAGTGGTGAATACCGAAGAGAAGTATTCATTGAGGACCTCGCTCACTTTCACAGCCTCCAGGCACATCTTCACACTTTTATCTCTAATCGGTCCTATCTTCACTCCTGTCATCCTTTTGTCCTTCACATAATTGAAGAATGCCTTGGGGTTTTCCTTTACCCTACTCACCAAGGCCTTTTCATGCCCCCTTCTTGCTCTTCTCAGCCCCTTCTTAAGCTCCTTTCTTGCTACTCTATATTCCTCAATAGATCCATCTGATCCTTGCTTCCTAAACCTTGTGTATGCTGCTTTCTTCCACCTGACTAGATTTTCCACTTCACTTGTCACCCATGGTTCCTTCACCCTACCATTCTTTATCTTCCTCACCGGGACAAATTTATCCCTAACGTCCTGCAAGATATCCCTAAACATCGACCACATGTCCATAGTACATTTCCCTGCAAAAACATCATCCCAATTCACACCCGCAAGTTCTAGCCTTATAGCCTCAATTTGCCCTTCCCCAATTAAAAATTTTCCTGTCCTCTCTGATTCTATCCTTTTCCATGATAATGCTAAAGGCCAGGGAGCGGTGATCACTGTCCCCCAGATGATCTGTGACCTGACCCGGTTCGTTACCTAATACTAGATCTAGTATGGCATTCCCCTAGTTGGTCTGTCAACATACTGTGACAGGAATCCATCCTGGACACACTTAACAGACTCTGCCCCATTTAAACCCTTGGAACTAATCAAGTGCCAAACAATATTAGGGAAGTTAAAGTCACCCATGATAACAACCCTGTTATTTTTGCACCTTTCCAAAATCTGCCTCCCAATCTGCTCCTCGGTATCTCTGCTGCTACCGGGGGGCCTATAGAATACCCCCAATAGAGTAACTGCTCCCTTCCTGTTCCTGACTTCCACCCATACTGACTCAAAAGAGGATCCTGCTCCATTACCCACCCTTTCTGCAGCTGTAATAGTATCCCTGACCAGTAATGCCACCCCTCTTCCCCTTTCCCCCCTCTCTACCCCTTTCAAAGCACTGAAATCCAGGAATATTGAGAATCCATTCCTGCCCTGGTGCCAGCCAAGTCTCCGTAATGGCCACTACATCATAATTCCATGTATGTATCCAAGCTCTCAGTTCATCACCTTTGTTCCTGATGCTTCTTGCATTGAAGTACATAAACTTTAGCCCTTCTACCTTACTACCTTTACACCCTTTATTCTGCTTCTCTTTCCTCAAAGCCTCTCTATTTATTGGATCTGGCTTTACTCCATGCACTTCTTTCACTGCTCTATTACTCCGGGTCCCATCCCCCTTGCAAATTAGTTTAAACCCTCTTGAACCATGCTAACAAACCTACCAGCAAGGATATTGCTCCCCCTCGAGTTCAAGTGCAACCCATCCAATCTGTACAGGTCCCACCTTCCCCAGAAGAGATCCCAATGGTCCAAAAATCTAAAACCCTGCCCCCTGCACCAACTCCTCAACCACGCATTCAACTGCCATCTCCTCCAATTCTTACCATCATTATCACGTAGTACTGGCAGCAATCCTTAGAACGCCACCCTTAAGGTCCTGTTCTTCAGCCTTCTGCCTAGTTCCCGAGACTCACATCAGGACCTCATCCCTCTTCCTGCCTATGTCATTGGTCCCAACATGTATCACGACTTCTGGTTGCTTTCCCTTTTGTACCAGGATGTCATGCACCTGGTCAGAGACATCCCGGACCTTAGCACCCAGGAGGCAACAAACCATGCGGGTTTCCTTCTCACGTCCACAAAATCTCCTGTCTGCTCCCCTGACTATAGAGTCTCCAATGATGACAACTCTCCTCTTCTCCATCCCATTCTTCTGCACCACAGGGTCAGACTCTGTGTTAGAGGCCCTGCCACCGTGGCTCACACCTGGTCGGTCGTCCTCACCAACAGCATCCAGGACAGTAAACTTATTATTCACAGGAATGGCTACAGGGGTGCTCTGCACTACCTGTCTACTCTCCTTCGCTTTCCCCCCGTCACCCAATGACCTGCTTCCGGCAGCCTAGGTGTGATTACCTCCCTGTAGCTCTCATCTATGACTGCCTCATTCTCCCTTATGAGTCGAAGGTCATCCAGCTGCTGCTCCAGATTCCTCACACGGTCTTCCAGATCGCCCAGCTGCAAGCACTTCTGGCAGATGTGACTCTGCGGGAGAGGGGAGTTCCCCCAAGACTGCCACATCTCACAGGAGAGGCACATCACCGTCTCAAGAGGCATTGTAAAGACTAACTGGGAGCAAGCTCGTCCTCCGCCTCTTCTCGTCGAAGCCTCTCGAGTCAAAGCCTCAAATCTACACTCCGTCACTGGCCGCTTACCACAGGCCGCTCCGCTTGAGGTAACCCTCTATTTATTTGTTTGAGCTTTTCAAACTGCTTGGTCACCTGACCTTGATTGTCCAATCAGTTGCTTTCTGCTGAGTCTGAGCTATTCAAATCTTGATTGTTCAAAAGAAATCACCACACAGTTTCCACAAGTCCCCAGGGTCCCGATAGACTCACTATCCCACGCCAGCGGCAGAAGGGAATACCCCCGCTCTGGACTTCCACGGCGCCGCCCGACTCAGCCTCGCAGACACAGCAGACAATGAAAGCTCCGTCGAACCCAGCCTTGCAGACGCAGCACACACCAAAAGCAACCTGTCTGCAGCGGACTCCGAGTCCGTCGAAGCTCCGAGCCGATGACCATCCCCTCCGGCACAGCTTCTCCGAGCACCATCCTCTGCCAAGCGTAGTAAGATGGCCCCGCCAACGGCCATTGGCAACGCAACCCCAAGGACTGGAGGCCTGTTCTTCCCAGCAGAGTCCTGGACCTCACAGCAGCAGCAGCAGCAATGAAGAAGGTCTTCCTGGAGATTTCTCGATGTTCCTCCGTGCTCCCATGTCTGTTTTCAATCGATTATGATTGCGTACGGCACCCCACTTCACAAATAACAGATAATCAGCTCCGGAGTGGCCGCTGCAAGCTGCGTCGTGCGGCCAGCAGCATGAACCAGTCTGGCCTTTCTTCTCTGCCATTTCTCAGTAACAAGGATTTTACACCTACAGAAGTGCCGCTCACTGGATATTTTTTGTTGTTTGCACCATTCTGTGTAAACTCTTGAGACTGTTGTGCATGAAAGTCCCCAGGAGATCAGCAGGTTGTGAGCTACTCAAACCACTCCATCTGGCACCAACAAAACATTCCACAGTTAGAGTCACATAGATCACATCTCTTCCCCATTCTGATGTTTGGCCTGAACAATAACTAAACTTCTCGACCACGTGTGCATGCTTTAATGCACTGAGTTGCTGCCACATGATTTGCTGATTGGGTAGTTGCATTAAGGAGCAGGTGTACCTAATAAAGTGGCCACTAGGTATAATTCCACTGCAGGCCTTGACAGTGTAATTTATAATTTAACCACTTGCCACTTATAATAAAACCCTCATTTCACTTCCAGTTTTTTTTTTCAATCACACTCACTCATTGTCTCTGAATCTTTGGTCCATCCACCTATTATTTATCATTTATCTCCTAACTCCGGCTATTCACAAACTTAAATTAACTATAATTCATGAATAGCTAGATCTCCTTACAGCCTCTTCAGTTTCAAGGAGTAGAATTATACTTTACTAATCTATAAACAACCTCTGTAATTATTTTGGTTAACATCCTCTGCATCCCTCTAAAAATTTAAATATCAAACAAAAAGGGAAAGATACTGGAAACACACAGCAGGTTAAGCAGCATCTGTACCAAGAGATTAAAAGTAAATGTTCAGAACAAGAATTATTTGTTAAGAATCTGGAACATTGGTTCCGTTTCCTTTTTTTTGTTGTTTTTTTAAATATCTGCTTCCTTCACTTTTCAAAGTTGAGGCAAGCTCAATTATAAATTTCAAGGTCTGATTTATTTCTGGGAAATGGATTTACAGGTATGGAATTTAATTTAAGATACTAATTAATAGAAGAAGAAACTTGAAAGGATGAATAAACTGCTCTTGTTTTTATCTTCTCAAGTGGCTACTCTGTTTATAAAGAATTAGTCATGGAATGTTAGCAGATGGTTTGACCACCAGTGTATCACACTGGAAGCATTTCAAAGAAATCCATATGCAAGTGGCAGTCAAAGCCTGTCCCAAGGCAACATCATGAATATCCATTTAGCATTGCTTCACAAAAGTTAAAGGGATCTTCAGGGCATTTTCTGATTACTCTTCTGCATATGGAGACAGAGGCCATTTGTAAACTTAATTCAGAAATGAGACTAAATTGGAAACCTTCCAAACAAGACACATGGATCCTAGGTACAAGCGCAGAGGAGATGCAGGGAACCTGGTTTGGGTACATGGAAGTGGTGAAGGAGAGGGTGGAGGGCGTGGTGATAAGAAACATAGATACTGTATAATGCATTTTTTACAGTGCAGATAATTCTTTTGACCTAGTCCCTGCAGCATCCTCATGTTGTGGGATTTATTGCTTCCAGGTTGACCTTGTTCAAAATGCTTCAATTGTTTCAGTGAGTGATGCCAAGTACATTTTTATAATGAACACTTCCACTTTAGAATGCAAACACAGTAGCATTCGGGAATCCTGTAATTATTTTCAAAGTGTTTTAAGGACAGAGATGTCCAGTGAATCACTGCAAAGAATAGATCACTGGCTTAATAAATTGCAAGTAGCATCAATGATTGCAAATAGTGTTATAAAGCTATTTTTTACCAAATGTACAATAAAAGAGCTAAGTCCTCCAAAACCTAAAATTTATGTGTGTCTCTTCATTATAAAGAATTTGAAATCTGCTCCCATTTGAGCATCAACCTCCATACAAAATATTCCCAGATAAGATGCACAATTTGACAGATACAAAGTCGGTTGTGCTCTTGATCAACAATGTATTTTAATTTAGACTCAGTAGATCACAGACATTTTACCGTCAAGTTACTTAGCAACAAAGTTGACAAAATTAGACAAATGGGCACCAATGCCAAATGCCTAAAACTTTGAAATTATATTTTGCTCTATTAACATACAGATGCTACAACAGAAACATGGCCTCCAGTCATTATAACTGACAAACATTTGTGTTTATTATCAGCTGCAGGGATCTTGAAATTATTTACTTTCATTTTAATGTGTAATGTTTGATTTATGACAATATGTGTACTCTTTCTGTCAAATTATTATTTCCAGAATTCTTAACAGCGTAAGATAATTTCTTGAAGAACATAATAGCAAAATATTGCATTTAATTTTGTATAGCTGTTTAAAGTTGTCATTTATCTGGATGAAGATAACCAAGAAAACAAAAGTTGGAAGATGTTATAAATCTGAAAACATAGTGTGTTCTGAAATCCCTTGGATGCTTGAACAGTATCAGTGCCGGGAATAAATGCTTTGGGTGTGCAGGCTTTGCAAGGGCATTACAGATATTTTTTAAAAATTTGAACTGGGAGGAAGAGGGGAAGAAATGTGGTGAAATTTTAGTGATAAATAAACAAAATGATACATGAAATGCTTTTGGAGAAGATGGGAATAGCAAAATGTCAGAATGAATAGGAGCACTGATATCATGGTATTACTGGATTATGGTAGGGCTGAACTAACAATGCCAAAATAAAAATTGTTAGTAATCTGGAAATATTTTTTTAAAAATGATGTGTTGTCCATAACACATGCCAAAATAAGTCCTTAAGCCAAAGATACCCACCTGGTTAACAAATATCCTACAGGGAAGTTAATTTTACTTGCTCTGGTCCACATTTGGCTCCAAATCTACAGATTGTGGTTGACTATGGAAAATCTTAGCAAGTAAGTACCTTCAGGAGCAATTTTTTTTTAAACAAATGGTAGTGTCTATATGGAATCAGCTACCAGAGAAGTGGTTGAAGCAGATACAACAACAGCTTTTGAAAGACAGGTACATGGATTGGAAAGGTTTAGAAGATTATGGGCAAATGGGAATATCTTGGACATCATGAACAAGTCAGACTGAAGGGCTTGTTTCCATATTGCAGAGCTATGACTATCATTTTGTTGAAGGGCCAGTTGTTGAAGTACTCTGTAACATAAAAGACTACAAATGCCAAACACTAACAGTACTTACAATTTCAACAAATATTCTTTTGCATGCTGCAGTAGGGGATGAAGTTGTTAGTTCAGGATCTTGTGGGTCATATAAGTTCACATGGGGTGTTTGGCCATCTATAGGTTGTGGATACAGAAATAATTGTGCTGAAGGCCCAAGAAAGAGTGATTCAGAAAAAGAGTTGCCAGTTTCAGTAGTCATTTCTTAACCCAGACAACCTGTTCATATTATGTATGGTCCAGGTCAATTTTGAGCCGGCCCAAGAATCCATTTCACTAGATATGGGTCAAATTTGACCTGGAACAGCCTCAATGTACAAAAAATGGTATAAAATTTTAAAGTATAAAATTTTTAAATATTTTCATTTTTGCACATTTTGGGTTACTTTAGGAAAAGTCATCAAATTTTGGCTTAAAAAATGGCATTTAGGGTATTTTTACTGCTGTCAAATGTCAAAACGGGTCAAATTTGACCCAAATAGTATGTAAGGGTTAATACATACCCATCAAAGGTGAGTTTCAAGTGCAGTCCTTGATGAATTGGGAAATGATCAGCCAAGTTCCTAAAGCATTATAAATACCTACTCCTGCAGGTACCTCCAATGCCTTAGGAAGTTCCTTCAAGAAATGACATTAAGGTTGATAATTCTTCCAACGGGGACGTACTGTGCATATTTCAGATGCTGATGCTATTCAGTGTTGATCCTTGGAGGATCGCAAGTGACAAGGTGGATTTTGTGCAACTCTGTGTCAATATGTGATTTTTATTTACTATTGAACGTATTATTGATTTATTGCCTGGGCAATCAATAGAATTGATATACAGAGAGATATTAGGGTCCAAAATTTGCCACACAATTCAATACAGTGGTAAAGAACACTCATGGCATGCTTACCCTTATTTGTGAAGGCACTGAGTTTTACAGTCAAGTTATGTTCCAGCTTTATAAAATATTGGTTGGGTTCCATCTGGAGTTTGCTCCATTATAGGAAAGATGTGAAGGCTATGGAGAGTGCTGAGAAGAGCTTTACTCAAATGCTGTTTGGGTTAGTGGTTATATGCTAGGAAGGAGGTTGGATGAACAAGGGGTACACACACAAAAAGCTGGAGAAATTCAGTAGGTGAGGCAGCATCTATGGAAAAGAACAAAAAGTTGATGCCTCAGGCTGAAACCCTTTGTCAAGACTCTTCGTTGTCCTGATGAATGGCCTTGGCCTGAAATGTTGACTCTTTATTCCAATGCTGCCTGATCTGCTAAGTTCCAATAGCATTTTGTGTGTGTTGCTCTGAGTTTCCAGAATCTGCAGAATCTCTTGTGTTTACAAGATAGGGTTGTTTTCTCTGGTGTGGTGGACAGAAGACCTGATAGAAGTTTATAAAATTATGAATGGCATAGAGTAGACAGCAAAGTGTTTAAAACAAGCGGGCCTACATTTAAAGTGAGAGGGTGGAGTTCAAAGGAGATGTGCAAGTTAAGTCTTTTTAAACAGAAAGTGGTGGGGGCCTGGAGTATGCTGCCAGTAGTGCCAGTTACGATAGAAGCATCTCAGGGGCTCTTCAGTAGGTTCTTGAATATGCAGAGATTGGAGCGATATGGACCATGTGCAGGAAGAAGGGATTAAATGCCATTAGCTCATTCAGTTTGTCACAACATCATATGCTGAAGGGCTATTCCTGTGCTGTATCTTTGAGGAAGGAAGAGGGGTTAGTTAAAAGGACAGGATGGAGAATTTCTAAATGAGAAATGTAGATTTACTTCAGGTCTCAAGATTACAGGCATATCCCTTATTTGTGGAAGACTGGTGAGAAAGGAAATTGTGACAGATCATTTTGGAAAAAGGTTGAGTAACGTGCCTTTAAATAATTGACGGGGATTCTGTCAAGAAGTAAAGAGGGTCTCAGAAAGTCTCGGAAGTTGGACTTTGAGCTAAAGGGGTGATGACTAAGATCTTGTTGATGGGAGGAGTCAGGAATATTGACCATCAAGGATAAATGATCAGAGTTGGACATACCATGATTGGTGGATGAATGGAAATATGAGGCATGAGGGCTGTCAACAGATCACAGCGCACCAGTTTAAGGTGTATAATTGATAAGCTTGCTCAATGGGGTTATTTGAATATACTGATTTGGCTGTAAAGAAAAACAAATAAAGCAATTTACATGGTGAATTTGAATAATCTTACCACTCTACTGGTTTATCACAAGGTCTGGGAATTTACCTACTAAAAGTAAAACATATTAAAATTGATGGCTTCTGAGATAGATACAGTAATTTTCCCAACAATTTGCCACCATCTTCATTAAAACTGGAAAAAACTGAGGATTGTATATTATTTTCTAAATCTTTGATATTCCTCATACTTCTTTCAACTGCTGCAAAACCTACAAGTAGTTAAAATCTAAATGAACAGCTAAATGTATGAAGAAAAATCACAAAGCACTGGCAAAGTGGAACACTCACCATTAGGTCTGAAGCCTAGTTATAGAATAAAAGCTGATAGATAGCAAGAGTGTGAAGCACGTTCTAGAGACACTGGGAAGACACACACCTCAAGTAAAAAGAAACTCACTCTTTCCCTTCATCCATAGAACCCTTGATTTAACCACCCCATGCTTGCCATTGCTTATTGTAATCTGATCAATGTTTTCTAAAAGCTTAACAACATGTAAAAGGAAAAATTGAATGCTGTCCTACAAATTTGCCTTGAGCATCTTTGCAGCTATTGAAGGTTCATTAGTGGATTAGCATTTGACAGAAAATAGCATGTATTCTGTACATAATGGATGTATTTAGCAAACTGGTCAACTCACTTCTGTTTGGGATTTCCAGCATTAGCAAAGCCTAAATTGCAAGCAACTATATTGTGTGCATGTAGTGTCGTGGTGATGGTGCTGAACTACTATTCTACAGACCTGTATGAGTAATCAGGAAATACAAATCTATTACTTCTGTCCGATTTATTCATACTCTTTATGAAAGGAAATCTGCTACTCTTATAAGGTCTATCCTGTATTGACTTTAGACCCATGCAATGTGACGTGACTTTGAACAGACCTCTGTTCAATTAATTAGGGTGAACAATAAATGCTGACTGTCTGAGCAAAGCAATAAGACCATGAATGGACTTTTTTAAAATGTCCTTGGAAGAAATAAATGAAAATATTGCCCTGCTAAGAAGTTACATTTGGGATACTGGATTGTGGG
Organism: Hemitrygon akajei; assembly: GCF_048418815.1. Classification (NCBI taxonomy): domain Eukaryota; kingdom Metazoa; phylum Chordata; class Chondrichthyes; order Myliobatiformes; family Dasyatidae; genus Hemitrygon; species Hemitrygon akajei. Next base: position 62,076,684 of record NC_133133.1, read on the forward strand.
GTGAGATGAAGTCAGTGCTGTCTTCTGAAGTGTTTTGTAAAAGCCAGAGCAAGAAAGACATCTATGTGTATCTGAATAATTGATACTCCAGTACACAATTACTAGTTCAGTCCAAAAAATAGTTAATGATTGATAGGCCAAGCTTCAGAGCAATAGGATGTGGAGTAGTACTTGCAGTAGCAAATAATGTATCAGAACAAACATGTCTCACTAAAGGTAACATGCACAAAATGCCGGAGAAACTCAGCAGGCCAGGCAGCATCTATGGAAAAGAGTAAATCAATGTTTTAGCCGAGACCCTTCATCAGGACATGTGTACTCTTTTCCATAGATGCTGCCTGGCCTGCTGAATTTCTCCAGCATTTTTGTTTGCGTTAGTTGATGTCCAGCATCTTCAGATTTTCTCTTGTTTGTGAGTCACCCTCCCTCTGAAGAAAGACCATGAAGTGAGGCTGAAGAGACTGCTTTTACTCATGCCCTTGCACAGCTACTTGGGAGGTGCAGTGTACAAAGTGTGCTTCCCATTCTGTGAACCATAATTTTTTTTTCAAGTTACCTGAACGTGCCTAAAATGTGAAGAGAACAAGGATGGAGGTGGGGTGCTAGTGAAGAATCTAAATCTGTCTGTTGTAAATTGAGATCTTGTAACGCAATCTCAGTGTACCATTCAAACCATGAATACAGATCAAGTAGAGCTGCCATGGGAATAATGGCACCTATTAGTGGGGCAGCTCCCATAAACTGGATGTTACAGTGAGATAAGACTGTTGTCTATGAGCTGGATTTGAACTCATTCCAGTAACACATCACTCCTTTATAGCTGCTAAGAAGCCCACAGGAAGTGGCAGGAGATAATTTGTGCTCTCTGTAAGTAAGAATTGATTGCAGTTAGGCATCAGTTGGCACATGTTTAACCCAAGAGTAATAATTGAGACAATCGGAAACATCACACACCAGAACAGTGAAGACTCCTGAGTTGAGAGACATCAAATGTTGGTTCAGAATAAAGGCAACATATAAAACAAAAGATGTTTTACATTTAGAAAACACCTTTCACAACCTCAGATTATGCTAATATGATTGTTTACTAATGAAAGACGATGTAACTTTAGTTATTTTAATTGCAAAAAAAAGAACATTTTGGTGCACAGCAAGCAATCAGAGATAACAACCAGTTTATCTGTTTTTACTGCCATTGGTCGAGGTATAGTTTTAAACTGTTATAATTGAGAGGTCATCTGTGCTCTCTTTCAAATTATGCATTAGAATTTTATTGAACATCACTAAGAGCACCATGGTAGCGTTGCGGTTAATATAACACTTTTTCAGTGCCTGCTGTAAAATCAGGGTTCAATTGCCATCACTGTCTGTATATTCTCCCTATGACCATGTGGAAAGCTAATCTCAGTTCATGATCCTTTTAAAACATGACACTTCTGGCAGTTTAGCACTTGGCGATTTCTTCAACTGAGCAGTAGCTGACACTGCTGTAGGTTTAGGCAAATTTGAAGATATAGGGTGAGGAAATTTTTCAAATTACAAAGCTCTAATACTTCCTGTGGGCATGAAAAATCACCTTGCCAAGGCAAGAGGCAGACAGCTGTAGAAATGAATCATTGTGATCAGTGGACACAACACACTTGTTTACAGTCTACACAGAGCTGAATACCAGACGCTCCTGTTTTAAACAAAGAGGAGTTAAAAGGACACAAGAGAATTGAATGGAGGCAATTAGCAGCTTGTAGAGGTGGATATGGATGATTGATGAGAAGAATTAGATACAGGGTGTACTTGAAATGGCAATAGTGTGAAATAATAATCTGAAATAAAAGCAGAGAATACTGGAAAAGTTAGCAGGTCAAACAACATCTGTCATGCAGAGTTAATGTTTCAGTCTGGCTTGTTCACAGAAGGCAAAGAGGGGTTGTAGACTGCATGGGGGTCAGTCACCAGTTGTGTGCCTCAGGGATCTGTTCTGGGACCCTTACTCTTCATGATTTTTATAAATGACCTGGATGAGGAAGTGGAGGGATGGGTTAGTAAATTTGCTGATGACACAAAGGTTGGAGGTGTTGTGGATAGTGTGGAGGGCTGGCAGAGGTTACAGCGGGACATTGATAAAATGCAAAATTAGGCTGAGAAGTGGCAGATGGAGTTCAACATAGGTAGGTGTGAAGTGGTTCATTCTGGTAGGTCAAATATGGGGGCAGAATATAGTATTAATGGTAAGACTCTTGGCAGTGTGGAGGATCAGAGGGAACTTGGGGTCCGAGTCCATAGGATGCTCAAAACAGCTGCGCAGGTTGACTCTGTGGTTAAGAAGGCGTATAGTGCATTGGCTTTCATCAATCATGGAATTGAATTTAGGAGCCGAGAGGTAATGTTGCAACTATATAGGACCCTGGTGAGACCACACTTGGTCTCTCAGTTCTGGTCGCCTCGCTACAGGAAAGATGTGGAAACTATAGAAAGGGTGCAGAGGAGATTTACAGGGATTTTAGCTGGATTGGGGAGCAAGCCTTATGAAAACAGGTTAAGTGAACTTGGCGTTTTCTCCTAGGAGAGATGGAGGATGAGAGGTGGCCTGATAGAGGTGTATAAGATGATGAGAGGCATTGATTGTATGGATGATCAGAGGCTTTTTCCCAGGGCTGATATGGTTGCCACAAGAGGACACAGGTTTTAGGTACAGAGGAGATGTCAGGGCTAAGTTTTTTACTCAAGAGAGTGGTGACTGTGTGGAATGTGCTGCCGGCAACAGTGGTGGAGGCGGATTCAATAGGGTCTTTTAAGAGACTTTTGGATAGGTACATGGAGCTTAGAAAAATAGAGGGCTATGGGTAAGCCTAGTAATTTCTAAGGTAGGGACATGTTCAGCACAACTTTGTGGGCCAAAGGGCCTGTATTGTGCTGTAAGTTTTCTATGTTTCTATGTCTGAAGACCCTTCAGCAGAACTGAAATGTGAAAAAAGACAAATTACATTCAAGGTGTTAAGATTTAAACAGTCTTTGAGTCTGATCTTGTCATTGTATCATAATTTGAGCTAGATCCAAGTAAGTCTAAAAATATAGGTTCTCAACCTTCAGTCATGCTAGTAATTTTCTCTGCACTGCATTATAAAGTGATGTAAAATAGATTATATCTACAATTACTATAGAGAAAGGAAATTGGATGGATTAACCATGCAATGGAAATGGTAGTGTTTAGTAGAGCAGAACCATTTCTTTTGATGGTCTTTGGCAACAATACTTTTCTCATGTGTGGCTACTTCAAAATGGTCCATTGCCTGAAGATGGGACTCTGCTGTCATTGAAGAGAATTTTTAGGACAAGGTTTTAAAAGGAGACACTATTACACAAAACTCTCATAATCTGACCTGCAAAGGCAGTCTCAACACAATAGATGCCGCAGAGAAAAACTTTCCACATTTGTCTTAGTTGAGTTGTTGAGGAGGTTGGGTGGTGGGAGATGGTGAAATATTGAAGTGGTGGGGAATGGAGAAGAGAATGTTTTCTGAAATGCTGCTCCTGCATAAAACTTTTGGAGGAATTACATACATGTGTTTATATTTTGCTAAGGTGAAACAAAGAAACCTCCATGGACCTATGATAAAACAACATCCAGACTCCACCACACAGCTCAGGAACTACCTGCTATTTTACTTCTTTTTCAAAATGCAACCAATCAAGGGACAAAAGAATCATCATTTATCATCTTTTTCATTGCTTTCTATAACTTTGGAAAGGAAAGATTAGAGGGATAAGGGCCAAACACAGGCAAATAATACTAACCTAGTTGGGAATCTTTGTCAGCAAAGATAAATTGGATTGAAGGGTCTGTTTCCTTGTTGTATAACTCTATAATTATATGACCGTATTAATAAACAAGTCATCTTGTTTTGGGGGGATTTCTTCAAATTGCCCATCTCAATAATATTTTTCTTGAAAGAATATTTTCTCTCCATATGAATACTCTCACATACCCGTCCCTCAGCTGCAGCATGTCTCCATTAATACAGGATTTTACTTGGTTGCTATTTTAACCTGTCATTGGTCAACTTAGCTAGTGTGTGGAGTCTACACAGTATAGAAGTGTAAAAGTTACAATGGACTCCCTGTCACCAGGGTTCCTGAATACAGACTATCTAATTGATCCTGGTTTAATAAAGCGTGCAGGAGGACATGCCAGAAGCAGCATCAAACATACCTGAGAATAAGGAATCAACCTAGTGAAGTTACAAAACAGGCCAATCTGCCGGCCAGACAGCATATAGTAAATAGTAAGTAATTGACAAAGATAAGTGATCCCACAATCAGTGGATCAGACCCAAGCCCTGCATTCCTCTCACATGCAGTTGTGAATGATGGTGGAAAAATAACTTGCTGGAGGAGGAGGCTCTTCACACATCCCACACTGGAGCTCAGCTTATCAATGCAAAAGGGAAAGCTGATATATTTGCTAAACTCTTCAGCGAGAAGTGCCATTTGGATCATCCATTTCAGCCTCCTCCGTCGTGGTCCTCAGCATGACAGGTGTCAGCTTTCAGCCAATTTGATTCTCTCTATCTGATATTAAGAACCGCCTTAGGTCTTAAAGGCATTGCATACAGCAAAGGGCCCCGAGAGCATTCATGCAATAGTACTGAAAATTTTTGTTCCAGAACATGCTGCACCCTTGTCAAAGCTAAACCTGTACAGTTGTAACACTGGCATCTACCTGACAATGTAGACATTTGTCTATGTATGCTTTGGCCACTAGAAATTAGACAAATCCAACCCAGCCAATTAACACCCCAAGAGTCTACTCTTGGTCATCAACAAAACATTGGAAGGATTAATTGACAGTGTAATCAAGTACACTGAGCAGCACCTGATTATGGAAGCTCACATTTGGTTCTAACAAGGCTATTCAGCCCTAGTCCAAATATGGACAAAAGAGCTGAATTCCAGAGATGAATTTAGAGTTATCACTGCCATCCACATCAAAGAAACATTTAATTGAATATCACAATCAAAAAAGTGAAATAAGCCTAAAATGGAATAGGGGTTATTGTCAACTGAATACTGATCCTCCAGTAAGAAGCAAGCAGACCTGACTAAAATATAGACAGAATGTGTTGACAAAGTGAATAGGAAGAGATGCAGAGAAAAGGGAATAGACGACGTCAAGGAGCCCTGACTAAACTGGGGACAAACACGGGACAGCTCCAAGGGTTCCTCAAGGTAATATCATAGGCCCAGACATCTTCAATTATTTCATCAATGACCATATTTCACTTGTAAACTCAGGCGTAGTGATGTTAGTTGATGATTGAATAATTTTCACCAGCATTCATGACTCCTCAGACAATGAAACAGTACACAACCAAATGCAGCAAGAGCTTAATCAAATCCAGGCTTGGACTGATGGATGGCATGCACCATTCACAGCACAGAAGTGCCAGGCTGTGGCAATATCCAAAAAAGGAAAATCTAGCTTCATCACCTGACACTCAATAGCATTACTATCACTGAATTATTCACGATCCTGAAGGCTACTATTGAACAGAAACTGAACTGGATTAGCCACACATACAAAGTAGCTATAAGAGCAGAGACTAGGAAGCCTGTCTGACCTCTTAACTCTCCAGATACAGTACTGTGCAAAAGTCTTAGGCACATATATTGTATATAGCCAAGGTGAAGACTTTTCCACAGTACTGTAGCAATTTTATGTATTGCACTGTGCTCCTGCGAAAAATAAACAAATTTCATGACAAATGTGGGTGATGATACACCTGATATGAGTCTCTATTGTGGACTGATAGTGGGAAGGTGGCAGAGAGAAGCACCAGCGAGACATTCCGTAATGATCAATAAACCAAGTGTTTGGAATGAAATGACCTTGCTTGTTGTCTCAAGGCTGGGTGTATCTGCAGCCGCGCTAACCCCTGCACCCTGGCACTCCTTCTCTGCCACCAGTCCCGCACACCTTGCCATTCCCAACATCCTTTGCTCCCGCCAGATTTACTAACTCAGTCTCCATTCCATGTTGACAAATACAATACTGTGCAAAAATCTCTGGCACCCCAGCTATATATATGCCTAAGATTTTTGCACAGACAGACAGACAGACATACTTTATTGATCCCGAGGGAAATTGGGTACAGTACTGTATATCCAACATCCATAAGGCTCAAAACAAGGGTATTATGGAATCTCTCCTCTTGCCTGAATAAAGACAGCGTCAGCAACACCCAAGGAATAGCAGTCTGATTGACAGACATCCATCAACAATGATTCACTACCTCCACTGATGTAGCAGCAGCACTTTAAACCATCTGCAGCATGCGCTGCAGTAACTCACCAAGACTCCTTAAATAGCATCTTCCAAATTCATGACTTCTACCACCTAGAAGGACTAGACTACTAGAAAAAAAGAGAACACCACAAACTAGAAATTGTCCTCCAAGGCACACAACATTCTAACTTGGAAATACGTCACTGTTCCTTCACTATCACAGATTGAAGAGTGCAGTTCACCACCACCTTCTCATGGACAATTAGGGATGAGCAATTAAATGCTGGCCCAAATCCCTTGATTGAAAGAAACAAGATAGTGATTGCTGCCCATTATTGATGTGGAGAATCAATAGTAATTTCTCTCAACTTTTTGGAAGAAACTGCAAATAAAATAGCTTATTGCCTAATCTTCTCTGCACCATTTCAAGTGCTTGTCAAAGAATAAAACCTAGTGTCACCTAATTGAAATGATGGTCTCGTTGTGCTCCCAGCTCCACCCTGATTCGCCTGTTTCTATGAATTAGTGAGGTGGGCAGTGAGGGGAGGGTAAATTGTACACAGAAGAGACCACGAATAGTTAGCCACTGAATTTGTCACTTTCAAGCTGCACCAGTTCTGGAGGTCCAAATCATCTGATTGTCATGGATTGTGGAAACAAGCTGTGTTTAAGATGAGTTACTGAGGTTCCTCTGCCTCAACACTGTCTACAGTCAGGGGCAGTGCATTAACTGTAATGTGGCATGAGCATGCAGAACCGATGATACAAGAAACAGAATGAGTAGGTCAGTGAAAAGAGTAGACTCAATAAAGATAATAACTGATTCAATATTGCGCTCTACATTCTTTTCCCTGATCTTCCCAAACTACTTAACTCCCTTGTAATTCAAATATCTGTTAATCACTACCTTGAATATATTCAATTACTCCCTCTCTGAGAAACAATTCCAAAGGTCACAACCCTCTGAGAGAAGAAATACATCCCCATTTTCATCTTAAGTGAACAGCCACTTGTTCTGAATCTATGACTCCTAGTGTTAGTTATTCACATAAGGGAAAACATTATCTCACCATCGAACCAATTAACCACATACCCTCCCCTTAGAATACTCTAAGTTTCAATAAAATTGCCTTTTGTTCGTCTGTTCTCCAATGAGTTTGGGCTCAACCTGCCATCTTAATTCACAAATCAGCCCCTTCTTCCCAGAGATAAACTTTGTTTCTGCATTGCCTCCAGTGAAAGCTCATTCTTCCTTAAATCTGGAGACCAAGGCTAGATACAATACTTCATGTGTGTTTTCACCAATGCCCTGTAAAATTGTATCAGACACCCCTATTTATATACACCATGCTGCCTGAAATAAAGGCCAACATTCCATTGTGTTCCCCAATAAATATACGTACTGGCTTTTTGTGAGCAAACACGAGGAAATCTGCAGATGCTGGAAATTCAAACAACACACATGTGTGTTGTTACTGGCTTTTTGTGTTTCTTTATTAGGAGCTTAAAGCCCCTTCTTCCTGTAAAATCTTGTGGTCTTAATCAATTTATTTTTTTATTTTTCCTTCTAAAGTGGTTATCCTCAAAATGTTCCCATATTATACTCAATATAGTGGATAATCAGCTACTTAAAATCACCTACTATAATAACTCTGCTGTTTTGATACCTTTTCATGATTTGCCAGCATATCTGTTCCTCTTTCTCTTGTTGGCTATTGAGTAGACTGAAGTAAAACCCCATCAATTTGTTTTCTTAATCAATGTATCATGTAACTTTACTAAACCTATAACGTAAAAGTTATTTGTTTATTATGCTTTGACTCAAATTACTAACAACAGTAAATTTTAATTAATCTCTCCAGTGGTTAAATAAGAAACTAAAATAAAGCTAAAACATTTTAATGACTAACTCATACAAAAATAGCTCTCATTGCAATCTCTGTTCTGCTTTCTCATTTGTATATGTAATACCCAGTTACTATATATACTCTCCAGCAGTTGACGTACTTTGTTTGGATTTATTTGAAAGCTGACAGTTGGATTTAAAATAATTGGTTGTCATGCATTTAACTGAACAAATCAATGGTTTGTGTTTGATCAAAGTTAACTTGGTTTGTCCCCTGAAGACCAGAGCTTGAAAACTGGTTTGGAATGACCTTGCAATACATATGTCAAAATAGCTTGCCATAGAAAGGTGAAATGTAATTTAGTTTAACAACTGCTTTTGGATGTTGATTGTACTTAAAGGGATGCCCCAATTAAAATAGCAGAAAGTTGCTATTATACCTGTAGGGTTTTTCTTTGTCACTGCAATAAATGTGCTTTCAATCCAAACTAACTACGAATATCTGTGTACAACATTGCAATGCATTCCACTTCTTAAATAATCCTACAGGTTAGTGATACAGCAATGCACTTTGGATTAATAATCCATTTACTCATGGAGAATTAAACCAGGGCCCACCTCAAAAAAGTGGAGCATATAGGTGCAGGAAAAGATGATTTGTCTCTGGGTCAGCTCTACCATTTCCTCTGCTCTTCTCTGACTTTACTTTCATATTGGCACCCTTATTTAATTCAAATCATCTGTCAGTGTGAAAACTCCAATTGTTCCAGCACACAAAACATTTTGAAGAGACATTGATATTCATTTTGCACATACAGTGTGTAAGATGAAAAATATTTGATATTCTCTAATGTTTAATTCTCTTCTACTCAATCTAACAGAGGCTTGGTCAGATTTCAAACTGCATTCATTTACATATTTAAAAACATGGTTCTTCACAATCAAGTTCACATTCAGAGTGCATAGGGTTTTGATATCCCAGCAGTCATATGAAAGTCATTGCTGATCTTGTTCCTGTTAATTACTGTGCATTAGTTATGATAGGAACCTTGCGGTCTGCGATCAATGAAATTGGGGATGCATGTTAGTCTCCTTGTTCATTGAACCAGAAAGAGTACAAATTTTGACAAAGACTTGTATGTCATGCAATAAAAAGATCTGGAACAGCAGAATCATTCAGTACTGGAACAGTTGTCAGTAAGGAAGAATCTTAAGTTGTTAGAAGCCTGGTTAGCTAATGGGTAATACATTGCACCTAATTTTAATTCATTAACAGTAGATTATCAATAGTGATGTCTTTAGGAATGTAGGTACAGATCAGGAATATTAATCTCATTTTATTTTCTCATATTTTCTGGCCATTCAGCAGGTTGATATTGTGCTGGTTCTTAGAGGAATTTTCTCAATACCATAGTTTCCTTACTTCCTTGTTACCTATTCTCTCTTCATGAACTCCATCCTCCCTCACCCATTTGGGGGAGTTTATAATAGCCAATTAACCCACCGTCCATTATATGTTTGGGATGTGGAAAGAAACCTGAACACCCTCAGGAATCCATTCAGTCAAATGATAAACTTGCAAGTCTCACACACATAGCACAGGATGTCAGAAATTGAGTCTGAACCTGGAATCCAGATCACTGGAGATGTGAAGCAGCAGAATCGCCTAAACTGGAACCATTGATCACCAAATAACAACCTCTGAAATAACTTAAAGTATGTGCAACTCGTCTCCCAGTTTCCACTGGATCAGGGGATCTCCATTTAATAGTTATTTTCCATACTTACAGAATCGAATGAGAATCAGGTTTAATATCACCTGCACATATCATGAAATTTGCAGCCGCAGTACATTGCAATACATGGTAATAAAACTATAAATTACAATAAGAAGTATGTATAAAAATAAATTAAATTAGGAGTGCAAAAAGAGGGGAAAATACTGAGGAAGTGTTCATGGATTCATTGTCCATTGTCCATGATAGTGGAGGGAAGGAAGCTGTTCCTGAAATGTTGACTGTGTGTCTTCAGGCTCCTTTACCTCCTCCTTGGTGGTAACAATGAGAAAAGGGCATGTCTTGGGTCATTAATGATGGATGCCAGCTTTTTGAGGCATCGCCATTTGAATTGTTAGGATTTGTTAAAGTTCAATGATTTCTCCATGTTCTGACACTTTAACCGCCACATCCCCCAATGATCCTACAATCTCAGTCTCTGAAGCTATTGTGCGGGCTGCCTTCAGAAGGGTGAATCCACGTAATGTATCTAGACCGAGTAGGTTACATGGCCACATACTAAAAACTTATGCTGACCAGCTAAATGGTGTGTGCACTGAGATCTTTAACCTCTCACTTTGGCAGTGTGGGGTACCCACCGGCTTCAAGTAGGCTTCAATTATACCCGCGCCCAAGAAGAGTGTAGTGAGCTGCCTCAATGACTATTGCCCAGTTGCACTTATATCCAGATGTTGGTGATAAAACATATCAGCGTCTGCCTGAGAGGCGACTTGGACCCATTCCAATTTGCTTTCTGGAGCAACATATCCACAGCAGATACCATCTCTTTGGCTCTTCCCTCAATCCTAGAAAATCTGGACAGCAAAGATGCATACATCAGGATGTTCTTTATCTACCACAGCTCAGCATTCAATACTGTCATCCCCGCAAAATCAATCAATATGCTCCAAGACCTTGGCCTCAATATCTCCTTGTGCAATTAAAGCATGGATTTGTAGACCTCAGGTAGTTCAGATTCGGAACAACATCTCCTTCATGAACTCCATCAGCACAAGTGCACCACAAGATTGTGTCTTATCCCCCTGCTCTACTCACTTTACACCTATGACTCTGTTGCTAAGCACAGCTCCAATGCCATATTCAAGTTTGCTCATGATACCACTGTTGTGGCCCAAATCAAAGGTGGTGATGAAACACCATGTAGGAGGGAGATTGAAAATTTGGCTGAATGGTGTTGTAACAACTTCTCACTCAATGTTAGCAAGACCAAGGAACTGATTATAAACCTCGGAAGAGTGAAACCAGTGGTCCTCATTGGAGTATTAGAGGTGGACAGGGTCAGCACCTTTAAATTTCTGGGTGTTTCTATTTCTGAGGACTTGTTCTGAACCCAGCACATAAGTGCAATTGCGAAGGAAGCACAACAGTGCCTCTATATCTTTAGGAGTCTGCGGAGATTTAGCATGACATCTAAAACTCTGACACACTTCTATAGATGTGTAGTGGAGACTGGCTGCAGCAAGGCCTGGTATGGAAACACCAATGCCTTTGAACAGGAAATCCTACAAAAGGTAGTACATTTGTTCCAGTGCATCATGGGTAAAGATCGCCCAACCATTGAGCACATCTACGTTAAACACTGTCATGGGAAAGCAGCATCCATTATCAGAGATCCTCACCACCCAGCTCATGCTCTCTTCTCACTGCTGCCATCAGGTAGAAGATAGAAGAGCTTCAGTACTCACACAACCAAGTTCAAAAGCAGTTACTACTCCTCAGCCATCAGGTTCTTGAATAAAGGGGGAAAACTGCACTCAGTTGCCCTGTTGTTGAAATGTTCCTACAACTAATGATCTCACTTTAAGAATTCTTTATCTCATTATCTCATGTTTTCATTATTTATTGCTATATATTTATATTTGTATTTGCACAGTTTTTGTCTTCTGCACTCTAGTTGATCTTCCATTGATCCTGTTATAGTTACTATTCTATAGACTTGTAGAGTATTCTTCCAAGAAATTGAATCTCAGGGTTGTATATGGTGACTTATATGCACTTTGATAATAAAATACACTTGAAATTTAAACTTTGAACTTTGAAAATTATGATGAAATATTGTTATTTTTGTGCGACACCATTCTTAGGAAATGCAGCTGTTAATGTTTTAAATAATTTTGACCTGTGATTTTTCACTATCACATTTATATAAGTGAAAAATTAATGGAAATTGGTAGTATATTTGAATTGATGACAATTGTAAAACTAAAGATATTACAAATGAAAATAAAAACAAAAACATACCAAAAAGACTCAGCAGATCAGGCAACATCCATGGAGAAAGAAAAAGAATTAATCTCAAAGACAATTCATCAGAATATTTGAATTGGGAACTTAAATTTTGCATTTAAATAAATTTGAGCTCTTTGGAGAAGCAGAAGCCAATTGTATAGGCAAGGGAAATATAGTTTTATTTATATATTCTTCACATTATCAGTGGAGAACCATATGGATTGAATTTTCACCAAACCATTAAGAAGGTATAATGCTAGGTGATCCCATGTGGGAGATTAAAAGATTTAAGGAAACCAATAATTTTACCATGAGGTAATTGATGTCTTTGTTGACCAGGTTGAAGCTGATTGATTAAACCTAGTTGAGGTACAGTATTTTACCTCCCAGACTTAATGTTCTTTTTGGAGTTCAGAGTGCTACTTGAACGCATAATTAATCACTTGTAGATGCCATTAAGATTTTTGCCTTTGGATATTGTTGCTGGGGATTTCAAAATAATGGCATTTGGCAGTGAATAATGTTTGGGAGAAGTGTATGTGTGGTCTAGGGAGGTAAATAAAACTGCAGAGAAGGTTCAATATTTCCTTACAGTTTGTACAGGAGCACCCTTACACCAACTTACTTGGTTTGGCATAAAGGTCACAAAGGCTTCCTCACACGGGTTTGGGGTCAGAATGCGAGTCAGTCCCTTGTCATAATTAAGCAAGTTGCATCTCTCAACAAAGATATAAACAATTTCACTCTGGTGAACTTGACTTAACAGTTTGAGATTGCAGTCCGCAAGAATTAAAACACCACAAATATCAATATTAGTAATTTTTTGTGTGGTTATACATGGATTCATTTTTGCAAGCAGTTATTAAAATATACATGCGTATTCAGTTTGCTATTTTCATTACCATTGAAGACAAAAAATTATTGAATTGCTTGCAAATCATAATTATTAAAATAAGTAATTTGTTTTTCTAAACTGAGGTAATTTATATATCTTTTGTTTCTTTTGATTTATCTAACTAGTGATATTAACAGAGCATTCCTTTATGCATTTTAGTTGACTTGTTGATCACCTCATCATTTCGGTGAACATTAGCATTTGGTTGCATATCTAGTCCAGTCTAATCAGATTTCTTTGTGAGAAATGCATGAAATCTTGCCCCATGAGACAGGATATCCCCAAAGTTTTCATGAAAGAAAAATGGGGAAAAATACCAGAATTCATAAGCAATAATGTCAAACTTCAGGTACACAAGTATGGCTAACCAAAATAGGGAAATCACAGTTTTGAGGTTTTGTGGATAAATGATTTTGTCAAAAGCATGCATCTCCATTGCCTATTCAATGACAGGTGCAATAGGGTTGGAAGAGTAAATTAAAACTCAAACTCTCTTCATTGTTGCCTGAAATATATAATTCTGTTGATTTGACCAATGGTCTATTCTGAGCATAAACTTGAATACAAATTGTTTCATTAGAATATGATATTGAATGTGTTTATTCTTACTGATATGGAATAGGATGCTGCACCTGCATTAATAATGAACAAATCATTATATTTATGTTTAAAAGTCAATCTAAAGCACTTATAGTAAGTTATAGTATAAAATTAATATCACCCCTTCATACTATTGACGGATGATTATTTAAATTTTACTTAGTTTGTAGAGTGATGTAATATTTCTATAATTGCTTTCAATTACTGAATATGGTAAATCAGTCTCATATATAGCACATTCAACTGTCAATATACACTTAGTGGCCACTTTATTAGGTACCTCCTCTACCTAATAAAATGGCTACTGAGTGTATGTTCATGGTCTTCCGTTGCTGTAGCTATCCACTTCAAAGTTTGCCATGCTGTGCATTCAGAAATGCTCTTCTATGCAGCGCTGTTGTAACATGTGGTTCTTTGAGTTACTGTCACCTTCCCCTTAGCTTGAACCAATCTGCTCAATCTCATCTGATATCTCTCATTAACATGATACTTTCTTCCATAGAACTACCACTCAATGCATGATCTTTGTTTTCTTACACCATTCTCTTTAAACTTTAGAGATTATTGTGCATGAAAATCCCAGGAGATCAGCAGTTTCTGAGATACTCAAACCACCCTGTCTGGCATCAACAATCATTCCACAGTCAAAGTCACCTATAACGCATTACTTCCCCAGTGTAGTGTTTGATCTGAAGAACTACTGAATCTGTTGACCATGTCTGAGTGCTTTTGTATATTGGGTTTTTCCCACATGACTAGTTAATTTGATATTTACATTTACGAGCAGGTGTGCAGGTGTACCTAAAAAAGTGCCCACTGAGTGTACAAATGCCATATTATTCAGTCATTTCCAAATCCTTTGATTTGATTTCTTTTGCAAAATGGTGCACAGAACATTTGATCTTTGTTGTTAACTGCTTGATCTGGAATTTTAAATGGCAAAGACTTGATTTAGAACATGGGAATTCCTAGTTTCATATCACATACTCATTTTGCTACTCAGTATTTCAGAGTAATATACTGTAGATGAGCAATTTTTTAATTGTGTGTGTGTGAATAATATAAATAATACAAGAAATTAAAAAATATATAGTGAACTTGAATCACAAGTAAGAGAAAATCTGCAAATTCTGAAAATCAAAGTGATTCACTCAAAATGCTGGAGGAACTCAGCAGGCCAGACAGCATTTATGGAAAAGAATAAACACTCAACACTGGAAAGGTCTTGGCCTGAAACATTGACTGTTTACTCTTTTCCATGGATTCTGCCTGGCCTGCTGAGTTACTCCAGCATTTTATGTGTATTAAATATACTATGAACTTATTCAGATTTGAAAAGAAATCAAGTCAATTCAGTACTGCCTTTTCTCAGCAAGTGGTATCACAAATCAAGACTTTAAAACAATGGACCCTGGAAAGATAGAATAGGAATCTGCAGCCATGCTTCCCAATGTGATGAAACCGTGACATCATCAGATCCATTTCTCAAGACACAGTTTGAAGCTCCTTTCTCATACAATTTCAGATATAATCTATATATTTAACAGTTCATTCAACTCTCAGCATCAACAAAGAATAGGAAGCTGACATTCAAAGTATAAACAAATAGATTTATTAAATTCAGAGATGAGTTTCTTTGTATCTCATTGGCAAAACCCATCTCTAAATTCACAAAATAAATTGTTACCCAGCTTTTTGAGCCACAGTGGTCCCTGTTGTGTACTAAAGGTATTTAAGTGATGCTTCAGTATATTTTTAAATGATATATTCTGGAATGCACTTTTCTATAATTGTTGGTATTTTACCATATTGGGAGAAGGTTTTCTATGTTCATAATTGTTGACACAATAGCATATTTTCTCAAATTGAATAAAACAAAATATGTTTCTTTGATTTCTAAAGTAACAAGACAGAATTACAGAGGAGATAACATCAGTTTTGCAAAGCTAGTGGATGATGTTATCGAGAAAATAACAGAATTGCTTTATACATGAGAAGCTATGTTTGACAAATGAAGTTCAGTTTTCAGAGAGGTGATTAATTATGTGATCATGAGAGGCACTCCAGCACATCCAGAAAGCATTCCCTGAAGTCTCATAGAACAGATTGTCAGTGAAAAGAGAAAACGAGAATTCAAGGCAGCTTCTTGACTTCAGTGGGAAATTTGTTGTGATGTAGAAGATTGGGAATAAAGGGTGTGTACTCCAATTGGTATCAGGTGACAAGAGGTGTTTCCAAAGGATCTGGACAGGGACCTCAATTGTTTACTGCTGTTAGTGACTTAGTAGAAGAAATAAACTCATATGTGTCAAGTCTGATACTGGCATTAGGCTGATAGAGTAAATGGTAAATGGAAATTATGAAAGGAAATCCCATTGAGAAGCTAAGATTTATAGGGGAGTCCATGTGTGCAAATCATGTAAAGCTAATTACAGATGCAAAGGCCAACCAAAAAAGAGTGGTGTAACACCAGCCATTACCTCAAGCTGGATGCCCTATAAAAGGGAAGAAATCATGTTTTAGTTTTATGAAGCCACTGCTCACACCTCATCCAAAAGAAAGCATACAAGTTTAGAGAATTACACCTCAGGCAGGATGCAGTCACCTGGGAGGGCATCCGTGCAGATACAACAATATTATAAGATCCCAAAACTAAATTCTAAGAATTAAATTATGATGCCTGATGCTGCAGACATGGAAATACTTTGTTGAGCACAGGTGATTCCTCAAGTTGAGCAAACTAATAATGAAGGGTTGAAAGGGTAGGTAAGAGGAAGTTACCAAGGTAATGAGACTTGCAGTGTGAGGCCCATGGCTAAAACAATCATTGGCACATCATTACAATGCCAGTCCAACACACCCTTTGGAATGTAGTAGAGTTCTAGGCTCCTGAGTGACACTGTCAATAAATCAATGTCACTGTCAATGCATCGAGACCTTTACTCATGAAAATCTAAAGTGTCCACATGTAAAACATGTCAAATCATTGATATTCTCGATTCGCCAACAAGCATAAATGAATTCACATGGATACCATCAATTAATGCTTACCTTTCCTCACCATGCCTAACATCCTTGGGAGGAACTCAGTTCCAACACCCCACCAGCTTCAGCAGCTAAAAGCAAAATGGTCTCCCCGCTATCCCGCACGTGCATCATGACAACACCATCTCCACTTAAAGGCACAGACAACCACTCTAGCATTACCTGGATGAATGCCTGAGTACACTTTTTAACGATAATGAATAGCATTCAATGGTCACCCGGTTACATTCTCCCTTGCATTCAAGTAATCATCCTCGATTACTCGCTCACAACAAGGGTACTTTTAAACTCCTTGACTGCTTCCCTAAAGAGAACTGAACTAAGACTAGCCAGTATCTCAGACACTGCTGCCAGACTTATGGAGGCCTCAGCAAGAACTGACCTTGGTTCGTGACGTGGGTTAGGGTGCTGTCCAGCATTTACTCGCTTACTCTTGCGGGGTGCTGCCCCAGGAGGGCTACCAACCTCCGCCCCTGCATTAGCAGTCATCGGCTCCCCAGTCTCAGTCCCAGAAGGTGTCATGTTTTCGGAAGATGTGCTGTCTAGGCTAGGGTCAAGGCTCTGTACACCCTGTTCTGACATTTCTTCTACCACTATCACACCATTTTCTGAATCCTCAGAATCTGATTCCTGCCACAGTAGTGAGCTGGCCTGAGTTACTGGAGTTTGCAGTCTCCTTTGGAGAGCTGGAGTGGGATGGTTCTCACAGGGCCCGATGTCTAGGCCCACCCTCCCAAGGTTCCACAGTGTATGTGTTGCCTAGTACCTCTACCACCCTGTAGGCGGTTGGGTTCCAAACATCCTGTATCTTATTACGGCCTAATGGTCTGTTCCTCAAGTAAACCAGCGCATTCACATCAACTTTGGGACAGTAAACTTTGTCCTCCTGCCAGGCAATGCGTTCTGCCACCGTCTGTTCAGAGTATTCTTTTGCTCTGGCATGTGCATCCCTCAGTCGGCTCTGGTGTACAGCTGGCGTTGGAGTGTTCCCTTGCATCACTAGTACCAGCTTCCCAAGCTTGAATCTGCTTAACACTACAGCTGTTAAGACCAGCGGTAACCAGTGCCGGGTCAAGAGCAGTGCTGCGATTGATCAAACTACAGATCGCCATAGACCCATCAAACTCCGCATCCTCTGAGACAGGCTCAGGCTCCCCTGCAAATGGCTGCCTAGAGAGAGCATCAGTCACGGTATTGCTCCGGCTGTAACGATACCGGACATCGAAGTCAAACCCTGACAGCTGTGAGATCCATCTCTGCTCAACTGCGCCCAACTTGGCAGTTTTCAAGTGGGATGGGGGTTATTGTCAGTGATTACAGACCCAGCAGGTATGTGCTCAGTACCTTTTCCCAATACTCAGACTACTGTCCTTTTTCCAGTAGTGTGCATCTGCACTTTCTGGAAAACATCTCTCCGATCAGAATCCAGCTTCCCTTCTAGGGTGGTGTCAAACTCTGCATAGACAAGTTGCCTACACTGGCTGATAATGTTCATGCCTACAATACATGGGATAGGTGGCTCGGTGCCACCAGGATCCCTGACTACTAGAAAACCACAATTTGGTATCTTCATGCCCATTGCTTGAACCTCTAGCTCTAGATACCCAAGGTAAGGAATATCAAGACCGTTTGCAGCTGTTAGCCTGAGCCAGCCAGCAGTGGACAACATATCCTTGTCCTCTCCATTCAAGTGTTTGTGAAAGAACTGCTCGGTCAGGATGCTTACTTGACTACCTGTGTCCAACAGACAACGGACAGTGACACCTGATATTTCAAACTCAACAACTGGACATGTTCCTATGGCGCATTGCAGCAACTGGTCACGGGATAGCGGTACATCCTCTGTATCTATGAGGTTCTGCCGAATTGCCCGACTCCCAACCTCCTGAGGGCAGGAGGTTGCAGACTCCACTTCCCTTGCACCCCGCTTCTGTGGGAAATTCTTGGCCAAATGCCCTCCCACCCGACACTTGAGAAATATATTGGTTGTCCATCTTCTGTGAACCTAGGCTGTAAATTATGTCTGCTGCTAGTAGCGCGTGTAAAATCCTTCTGTACTGTGAGATCTTTCACTGCTCGAGTCAATTCACAAAGGGCTTTGCCCTGCTCTGTGACTACTTTAAGGATGTCATCTAGAGTGACAGACTCAGGTTCCCGAGCTTTAACAATCGAGCACTGTGCTTGGCTACTGCTACACTCTGACTTTCCAGACTTTGTATTTCACAGGGGCTCTTCTGTGAGCCACAGATGAGCCTCCTCTCTCACTTCTATCATTGAGGACTCAGGGTGGTTCCGCACGAATCTGTGGAGCTCCCTTCTGAGGGAAGGATCCCTGATCCCCTCTATAAATTGATCTCTTAGCACCACCCTCTTACTGGTCACAGCATCGGGGAAATGCTTTAGTATCAAGTTAAGAGCTTGGGCTAGGGCATGTGAAAACTCTCTTACATCTTCACCCTCCAGCTGTTTGTGACTGTAGAAGCTATGCCACAGCTGGGGTGCACTACGCTTGTCTCTAAACGCTTCCCTGAGATAGGTGAACAAGTCATTGGCCCGGTCTTCCCCAGCGTCACTGCGCATACGTGCTTCCTCTAAGGCTGCACCCCTGAGCAGGGACATGACAAAGTCATACTGATCCCGGTCAGATTGATTTCTACTATGAAGTGCATGTTGTACTTTTTCAATAAAGTCATCAACAGACCTCCCATCTTTCTCAACAACCCCTATAAATGGAACAATGTGTCTTTCCCTTGGGATATATGCATAGGATATTTGCTTAGTGTTGCCATGGCTACTTCATACCTACTACGCAACTCCCTAATTTGCTCATTCAAATCAAGTTCAACTGGTGTGTCCTCTGAGCGGGACATAGTAAAAGCTCAAGTCTTTAAAGTTTTCACAAGCCTGCAAACGGAATTGCTGCCGTTCTTTGCTGAAAACGTGATGACTTCACAACCCACCGTTCCCTGGATCTACGTCACTGCTCTGCATCCTGACGTCAGTCGCTGAGGTCCCGGCCCAGTCCCGAGGCTCCACGACGCTGTCCACGAGGCACAGGCGCTCTCTCCTTCCACCCGACGGGAACACGGTCCTGTCTTCACCACAACCATATTAGGTATTGTAGATTATACTGCATACAACAATCAAAGACCCTCTAAACTGGCTTGGAATTAGCCCCACGCCTGGTACCAAATGTTGTACCTGGGGAAAAGTACACACTCAGGACAACAACTACTTTTTCAGGTTTTAATTCCTTTATCTGTTTTAGATGTTTAAGTGCCAGAAGAGGGTCTTAAAACAAAACGAACGAACTTTACAATCAGATCCCGCCATAACAATTTCCGTTTAATGTTCGATCCACCCAATTGTGTGTCCACCAATTGCGTATGCAGTATAAAAATACAAAGAAAATCTCACAAGACTAACACAGTGCTAATACGGAACTAATACAGCACCAATACGGTAGTGGCAATTCTGAAGGAACACAATACAAACAACATTAGAATCCTCCCAACCCTGAATCTTATACAAAGCAGCGAAAAATGTAAGCGAATACATCTCATCTAAGATGTCTACTACTTTTTAATACACATGTGCTGAGCTTCTGAATGGAGACTAAACATTTGCCTTACGCGATTACATGTACAATCAGTCATGATACAATAAAGTTAGACAAAAGGTACACTTTGGCACAACTTTTACAAGATACTGCCTGGTAGTTAAATTACAGGAAGACGGTCCTGCCTGGCTGGTAAGGAACTTTGCACAAGCCACGCTATCCTGCGTCAAGACCTTTACTCGTGAAAATCTAAAGCGTCCACGTGTAAAACATGTCAAATCATCGATATTCTCGATTTGCCAACAAGCATAAATGAATTTACGCGGATATCATCAATTAATGCTCACCTTTCCTCACCATGCCTAGCATCTCTGGGAGGAACTCAATTCCAAGGCCCTACCAGCTTCAGCAGCCGAAAGCAAAATGGTCTCCCCGCTATCCTGCGCGTGCATCATGACGTCACCATCTCCACTTAAAGGCACGGACAACCACTCTAGCATTACCTGGATGAATACCTGAGTACACTTTTTAACGATAATGAATAGCATTCAATGGTCACCCGGTTACATATATAATCTTAAAACTTAAGATAAGCAGTTCAGAAGTGAGATTAGATTTATGCAAAAGGGACAGAAGTCAAGATTATTCTGTCTTTATAGGTTTTGAAAGTTACAATGATTGAAGAATACAAAAATTGGATAAATTCATTTAGGATATGTAGCCAGGTCAGGAAAATAGTGTTAAGGTGGAGATTAGCAATGATCTGATTGAAGATGGATCACACTCTAGGAGACTTCTGTAAAGCCAATGTCTAA
Source organism: Hemitrygon akajei (assembly GCF_048418815.1). NCBI lineage: Eukaryota > Metazoa > Chordata > Chondrichthyes > Myliobatiformes > Dasyatidae > Hemitrygon > Hemitrygon akajei. The sequence goes on from NC_133133.1 coordinate 62,097,749, forward strand.
TCCAATTTATTACCTCATCTTGAATGCCAAGCGACTTTGTCAAAAGCCTTGCTAAAGTCCATGTAGACAACTACTCTGTACCTAATTTGAAGCACCTTAAAACTGTGCCCTCTCTTGCTAGCCATTTCAGCCCTGGGAAAAAGCCTCTGACTATTCACAGGACCAATGCCTCTCATCATCTTATACACCTCTATCAAGTCACCTCCCATCCTCCGTCACTCCAAGGAGAAAAGACCGAGTTCACTCAACCTGTTCTCATAAGGCATGCCCCCCAATCCAGGCAACATCCTTGTAAATCTCCTCTGCACCTTTTCTATGGTTTCCAGATCCTTCCTGTAGTGAGGCGATCAGAACTGAGCACAGCACTCCAAGTGGGGTCTGATCAGGGTCCTATATAACTGCAACATTGCCTCCCGGCTCCTAAACTCAATCCCACAATTGATGAAGGCCAATACACCGTACGCCTTCTTAACCACAGAGTCAACCTGCGCAGCTGCTTTGAGTGTCCTATGGACTCGGACCCCAAGATCCCTGTGATCCTCCACACTGCCAAGAGTCTTCCCATTAATACTGTATTCTGCCATCATATTTGACCTACCAAAATGAACCACCTCACACTTATTTGTGTTGAACTTCATCTGCCACTTCTCAGCCCAGTTTTGCATCTTATCGATGTCCCACTGTAACCTCTGACAGCCCTCTACAGTATCCACAAGACCCCCAACCTTGTGTCATCAGAAAATTTACTAACCCATCCCTCCACTTCCTCATCCAGGTCATTTATAAAAATCACGAAGAGTAAGGGTCCCAGAACAGATCCCTGAGGCACATCACTGGTCACCGACCCCCATGCAGAATATGACCCGTCTACAACCACTCTTTGCCTCCTATGGGCAAGCCAATTCTGGATCTAAAAAGCAATGTCCCCTTGGATCCTATGCCTCCTTACTTTCACAATATGCCTTGCATGGGGTACCTTATCAAATGCCTTGCTAAAATCCATATACACTACATCTACTGCTCTGCTTTCATCAATGTGCTTAGTTAAATCCTCAAAAAATTCAATCAGGCTCGTGAAGCACAACCCGCCTTTCACAAAGCCATGCTGACTATTCCTAATCATATTATGACTCTCCAAATGTTTATAAATCCTACCTCTCAGAATCTTTTCCATCAATTTACCAATCACTGAAGTAAGACTTACTGGTCTATAATTTTATGGGCTATCTCTACTCCCTTTCTTGAATAAGGGAACAACATCCACAAACCTCCAGTCCTCCGGAACCTCTCCCGTCCCCATTGATGATGCAAAGGTCATCGCCAGAGGCTCAGCAATCTCCTCGCTTACTTCCCATAGTAGCCTGGGGTACATCTCAACAGTCCCAGTGATTTATCCAACTTGATGCTTTCCAAAAGCCCCAGCACATCCTCTTTCTTAATATCTATATGCTCAAGCTTTTCAGTCTGCTGTAAGTCATCCCTATAATCACCAAGATCCTTTTCCGTAGTGAATACTAAAGCAAATTATTCAGAGTACCTCTGCTATCTCCTCCGATTCCATAGACACTTTCTTGCTGTCCACACTTGATAGGTCCTATTCTTTCATGTCTTATCCTCTTGCTCTTCACATACTTGTGGAATGCCTTGGGGTTTTCCTTAATCCTGTCTGCCAAGGCCTTCTCATGGCCCCTTCTGGCTCTCCTAATTCCATTCTTAAGCTTCTTCCTGCTACCCTTATAATCTTCTAGATCTCTATCATTACCTAGTTTTTTGAACCTTTTGTAAGTTTTTCTTTTCCTCTTGACTAGATTTACAATAGCCTTTGTACACTACAGTCTCCGTACCCTACCATCCATTCCCTATCTCATTGGAATGTACCTATGCAGAACACCACAGAAATATCCCCTGAACATTTGTCACATTTCTGCTGTACATTTCCCTGAGAACGTCTGTTCCCAATTTATGCTTCCAAGTTCCTGCCTGATAGCCTTATATTTCCCCTTACTCCAATTAAACACTTTCCTAACTTGTCTGTTCCTATCCCTCTCCAATGCTATGCTAAAGGAGATAGAATTGTGATCATTATCTCCAAAATGCTCTCTCACTGAGAGATCTGACACCTGACCAGGTTCATTTCCCAATACCAGATCAAGTACAGCCTCTCCTCTTGTAGGCTTATCTACATATTGTGTCAAGAAACCCTCCTGAACACACCTAACAAACTCCACCCCATCTAAACCCCTTGCTCTAGGGAGATGCCAATCAATATTTGGTAAATTAAAATCTCCTACCACGACAACCCTATTATTATTACACCTTACCAGAATCTGTCTCCCTACCTGCTCCTCGATGTCCCTGTTACTATTGGGAGGTCTATCAAATCCACCCAGTAGAGTTATTGACCCCTTCCTGTTCCTAACTTCTACCCACAGAGACTCTGTAGACAATCCCTCCATGACTTCCTCCTTTTCAGCAGACATGACACTTTCTCTGATTAACAGTGCCATGCCCCCACCTCTTTTACCTCCCTCTCTGTCCTTTCTGAAGCATCTAAAGCCTGGCACTCAAAGCAGCCATTCTTGCCCCTGAACCATCCAAGTCTCTGTAATGGCCACAATATCATAGCTCCAAGTACTGATCCACACTTTAAGCTCAACCGCTTTGTTCATAATATTCCTTGCATTAAAATTGACACATCTCAAACCATCGGTTTGAGCACGTCTCTTCTCTATCACCTGCTTATCCTCCTTCTCACACTGTCTCCAAGCTTTCTCTATTTCTGAGCTGACTGCTTCTTCCTCCGTCACTTCAGTTCAGTCCCACACACCAGCAATTCTAGTTTAAACTTTCCCCTATAGCCTTAGCAAACCTCCCTGCCAGGATATTGGTCCCCCTGGAATTCAAGTGCAATTTGTTCTTTTTGTACAGGTCATTCTTGCCCCAAAAGAGGTCCCAATGATCCAGAAATCTGAATCCCTGCCCTCGGCTCCAATCCGTCAGCCACACATTTTCCTCCACCTCATTCTATTTCTCTACTCACGGTCACGTGGTACAGGCAGTAATCCCAAGATTACTACCCTTGAGGTCTTGTTTCTGAACTTCCTTCCTAACTCCCTGTCATCTTTTTTCAGGACCTCCTCCCTTTTCCTGCCTATGTTGTTGGTACCAAAATGTACCACGGCCTCTGGCTGTTCTTCCCACTTCAGGATATCATGGACACAATCAGAAACATCCCAGACCCTGGCACCTGGGAGGCAATCTACCATCTGTGTTTCTTTCCTGTGTCCACAGAATTGCCTGTCTGATCCCCTAACTATAGAGGCCCTGCCACTGCTGCCATCTTCTTCCTTTCCCTACCATTTTGAGCCACAGGGCTAGACTTTGTGCCAGAGGCATAGCCACTGTTGCTTCCCCCAGATAGGGCGTTCCCCCCTCACAGTTCTCAAACAGGACTACTTATTTTTAAGGGGGATAGCCACAGGAGTACCCTCTTGCATCTGACTCTTGACTTCCCTCTCCTGACTGTTACCCACTTAACTGTCTCTCGAGGCCCCGGTGTGACTACCTGCCTATAGATCCTCTCTATCACCTCCTCACTCTCCCTGACCAGACAAAGGTCAACGAGCTACAACTCCAATTCCCTAATGTGGTTCCTAAGGAGCTGCAGCTTGATGTACCTGGCACAGATGTGGCCGTCTGGGAAGCTGGGAGCCTTGAGGACTTCTCACATCTGACACCGATCACAGTACACCAGCCTTACGCACATATTTCTTGTCTGTATTCTACACAGGCAACTTACTTTGCCTCAAAGCATTAGAACACTTCAGCACAGAAGCAGGTCCATTTGGCCATCTAATCTGTGCTAAACTATTAATCTGCCTTATCCCTTTGACCTGCATCCAGACTGTAGCCCTCCATACCCTTCCTATTTCTCTTAAATTTTCAAATTGAATCGATATTCACCACTTCTGCTGGCAGCTTGTTCCACTTTCACCACCCTCTGGACAGAGAAGTTCCCCTCATCTACCCCTTAAACATTTCACCTTTCACCCTTAACCCATGACCTCTAGTTCCCATCTCAACAAACCTCAGTGGAAAAGCCGGCTTGCATTTACCCTATCTATACCTCTCATAATTTTGTTCACTTCCATCAAATTCCCCCACATTCTTCTACACTCTAAGTACAGTTCCAACACCATATACAAGTTTGCTGATGACACCACTGTTGTGGGCTGTATCAAAGGTGAAGATGAATACAGGAGCGAGATTGAAAATCTGGCTGAGTCAATGTCAAGAAGATCGAGAAACTGATGTGGACTTCAAGAGAGGGAAACCAGAGTTCCATGGGCCAGTAATCATCAGAGGATAAGAGGTGAAGAGGGTCAGTAACTTTAAATTCCTGGGTGTCACTATCTCAGAGGTCCTATCCTGGACCCATCATAAAAATATAATTGCGAAGAATGCATGACAGTGCCTCTACTTTCTCAGGATTTGGCATGTCATCAAAACCCTCCACAAACGTCTGTAGATATGTGGTGGAAAGCGTGCTGATTGGCTGCATTAAGGCCTAGCATGGGAAAACCAAAGCCTTTGATCAGAAAATCCGACAAAAGGTAATGGATTTGGCCCAGTACATCACAGAAAAAGCCCTCCCAACCATTGAGCACATCTACATGAAACATTGTCATAGAAAAGCAGTATCCATCATCAAAGATCCTCACCACCCAGGCCATGCTCTTTTCTCACTGCTGCCATCAGGTGAAGATATAGGAGCCTCAGGACTCGCACGACCATGTTCAAGTACAGTTAATACCACTCAACCATAAGGCTCTTAAACAAAGGGGATAACTATACTCATTTAAGGACTCTTTTACCTTGTTATTTCATGCTCGTTATTTATTAATATTTATTTATATTTGCATTTGCATAGTCTATGACTCCACTTCCAAGGAATTATGGATCTGTATTTCCAGATCCCTTGGTTTTCCTGCACTCTTTAGTGCCCTACCGCTCACTGTGTAAGAGCTACCCTGGTACGTCCTCCCAAAGTGCAACACCTCACACTTGTTTGCATTAAATTCCATCTGCCATTTTCAGTCCCTATTTCCAGCTGATCTAGATCCTGCTGCAAACTTTTTTTTAGTATTTTTCGCTGTCCACTACACCCCCAAGCTTGCTGTCATCTGCAAATTTGCTGATCCTGTTTACCACATTATCATCCAGTTTGTTGATATAGATGACATACAACAATGGACCCAGCACCCATTCAGGTGACATACCACTAGCCACAGGCTTGTAGTCAGAGAGGCAACCATTTAATACCATTTTCTGGCTTCCCCTGCAAAAACAAAGGCCTTGCTAATGTCCAAATAGACTATGTCTACTGCCTTGCCTTCATCAACTTTCCTGCTGACTTCCTGAAAAAACTCTATGAGGTAGGTTAGACACAATTTACCACGCATAAAGCCACGTTGATTAGCCCTAATTAGTCCTTGTCTATCCAAGTATTTATATATCCGGTACTGCCCTTAGAATAGCTTCCAATAACTTACCCATTACTGATGCCAGGCTCACCAGCCTACAATTTCCCTGCTTATTCATAGAGACTTTCTTAAACAACGAAACAACATTAACTATTCTCCATTCCTCCAGCATCTCACTGTGTATGAGGACGTTTTAAATATCTCTGTTAGGGCCTCTGCAATTTCTGCACAAGCATCCCACTGGGTAAAGAGAGCACCTTTTCAGGCCTTGGGGATTTATCGACCCTAATTTTCCTCAAGACCGCAAACACCTCCTCCTCTGTAATCTGAATATGGTCCATGACCTCGTTGGTGCTTTGACTCACTTCTATAGACTCTGTGTCCATCTCCCGAATAAATACAGATGTAAAATATCCATTTAAGATCTCCCCCACTCATTTCGCACCACACAGATATTACCACCCTGATCTTCTGGAGGACCAATTTTTTCTCTTACCTTCTTTTTGCTCTTAATATATCTGTAGAGGTCCTTTGGATTCATCCTCACCTTGTCTGCTAATACAACCTCATGCCTCTCTTAGGCATTTGATTTTGTTATTAAGTGTTCCCTTGCATTTCTTATACTCCTCAAGTACCACATTTGCTCCTTCCTGCTAGACCTGTTACGCCTTCCTTTTCTCAATAAACAAGGTTCCCTAGCTTGTTAAGCTTGCCTCTTTTTTTTTGCCAGGAACATACAAACTCAGTATTCTCAAAATTTCACTTTTGAAGGTCTCCCATTTAGTAAAATACCTCTGTCAAAGACCCTGTCCCAGTCCACACTTGCTAGATCCATTCCAATATCATGAAAATTGGCCTTTCTTTAATTTAGTATCTCAACCCAAGAACTAGACCTATCCGTCTCCTTAATTATTGAATTGAATTGAATTAACTTTATTTCTTACATCCTTCACATATATGAGGAGTAAAAATCTTTATGTTACATCTCCATCTAAGTGTGCAATGTACAATCATAGTAATTTACAGTAATTTGTAATAAATTGAACAGTCTGACTCTCAATACAGGACACCCTCAGGGCTGTTTACTGAGTCCCCTCCTTTACTCCCTGCATACCCATGACTCTATCACCACCTTCACCTCCAATCTGCGAATTAACTTTGCCGGCGACACTATATTGATTGGCCTTACCTCAAACAATAACAAAGTGGCCTACAGAGAAGAAGTCATCTCTCTGACACGGTGTCAAGAAAACAACCCCTCTCCCTTAATATTTCAAAGACAAAGGAGCTGGTTGTGGATTACAGGAGGAATGGAGATGAGCTAACCCCTATTGACATCAGTGGATCTGGGGCTGAGAGGGTAAACAACTTTAAGTTTTTCGGCATCCACATCACCGAGGACCTCACGTGGTCTGTACACATCAGCTGTGTGGTGAAAAAGGCACAACAACGCCTTTCATCTTACACAGTTGAGGAAGTTCAATATGGGCCCCCAAATCCTAAGAACTTTCTATAGGGGCACAATTGGGAGCATCCTGACTGGCTGCATCACTGCCTGGGATGGGAACTGTACCTCCCTCAATTGCAGGATTCTGCAGAGAGTGGTGTGGACAACTCAGTGCATCTGTAGTTGTGAACTTCCCATGATTCAGGACATTTACAAGGACTGATGTGTATAATGGACCCGTAGGATCATTGGGGACCCAAATCACCCCAACCACAATCTATTCCACCTGCTACCATTTGGGAAGTGGTACCACAGCATGAAAGCCAGGACATAAAGGCTCTGGGACAGCTTCTTCCACTAGGCTGATGAACTCATGCTGATTTGTGTGTACTCTATATTACATTGATATACTATATTGAAGCTAATGTTATTATGATCACTGGATGCAAAGTGATTCCCTAAACAAACCTGTCACCTGCCCTGTTTCATTCCCTAATCAAAGATCTAGTATTACATTTTCTCTATTAGGGACTTCTATGTACTGATTAAGGAAACTTTACTTTATACATTTATTCCATATAGCTCCTTTACAATACAGAAGTCGCTGTCAATATATGGAAAGTTAAAATCATCTACTGTGACAACCTTAAGTTTCCTGCAACACAGTCTGTGATCTTTCTACAAATTTACTCCTCTAAGTCCTGAAAACTGTTGCATGATCTATAATATAATCCGATTCACATGGTCACCTTTTTCTTATTCCTCAGTTCCACCCATATAGCCTTAGAGATGAGCTCTCCAGCCTCTCCTGTCTGAGCACTGCTGTGACATTTTCCCTGAATAGTATTCCACTGCTCCCCCGTTTAATCGCTCCTGCTCTAAAACATTTAGAGCAATGGAACCCTAGAACATTGAACTGCTATTCCTGCTCCCTACAACCAAGCCTCACTAATGGCTAAAATTCCACACTCTGATCCAAGCCCTAATCTCATCTGCCTTTCTAAGAATACTCCTTGTATTGAAATATACACAACTCAAAACATTGGTCCCACCATATTCAACCTTTTGATTCCTTACTTTGTATGTAGGCTTAACAGCATCTTTTCCCACAACCACTTCCCTATCAGCTCTGGTGCCCTAGTTCCAATCCCTCTGCAACTCTAATTTAAACTCCCTTGTGCAGCACTAGCAAACCTTCCCACAAGGATATTGGTCCACCTTCCAATTCAGCTGCCAATGAAACCCTTATCATGACAGCTACCTCTTCTTCCCCCTTCCCTTATGAGCCACAAAGCTGGACTCAATGTCAGAAACCTGACTGTTGTGACTTTTCTTTGCTGGGTCATGCCCACCCAACAGTATCCAAAGTGGTATATCTGTTGCTGAGGGGAATAAGCACAGGGGCACTTGGCACTGGCTGCCTATCCCCTTTCATTCTCCTGACCGTCACTCAGCTATCTGTGTCCTACACCATGGGTGTAACTATGTCCCTGCATGTAATGCCGCTCAGCCTCTCAAATCATCCAAGTGCAGTTCCTTAACACGCTCTGGAAGAAGCTACAGCTGGATGCTCTTCTTGCAGGTGCACTTTTGTCGAGGACACTGGAGGTATCCCTGCTTTCCCACATCCTGCATGAGGAGCATGCCACTATCCTACCTAACATCTCCACTGCTCTAACTGTGCAATAAGAAAGAAGGAGAAATTAAGTGAAAAAAAAATCTACCTACAACCCTCCCCTCTCCTCGCCGAAACCTCAGTGAGTTAACGCCTGAACTCCCCATTCATACAATGACTGCTGCCAAAATGGCAGCTCCACTAAACCTAGCTTATTTTTATTGATCCTTGTCAAACACAATCAAATGTCACCTTAGAAACTGAAATGTGCATAATACCCTGATAAACCCTGCTCTCTTCCTTTGAATTCTGTCTCTTGCTATGCAATCCAACATCTTCTTGGGAACAGGTGGTGCATATAATGTCCGGAATGACCCTGCTTACTTCCTTTGAACTCTCTCTCCCACTCTGTATCCAACATTTCCTTGGAAACTGTGGCATGCAGATCTGGATTAAGTTTCACGTCAGCCTGTGTATTCCTTGAAAGAATGATGAAAGTGGTACAAAAGAATATGAATTTCTGCAATGTACTTATTCTCATTAAAAGGCACTTTGGTGTTCAGCAAGGAATTTTAATGCACAGAAAGTAGGCTAATGATATCAGGAATATAAGCCATGAAAGTCTGTATATTTCAGTCTGTTCCTGTAACCAAGGAAGAACAGGACTTCAGGAAGCTGGCAGTATATCAATAAATTGAGCAGACTGCTCTGCCTTTATGGTACATTTGGAAGATTCATTTGACGGAAGATGGGGATTCATGCCACAGTGTTATATAGACCCTACTCCAAATAGCTATAGGCCCATTACTTCCAGCTTCAGATGTTAGTTCACTTCGTTAAGGCAAAACAGCATTTTTTACAATTTTAGAATTTCCCTAAGAAATTCATAGCAAATGACTAGCTTCTTGAAATGTAATCAGAATTGTACTCGAGGAAACATACAGGCCAGTTTTCAATAAGCAAGTTCCGACAAATAGCAATGAGATTGTGATCAGATCATGTTTTAACGATGCCAGTTGAAGATAAATATTGGCCAAAACATCAGTGAAATCCTATCAGTTCATCCTGAAAATAGGCCTTGGTGGATTTTCTATCATCTTGAGGGAAAGACAGATAGGATCTCAATTCAAACTGTAATTTGTAAGGTTGCTGTCTGAAGTCTCTCACTGGATTATTAGCCTGGATTTAGTGCTGGATTATCCAGGGAGAAATTGTGCTTTAGGAGGTCCTTGAACCACCACGTCTCTCTCAGAGAAGTGAACACTCCCATCTGAGTCAAAGGGGAAACCATTATATGGATCAAAAGGAACAATGTTGGTAAATTTGATTGGATTGCCAGTTGATGGATCTGCAACGTGACCTCACCACTCTTTTCGACAGAAAAGAAACAGTAACAGTGAAAGCAGTAAATGGGCAGATTCCTGAGCCAACTTCTATCCATTGACCTCAAATACTGCAAGATTTTACATTGAGATTCTTGAAGATTTACACAACTATGCTATCTTCATGGTTATGCATGTTAATGACTATAATTCTTCTGAGGGCTCAGTCTGTGTAGAGAAGAAAGCCAAGAATGATTTGGGGAAAGGGAACAAAATAATGTTGCATAGGCTAGTAGGAACTGCAGAAGAGCAGGAATGTAGGAACATTAAAATGTCAGTGAACTTTGATACTGTTTGTTCCTCGACAAAAATAACATCTGATTTCTTCTCTAATTTCCAGCTAGTACCATTAATTTTTGATGAACGAAGAAAGAGATTTTTTCAAAAATAAGCTCTCCCTGTATTGACTGCATGAGACTTTGATTAAGTTGTTATTTTTCTTATGGGGTCTGGTGATAATAAATGTACCAGCTAAGAAACTTTTAGTTTGTAAGGAACCAGATATGTATCTGGTTGACGTTCAGTGGAGGATTACAAAAATTTTTAACTGGGAGAAGACTGTTCCCTGGTGGGTTAACTTTCTGCCAGCAGATGCAGCTGGTTCCACTCTGTCATCACTCTCCTCCACCAAGTGGAACTTGACCTCACTTTAAATAATTTCTCTTCTGTTTCTCCCATTTCTTTCAAACAAAAGGTGTAGCCATGGGCACTTGCATGGATCCCAGCTATGTCTGCCTTTTTGTCGGCTACGTGGAACAGTCTATGTTGCAAGCATACACTGGTGACCACCCCACAGTTTTCTTATGCTATATCGTTGACTGCTTTTGTGCTGCTTCTTGTACCCATGCTCAACTCGTCAACTTCAACCACTTTGCCTCCAACTTCCACCCCAGACTTAAATTTACCTGGTCTGTTTCCGAAACCTCCCTCCCCTATCTCGATCTCACTGTCTCCATCTCTGGAGACAGGTTATCCACTAATGTCTATTATAAACACACAGACTCTCACAGCCACCTGGACTATAACTCTTACCACCCTGTTACTTGTAAAAACACCATCCCCTTCTCTCAATTCCTCTGCCTCTGCTGCATCTGCTCTCAGGATGAGGCTTTTCATTCTAGAACAAAGGAGATGTCCTCCGTTTTCGAAGAAAGTGGCTTCTCTTCCTCTGCCATCAAAACTGCCCTCAATCGCATCTCTTCCATTTCACACACATCTGCTCTTACTCCATTCTCCCTCCACGCTACCAGGGATAGGTGTCCTCACCTACCACCCCACCAGCCTCCAAATACAGCACATAATTCTCCAAAATTTCTGCAATCTCCCATCACCAGGAAAATCTTTCCCTTCCCCCACTTTCTGCTTTCTGCAGAGATTGCTCCCTACACGACTCCCTTTTCTATTGATCCCTCCCCAGTGAGCTCCCTCCCCGCATTTATCCTTGGAAGCGGAACAAATGCTACACCTGCCCATACATCTCCTCCCTCACTACCATTCAGGGCCCTAAACAGTCCTTCCAGGTGAGGCGACACTTGAGGTGCATCTGTTGGGGTCATATACTGTGTCCGGTGCTCCCAGTCTGGTCTACTGTATATTGGCTTCGCTGAGCATCTACGGTTTGTCCATCTGAACAAGCAGGATCTCCCAGTGGCCACCCATGTTATTTCCACTTCCCATTCCCTTTCCAATATGTCTTCCATAGCTTCCTCTACTGTCGTGATAAGGCCACTCTTAGGTTGGAGGAACAACATCTTATATTCCGTTTGGGTAGCCTCCAACCTGATGGCATGAATATTGATTTCACAAATGTCCAGTAATGCCTCCCCCCACCACTTCACCATTTCCCATCCCCTTTTTCCTCTGTCATGTTATCTCCTTGCCCGCCCATCACCTCCCTCTGGTACTCCTATCCCTCCCCCCTTTTCTCTTTCTTCCATGGCCTTCTGTCTCTTTCACCAATCACCTTCCAAGCTCTTTACTTCATCCCCTCCCCCTTCAGGTTTCACCTATCACCTTGTGTTTCTCTCTCCCCTCTCCACACCTTTTAAAACTATTCCTCAGCTTTTTCTCTCTAGTCCTGTTGAAGGGTTTCGGCCCAAAACGTAAACTGTACTCTTTTCCTAGATGCTACCTGGCCTACTAAGTTCCTCCAGCATTTTGTGTGTGTTACCCAGATTTCCAGCATCTGCAGATTTGCTCTTGTTTGTGAAGCAGCTAGGAGCCATTCTATTGGGGGACATGTTTATTATTTATTTATTTATTGAGATTCAGCACAGAATGGACCCTCTGGCCCTTCAAACATGTCGCCCAGCAATTCCTAATTTAACCCTAGCCTAATCACAGGACAATTTACAATGACCAATTAACCTATCAACTGATATGTCTTTGGACTGTTGGAAGAAATTGGAGCACCCGGAGGAAACCCACACAGTCTTGGGAGAACATTCAAACTCCTTACAGGCAGTGGTGGGAATTAAACTCAGGTCACCAGTATGATAAAGCGCTGTCCCAACCATTACGCTACTGTGCTGCCCGAATCTGCTCGTCGATGTAGAAAACATTTGCCATCCAGATGTTGGCAGGGAATTCACTCAGCAGCTTCCAGCTGAGAGGCATTGTGTGACTTTTTGCCAAAATCCTGTGATACAAGTGGACTGAATAGTAAGATATATCATGCAGAAGAGATTCCAACGTTCTTTGTAAAGTCTGCATGAGTAACTCCATGTAATCTTTTCTCCTGTTGACACGCTTTAAACTGGAGGGAAAGTTCCCCTCTTCAGGACTGCTTTAAAGAGTGTCAGGCTGCCTTACTGACATCATGCGACCCAAATTTGTTTAACACTTAGTTCTGCCTGTGTTAGGGTGGGCAACTCATCTGCTTGCAGGGTGCTGTCACTGAATGTGAGATAGCTCAGATATAACATTTCTCCTACCCGATGGGTGATTAACATTTACCATCCAAGTATGAATTGGAAGTGTGGTCACTGAGATAAATGATCTATCCTGGAAGCCTTAATCCATCAACAATTAATGACTTCATAATAATACGTGGTAAAATTTGAGGATATAAAATAAATATTTGACAAGTTTGTAAAAAAAAAGAATGGTCGTGTCTGATATTAGATGTAAATTGACAGATCTTTTTGTTCCTTCTCAGTCACAACGAAGGGTTACATTCCACCTCCCTGATGGCTCTCAGGAAAGCTGCAGTGACAGTGGGTTGGGAGACCATGAACCCAACAGCAGTGCCAGCACTTCACACCCTCTGCCTCTCGGCTTCCCGCAGGAAGAGTACTACGAACAAGCATCCCCTAACAGCAGGACTGAAGGTGATGGCAACTCAGACCCTGAGTCCAGTAAGTGATTTCCTGTGTTTGAGACGAATTACCTGAGGTAATTATAAGAACTAATGAACAGCCTTAATAAACAGCTCTGACCTACATATCTGCTTCAGACATACAGACCTGCTGAGCCATTTGTTAAAAGAGTCCACGTTAAAACAAAGGCTTGGTAATTTGAAATGATATGTTATGGGAGTATGTTATTATAGAAATGTTTTAATCAATTAATCTTGAATAGTGGTTAGCAAATGTCCCTTGCACCGATGGGTTTGAAAAATATGTATCAAGGGCTGATGACCTATATTTAGGTTTGCACTGCTGTTTTGGAGTCATAAGAACATCAGAACTTAAGAAATGGGAGCAGGAGTAGGCCATCTGGCCCATTGGGCCATGAGGAGGCCAGCTAGTCCACTGTGTCTCCACTGACTTCTGAAAGTCTGATCCAATTTATCCCACTTCCCTGCCCTTGCCTATAATCCTGCACATAACTCCTTTTCTTTTTTCCATGACTTTTATAAAACTTTTATCTCACCCCTTTCCAGCCTGCAGATTTCAGTCTGCGATTGGTTTATTAAATCAACTATATGTATGTACTTCTGCAAAAGGAAACCTAAGGAGCTTATGCAAAATAAAGGACTCAAAATCCACTGCCCTTATATTAGAGTTTGGCTGTTACAAAGCTTATATTCCTTCAGCTTCCAGCTTCGGCTTGGCTGGAATCAACAACTATATTAACTGTCATCCACCTCAGTTCTTTCTTATTTTTGTCAATAAGTATGCTGTAGCTGCATTCCTCCAGTGCTGTGATATTTAAGTTGCAATGCTCGCTCCTGATTACAGACCTGGCACCCACTGCTGATTTTCCATTTCTTCCTGTGTCAATCCTGTTGCACTGCTGCCAGTTTTAATTCAACAGTGCTTGAACTGAAATCGTGAGGAGGGAATGTAGCTATTTAAGTATCACAATCCTACAAGACTAATTCTTCTTATGTATCTTCCAATTTTTGCAAAGTTCTTGTGATGAAGTGCATTTTAGGATTCATGTATGCAACACTCACCTTTCCATTACTTTCACTCCTGAAAAGGAAATGTGCTTTTGTATTTTAGCACACAGCACACAGCACGTCAGCTATGTTAAAAGTTGGCTTTCCTCATCCATCAGTATAAAGCAAGTTGATTTCAGTTTCAAGTTGTTCTCGATATCAAGACAATGTGAATACTAAATGAATGACTTCAACATCTATAATATGAAATTAGAAGTAATGAAATTTGTCACTGGATAAGAAGAATGTTTAAATATAATAAGTAAGTACAATAGGAGACAAGCAGAATGTTCATGGATAAATATGTTTAGTCTGAGTGAATGGAAGTGGGTACACTTTCTCTGAATTACTTACAAATAATATTGATAGTTCTTTCAATAACCAGTAAAATGTATATGTGTGGTAAGACGTGATACTAACCCCTTCTTATGAGGGTGATCTCAGACTTGATTGTTTGATCTGGATTTTGATAGTTAATCCAGTTTCTGTAATAACAGAAGGAATAGGCAAGGTTTCTTGACTCCTCTGAACCCAATCCAAGGGCTTTATATTGGGGTGAATGTTCACAGATGTAAAACAGTTTAAATTCTCATCTTCACTATTTTAAAAGCAACCTTGGAGAGTCATGAGCTTCTGCTCCGAGGAAATGTGATGATTTGGTTGTGGTTTTTCTATCAACATTACATGATGAACAACTTCAGGGACAAAGTGGTGATCTTTGCAAAGTCACTAACAACATCCAAAGAGGAAGAGGAAAGGGAAGAAAGTTGGCAGAAAGGATAATAGATTGTCTATATTTTCCATATAGCAGACAACTGGCCTCTAGTTCTTCAAATGTGTTATTTTAATTTTAATATACCAATTGATGTGAAATCCACCTCATTCAATATGCAGTATATTTCAAGTTGATCTTGGGACAGATGAATTCCAATGCCCAAAAATGGACAAATTCCCTTCCAGCATCATATATCATTCAGGAGGAAGAGCGGTTCTTCCTCCCAGCTCATGCTAACTTGCCTACCTTGCATGAATAGTCCACTGGACTACTACAACCTGATTACCTCACCAAATCATACAGTACCAGTCTATTACTGTTCATGCTCATTGACATTGCACCATCATCTCCCCCCATGACAACCAACGCACCTGACCACCACCAAAAGTAATTACTGATTTTGTAATCTTCAAGAAGAATAATGCAACAGAGTCTTGGGCTCTTAGTGTTCTTATTGGTTTGGGCTTCCAGTGAAGGATGTTCTGAAGTGGTATGTGAAAGTGTTTAGGAATAGTGTAATTAATGAGAGAGGTCTAAGTCTCTCTAACCATGAGTCCTGAAGACTCTGTTGTTGCTTGGTGGATGGATAAAGACCTCTCTGTGGAGTTGGAGAGGGAGTGGAGTAGGACTCTATTGTGTTTGTGATGGCAGTATAAAATCAATGATACAGGTAGCTGAAAGAAGGAAGTATACTGCTAAAAGTATATGCGTCTAGGGTCCCAATTAGAAATCAGAGCCACAAAGATAATTACCTGAGATATATGCAGATTGATATTCCTCTCCGTGCCTTGTGGTGCATTGAGTGGCAACCTTGCCATTTCTTTAGCACTTTGTCTGTTTTTTTTATGAGGCCAGGTTGCTCTCTCAACACCCAACCCAGCACGGATGGAATGCATGCAAGGAGCCAGCTGGATTCAATCAATGGATCACTCACCTTGTAGTCAGGTGCTGATGCCACTGCACTGCCAGTGGGCATACATGCAGTTTGGCTTTAGGTCAATGAAATCAGAGAGAATAATGCTCAAAGACTGATGAGAGAGAAAAGGGATTAAATTCATGGGCTGTTAGCTCCTTTATTGAGGAAAGTTGGAGCTATTATTTAGAAATAAGTTTCACATGAATGGGGTGGGCCAGTATCGGAGTGAATAGCTAGCACTGATCAGTGGCTTAAACTAAATAGCAGAGGAGAAAGTTCTTGTGAGGAGAAACTTAGGAAGTTAAAGTTAAAGACAAGGCAATAGTTCAGAGTAGCACAAGGATAATGATAGATCAATCCAGTAGGAAAGGAGAGATCATAGAACATATGAATGCAGTCTTTGATTAGAGTTGGTGTAGATAAAAAGAGTAAAAAGATAAAATCAAAGGTTCTTTACTTGAATACGTGCAAAATTTTTAAAAGGGTGATTGAATTACTGCCACAGATGGAAATACATCAGTACAATCTATTAACCATTATGAATGCATGATTCTTAATTAATTAACATTGGTAGATTCATGTTGCAGAACTTTTGAATTTTAAAAGTGATAGATGAATGGAAAAGGAAAAGATAACAGCATGGGATGAAGACAGCTATCAGGAAAATTTTTAACTTGAGAAATCAGAATAGAATCAGTTTAAATGAAGTTGAGAAATAGCAAGGAGAAGAAAACATTGTGGGAGCTGTCCATGGGCCTCCAGATAATACTGTAATGGTGTGTATAACCTAATTCAGGACATTATAGGCAAAAATAACAAGGTTAATACAATAATTATGGGAAATTTGAATTTACATGTAGTTTGTTAAAATTGAATTAACAGGTCTTTTGGGAAGAGTGATCATAATGTGATATAATTTTATGTAAAATTTGACAATGATTTCATTTATTCTGAAATAGAGCAATTATAAAAATGCATATTGGTTTTGATAGTTAAATGTCTAGCATGAATTTAAAGTGAGAGAAAATAAATTCAAAGGCGATGTGTGAGGCAATTATTTTACACCAAGAGTGGTGAATGTCTGGGATGCATTGCCTGTTGTGGAGGTAGAGGCAAATTCGATAGAGGTATTCAAGAGGCTCTTAGATAGGCACATGAATGTGCAGAGAATGGAAGAGTATGGACATTGTGTGGACAGAAACAATTAATTTAGTTGGGCGTTTGATTGGTGCAACATTGTGAGCCAGTAGGCCTGTTCCTGTTCATGCTGTTATATGTTCCATCTTCTAAAAGATATGACAGTAAACTGGAAATTACTAACTTTCAATGAATTAAGTCAAAGTGTGCAACAAAATATTTCCCCTAAGGAATATAAATACAGAGAGAAAACCAGTCCAATTGTTGCTAACAATGGAAGTTAAATGATATTACATTATAGGAAAAGACATAATATTGCTAGAAGGAGCAATAAACCCTAAGATGAGCAAAATATCATATTTCAGTGAAGGAACAACAAAAAGCTGATAAGGAGAATAAAAGTCAAAAATAAGGTCATCTCAAAGAAAAAAATTGTGAAAACTTCCTTAAATATGTAAAAGTAAAACATTTTCAAAATTATAGGCTGAGACAAGAGAAATGATATTGGTGTTTAAATAATAACAAGGGAATAAACATATATTCTGTGTCTATCTTCACATGTCCCTCAGTATATTTCTGATTTTCCAGATATTTGAAATAACTTCTGCACCTCTGTGAATGTGTAAACAAAATTGTAAGATGTATATGCAAACCTAAGTTCATTGCAACACTTTAAAAACTGGCTGCACTATAAACAAAACAAATGTCTTCAATTAAAGCTCAGAGTTAGTGTAACAAATGGATCTCTGCTTTGGCTCAGTGGCAGCATCCTTATCTGTCTATCTAAAGGCCTGGGGTTCAAACTTCATTTCAAGTACTTGTCTGACAGTCCAATAGAGTAGGGTGAGGAAAGTTCACTAACAGAGCTGTTGAGTTTCTGGTGTGTTATTAATCTTGGTCCCAGTAACTCTTTGAGATGAATGTAACAGAATTCCAGTTCCTATTCAATGGATTTTTCCTGTTACTTCAACCAATATTTTTCCATCGACCAACATCATTATATAAAAAAACAGATTTCCTTGGATCACTGCAAAGTGTAAATCAGATGGTCTCACTTCTTTGCTTCTCAATAGTTTACAAAACAAAACTGGTTAATTGGCTCTGGAACAGTTAGCTTGGGATGGGGATACTCTAAAATTGCCATTTTCGATGAAAAATAAAGTTCTAAACTATTTACTCTGTAGAAGTTTACAATCAATTTAGCGATCTCAACCAAACTGGAGTGTTTCTTTTATACAAGTTTGATATTGGCTCTGAGTTGCAGAACATCACTGATCAACCTTCAAATTTGCATGTTGGTCAATAAGCCACAAAGGTTTTCAATGTTTAGCAGAAATAAGTTACCTGAAATGCAACTATTGTCTTCTTTTAAACAAGAAAACCAATATTAAATGCAGACATACAGTGTTTGCTATGTGCAATATCTGTGAGCATTTAAAAGAGATACTGAAAATGAAAATATGATTTTTCTGGTGAATAAATGCTTAAAGCATAGAAAGATATAGTGTTGTTCACTGTGAATCAGATGGTGAAAATAAAGAACCTACTTTAAGGAAGATTAATGCTTCAGACTCTCCAGCAGTGGGCTAGAAAGATTGAGCCTATCACTAAAGAGAAATCATTGGAAGAAAGGAACAGAAGTAGGACTTTCAGCCTCTCAAGGCTGTTAGGTCCAAACAGTGAGGGAGGGATAACCTGGGGTTTCATTAAACACTTCATCCAGATGAAATAGGACCTTGGCTGAACTTATTCTGAGCGCCACATACCTACACTTACCCATATTTCTTATGGTTCTAAATCTGTTCATCACTATAAATATACCCAATGATAGAGCCTCCACAGCCATCTTCAATGGAGAATTTCAAAGATTTAAAATCTTTCGAAAGAAGAAATCTCTTGTCATCTCACAAATGAATAGTAGCCCCAGATTTTGAGTCCGTGACCACTTATTCTAGACACCCAAACTATGGAAAGCATCATTTCAAGACTGCCATGCCTTACAATGATTTTTGCATGTTCAAATGATATCACCTCTCATTTCCCTAAAATCTTGGCAAGTCTGCTTGATCTCTCCTCATATGGGAAACTTCTTATTGCGTCATCCCAGGAATCACTTTATTAAAACTATGCTACACTTTCTCTATTACAGTTATATCTGTCCTTTGATACAGAGATTAAACCTGTACACTGAGTCCTCACTGAGTCCTGTATAGTTGTATTTAAGATGTCTCTACTATTAAACCTAATGCCTCTCACAGTAAAGGCCAAAGTACCATTTGCCTTCCTGGTTGTTTATAATTCAAATATGTTAAGGTGTTCCTGTCCAAGAACTAAGTATCTGATAAGACCAGCATATATCACTTATTTCCATTCTATTTGACTATAATGCTTCAGCTCTCATTTTTCTACATTATATTCTATCTAATATGTTCTCTACATACTCCTCGTAATTCACACTGTTACATAGAAAAATTATCAGAAAAGCTGGATATATTACATATTTCACCCCATCCAAATCACTGTTCCAACCCCTGTGGTCACTCCTCTGAAAATGGCCTATTTAGGTTCTGCTTTCTGGGTATTAATAAATGGCTGCTTTCTATACATCAACAAATTTCACCCTACATCGGTAAATTGTGCATCCTTCCTACTTGCTCTGATTTATTTTAACAAGTTATTGTGTTATTTCTGATACAGGTCTTCTGAAAGTTCAAATGAACCTTACCCACTGGTTCTCCTCATCCATTCTGCTTAAGCAAGATTTCCCTTTCATTAATCAGTGCTGACCTCACCAAATCCTATTAATATTTCCTATGTGCCCTGCCATCATTTGCTTAATGAAAGATTCTAACCGTTTGCCTACTACTGATGCCAACCTAATGGTCTATTGTCCCTTCAACACACACAAAACGCTGCTGGAACACAGCAGGCCAGGCAGCATCTATAAGGAGAAGCGCTGTTGACGTTTCGGGCCAAGACCCTTCATCAGGACTGGCCTGAAACGTCGACAGTGCTTCTCCTTATAGATGCTCCTGGCCTGCTTTGTTCCACCAGCATTTTGTGTGTGTTGTTTGAATTTCCAGCATCTGCAGATTTCCTCATGTTTGGTCTATTGTCCCTTCTTGCCTTTCTTAAATAGGCCTTCTCCTTCTTGCCTTTCTTAAATAGTGGAGTTAATTTTGTTACCTTCCATTCTGTGGGAACCTTTCGAGAAGCAATGTAAGTTTGATAGATGGCAACCGATGCATTCACTATCTCTACAGTTAATCCTTTCAAAACCTTATGTTGCATGTCAACTAGTACAGGGGTTTTCAGAAACAAGTGGCTTTCAGAACCAATTATTCCTTCAAAATCAATGTTTTTTTCATTCAGGCTAGCCCTCATATTTTCTACTATTTCTGTGAGGCTTGCAATCTTGATAGGGTGGGGAGATGGGAAGAAGCACAAGCAGGCAGGTGATTGGTTGATCATGGTCTACCATCCTTGCCTATCAGATTTCTTCTTCTTCAGCTCTTTGCCTCTCGCATCTATCACTTCCCAACTTCTAACGTTATTCCCTCATCCCCCATCGGCCCTCCTGCATTCCCCTTCTTGCATTATTTATCCATCTGACTGCGTGTTCTCCTCCCCCACGTTCTATTCTGGCAAATTTTGTTCCTCAGTTCAATCAGTTCTTTACCTCCTCTACTTCCAGTTCCACAGAAGCTTTATCTTTCATTGTATAAACTACACTCTGCTCTACATTCTCTTACTAAGATAGTAAAATCCTGCACTGTATCACTACCAAATGTATGATGATATTTCAAGTGGCCCTGATAAACTAAATACTGTGAATAAAACATTTCTAAAAACATTATCCATGCGGATCATGCATCCACAGCTAATTGTACTTAACCTGTGGAAGCACCTTACAACATTTGGCATGTACTGCAAGTACTTTCATTTCTTCTGTATGAACAGATTTCAGTCCTTTGAAAAGGTCAGAAGCATGGTCTTGGGAATTATAGGCTTGTTATCTTGATGTCTATATAGGGATAATACATTGCAATCTATTCCAAATGCAGTAATTCACGAGTATCCAATAAAAATAATTCCAATAAACTGAAGCTTATACAGATGTCTGAAAGACAGATCATGCCTAACAAATTTAAAGGAAGTCTATGAAGATGTAAGTGAGTTAGTTGGTAGTAATGAGGTTGCTACAATATTCTTCAGCTTCACAACAATTGCCACATAAAAGCAAAATCTAAAATTAAAACTCATGGGATCAGGGAGGAAACCATAAATTGGATAATCAATTATCCAGATATTAAGAAATGGAATGTAGTCATTAATATGATTAATTCTATTTTTTATCTATAACCAGTAGAGTCCCTCAGTACATATTTCTGGAATCACAAATGTGTGTGATATTTATTGGCAACCTCACAAAGATGTTGCTTGCAAAATACACAGTATTATAAATTGCAACAACTGTGCAGGAAGAATTTACAAGTAGAACAGATCCATAGAGTATAAATATATGAATATTTGACTATAGAAAATTGTTTTTTTTATTCTGAGAAATCAATATAACACATAAAGGTCTAAATCAGATATGCTGTTGAAGAAAGAAAAAATATTCATGTACAATCGTAAAACAGTATTTGGAACAACAGTCTCTTTGCCCTCAATTTTAGTCATCATTATGGCACGTTTTAAATTTAAAGTACTTACTTTGTCAGTTTAGTTCCCACAGATTCTCATTCTGAAAATGAATTCCCCCACATGTGTATTAAAAATTTGAAGGAGTGTCCATGAGTCCATTGGTATCCTTTAAACATGAAAAGCAATAAAGATATCTCAATGCAATTTATTTGAGAAAAACAATTCGAAACAGAGACATTGTCAGAGTACTTTGTAAAACAAACATTACTATTAGTGTAGTATTTCGTCCAGAGGGCTGGAAATCATGGTTATTAGCTCAGCAGAAACTTTGATATTGCTGAGGCAAGAATATCTTCAATTTAGAGCTGTTAGCTTTTGGAATAGATTCTCACCTCAAGCATTAATGACTCAATTGCAGGATTTAAAGATGAGATGTGTAAGGAGCAAGGTGAGAGTCAGGAAGGAACTGAATGTAAGGCATACAGGTCTAAATATGGTGGTGATCATCAGATAACACCAGTTAGAAAAAAAGTACCCTGTTCTGTTTACTACACAGAGGTTCAGCTGAAAAACCTTAAATGAAAAAGCATAACACAATAACAATGAAAGTCTTCAACTGAAATAAATCATGTTTCATATAAAAATATAATTTCAATACATGACTTCATTGATTATGGAGCCTGTAATTATAAATGCACCAATATGTTTTGCTCCATAGCTATCCACTCCAGGATACACTAGGACTAAATTATGCCCTGAGAAGTTGTTCTCCCTTAATTGTGTTTTCAGTACTTTTCTGATATATGAAAAATATATTTCAAAGTTTGATAGCTAATTGCTTCCTGTTCTGTGGGCATGTTTGTAAGGATGCATCAAAGCTCAGACCAAAATTACATACCATCAAGGCATGACTGGCCAGTGAGGCAGAATCTTGCAATGTTTTGGTGACAACATATCTGCTTATTTGAAAACACAGGATACTTGTAATTTGAAATTGATAAAATTCTTAGAAACATAGAAAGCATACAGTACAATAGAGGCTCTTTGTCCCACAAAGCTGTGCCGAACATGTCCCTACCTTAGAACTACCTAGGCTTTACCCATAGCTCTCTGTTTTTCTAAGCTCCATGTAGCCATCCTGGAGTCTCTTAAAAGACCCTGTCGTTCCCGCCTCCACCACTGCTGCTGGCGGCCCATTCCACGCACTCACCACTCTCTGCATAAAAAACTTACCGCTGACATCTCCTCAGTACCTACTTCCAAGCACCTTAAAACTATGCCCTCTCGTACTAGCCATTTCAGCCCTGGGGAAAAGACTCTGACTATCCACATGATCAATGCCTCTCATCATCTTATACACCTCTATCAGGTCACCGCTTATCCTCAGTTGCTCCCAGGAAGAAAAGGCTGAGTTCACTCAACCTATTCTCATAAAGCATGCTCCCAATCCAGGCAACATCCTTGTAAATCTCCTCTGCACACTTTCTATGGTTTCCACATCCTTCCTGTAGTGAGGTGACCAGAATTGAGCACAGTACTCCATGTGGGGTCTGACCAGGGTCCTATAGAGCTGCAACATTACCTCTTGGCTCTTAAACTCAATCGCACAATTGCTGAAGGCCAATGCACCCTATGCCTTCTTATTCACAGAGTCAACCTGCGTAACAGCTTTGAGTGTCCTATGGACTTGGACCCCAAGATCCCTCTGATCCTCCACACTGCCAAGAGTCTTGTTAAATAGCCCCAGATAAATGCAGTTTGTGAATTAATATTTGTGGCTTGAAGATTTTAACCATGGAACTAATTGTGTGTGTGTATATATATATATATATATATATAATGTGTGTGTGTGTGTATATATATATATGTTGTGTGTATGTACATGTATATTTAAATGCAGTGGATTCTGGTTAATTGAGACACATTGGAACCAATATGTTTTGGCCCAATTAAATGGCTGCCCCAATTATTCGAAATCTCATGGAAATTGTTAAAAAAGTATAAAAAAGACAATCTGCCAGTTAAGAGAATAACAGATTATGTATTTAAATGAAATACAGAACTAATTAGAACAGTACCAATATTACTACATTATTATAAAATGATGTATTTGTTGCTGACAGAGGAATTTATTGAGTATACGTGGTATGTTTTTCTGATTGACTGTAAATGAACAAAATCAGTGCAGGATCCAGTGCCAATAATGGACTGCTTTCATTGCCATCTTGCATGATGTTACATCATAATCCAACGACACATTTCCTGCCATTCTGTGTAGTTTCTGGCTCAGTTTTGGTTGTTGCAACCTCATCACTTTCCTCATCTTCATATTCTCTTCATATAGTGTTTTGTTACAATGATTTTGACAACTGCACCCCCAAAATCTTCAGTTTCACTGTAACATTCAAGATAAGTGTCGATACCTTCAAATTCTGCATTGGTCCTAACTTGTTGAAGTAATGAAATCGTTTCATTTTCACTTCTGGCATTTTCCCTAACAACACCCCCAAAATCTTCAGTTTCACTGTAACATTCAAGATAAGTGTCGATACCTTCAAATTCTGCATTGGTCCTAACTTGTTGAAGTAATGAAATCGTTTCATTTTCACTTCTGGCATTTTCCCTAACAGCCAGCCACCTGTTGCTTTAAAATGTCCATGACCAGCTTCTCAGCTAGCTTCCCTGACGTGTTTTTTCTAACATTGGTCCACTGACAGGCACACCCCATCCAGTTACAATGGAAAATCATTGATTGAGCACCTCTTGAATATCTGGATCCTTACCTTCAAGCTTTCATTTTTGGGATGCTCCCTGTTGTCATGCCTATTCTTCTTGCAATTTGTCTTGCTGATCTATCAAGTGTGCAATTGTAGATTTCGACTCTCCAGTTATCTGTCAGTGTGAGTAGAGTTAGGTGTATGGCTTTTAATTTGGTCCAGTAGGGGAACTTTTTCAGCTGATGTCAACTGTGTTTTGGCTAGGGTTTCAAACAAATTTTTTAAAGTCAAAATTTTAAAAATCTGCTCAAAAATCAGTCCCTTTTGAATTGGCAAATGTTAACTCAGATGGATAACATTGCACAAGCAAACACAACTAGTGCTGCTGTTCACTCTGAGCACAGTGTAGTGTGTAATGGCCTCAGAAGTGCACATGACTGCCCCAAATAAGTGGAATAGTTTCCAAAATAAATGAAGGGAAACCTGGTTATCTCCCAGATTTGTTTTAGTTCTTTAAACGTTGTCACAAATAAGCAGCTGCCCCAATTATCCAATGGCCCAATTAACCAGAATCCGCTGCATATACATAATTTTAAGCAGGCATTTATAGTGAAATGGATTTAAATTTAGCTCCTTGACAGGAAATTGTGTAAGAACTTTTCTCTTCTTAACAGATACTGAGTATGTCACTTGAAATAAATTAGGGCTTTTGAAACCAATTTACAGTGGGTATTGCAGTTAGAGCAAAACTGCCTGCCTAATATTTTGAAATATATAGATAGAAGGAAACCATATACAGTTTTGCTTTGAAGGAATTTATGCAAGCCATGAAGATGTTGATGTCATGCTACATAATCTTAACAACTATTTTCTTTACTGAAAGAAAGAGGGAAATGTTCCTGTATGATTCGAATTTCAAACCATGAACATTTAATAGACTTACTGAGACTGAGAATGAATGCACACAGAAAGAGATGAGAAACTGCTGCATTCTGGTTTTCAGCAAAACATGGTTAAACAACAACATGCCTGACTCAGTTTTTCAACTCAATGGGATGACTCTGTTCTGCACAGACAGGAGCTCCCCATTGGGGAAGTCCAAACAAGGGGGAATTGATATGTATATTAACAAAGGTTGGTACACAAACTCGTCTGTGGTTAGCAGTCTTTGCTCTGGGGAAACTGAGCATCTTACAATTAAATGCCAGCTGCATTACCTGCTCAGGGAGTTTACTGTTGTGTTCATCACCACTGAATATGTCCCCATAAGTACAAACAGCAAGGTTATGGTACCTTCAGCTCTCTGCAGGACTAGCAGCCAGATGAATCAATCCCCATAAGATAGCCAGGTCAGACAATATCCCAGACCAAATACACACCCGCTCACTGATATCTTCAACACATCACTCAATCAGGCTGCTGTTCCCACCTGCTTCAGCCTGGCAGGGGTGTAGCATTCATGGCTGGCATTGTATTGTATGCGTCGAAATGTGTATAAAAGTTGCTTAGGGCACCAGGGATGGAGGTGCCACTGTTAAAATTGACATTATTTTTCCTTGTGTATTCTGTAATGCCCTTGATGCCCAGCCACATACACCACTAGGAGGTTGGTGATGAAGCATACCAAATTCTGCCTGAGAAACGACATGAATCTACTCCTGTTTTGCCTGCTGGTGCACCAAGTCCACAGCAGATGCCACCTCACTGGTTCTTCACTCAAGCCCAGAACATCTGCATAGCAAAGAAACATACATCAGGATCCATTTTATTGTCCACAGCTTGGCATTCAGTACCATCATCCCCTCAAAACAAGTACGTTGGTTTCAAGACCATGGCCTCAATACTTCCTTGTGCAATTGCATCATCGATTCCCTCAATTGCAAGCCCCATTCAGCAATAATATCTCCACAATTTCCATTAGCACAGGTGCACCACAAGGCTGTGTGCTTAGCCCCCTGCTCCACTGTGTGGATAAGCAGAACTCCAATGCCCCTAAAATCAAAGGTGGTGATGAATCAGTATATAGGAGGGAGATTGAAAATCTGGCTGAGTGGTACAATAACAAAAACCTATTACTCAATGTTGGCAAGACCAAGGAGCTGATTACTGATTTTAGGAGGATGATACCAGAGATCCATGAGCCAGTCCTCATCAGAGGATCAGAGGTGGAGACGGTCAGCAACTTTAAATTCGTCAGCGTTATCATTTCGGTGGATCTGCGATGGGCAGATTGTGTGCAATTACAAAGAAAACATGGCAGTGCCTCTAATTCCTTAGGAGTTTGTGAAGACTTGGTATGACATCTAAAACTTCGACAAACTTCTATGGATGTGTGGCAGTAGGCATCTCAGCCCGGCACGGAGACACCAATGCCCTTGAATGGAAGATACTACAAAAAGTAGTGGATACAGCCCAGTCCATCTCAGGTAAAACCCTCCTCACCATTGAACACATCTACATGGAGCGTTGTCACAGAAAAGCATGATCCATCATCAAGGACTCCCACCGTGCAGGTCCTGCTCTCTTCTCACTGCTGCCATCAGAAAGAAGGTACAGGAGTCTCATGACTCACACCACCATTTTTAGGAACAGTTACTACCCCTCAACCATCAGGCTCTGGAACCAGAGTGGGTAACTTCACTCACCCCAATACTGAACTGATTCAACAGCCTATGGCCTCACTTTTAAAGACTCTTCATCTCACATTCATGATATTTGTTGGTTATTTATTTATTATTATTCTTTCTTTCTTTTATTTGCGTAGTTTGTTGTCTTTTGCATGCAAGTTAGTGCTGCCTTTCATTGATTCTATGATGATTATTCTATTATAGATTTGTTGAGTATGCCTGCAAGAAAATGGATCTGAGGGCTGTATATGGTTACATATATGTACCTTGATAATAAATTTACTTTGAACTTATCCCTGTACCAAATAACTCTACACCTCCAGAACAAGACAACTACTACCTGGTGGCACTGATGCCAATCATCATGAAGTGCTTTGAATGATTGATAATGGCATGCATCAATGCTGTTTCTGGATTTAATTTCAACAGTCAACACTATTGTCCGACAAATCTTGGTGATCAAACTCTTACCCTTTGATTTAAAATCTCCACAGTGCAAATGGGTGTTGGACTTCCGAACAGACAGAGCTCAGATTGTCAATTGCTGCTCCCTCCCCATCATCCTCATCATGGGTATTCCCTAGGGCTGCATACTGAGCCCATTGCTCTACACTCTGCTCACATATAACTACACAGACAAACACCCAAGCAATTTCTTTGTCAAGTTCACCAATGACATGACAGTGGTGGAGCTCATCAGTGGGCAGTTTACAAACAGGAGGTGGACCAGTGTGAAACCTGGTGCCAGGGAAACAACCTCTTCTTAATGTCAACAGGAGAAAGGAGATCGTTATTGTCTTTAGGAGAACTTGGACCACTCACACTCCCCTTTCCTGTCATCAGTACAACAGCAGTGGAAGCAGCAAACAGTTCCAAACTCTTGGGAGTGCACATCACACATAACCTCTCATGGGCCCAGAATGCATCCTACACAGTCAAGAAATCAACACCTCTACTTTCTGAAGAAGCTGAATAGAGCTGGACTTTGCAAATCCAACCTCACGTCATTCTACAGGATAGAGAGTAGAGAGCATCCTCATAAACTACATCGACTGCTTGATATGGAAACTGCACTGAGCGGACAAGAAAGCTCCACAATGGGTAGTCAAAACTGCCCAACACTTACCAGCACTAGCCTACCCACCATCAAGGGCATATGTACAGAAAGGTGCCAGAAAAGAGCCAGTAACATCATGAAGAATCCCACCCACCCTACTCATGGACTGCCTGTTTCACTTCCATCAGGGAGGCGGCTACATGGCATCCATGCCAGGACAACCTGACTCAAAAGCAGTTACTTTCCCTAAGCAGTAAGGCTGCTCAACATCACCACCCACTAACTCCACCAGTATTTTATTACTACCTGTTTTCATCTTCTGTACAGCCTAGGGTCACTTTATGGATATACAATCAATCTATTTATATAAGCTCTTTTATGAATTTATATCATTGTGTCTTATTATTATTGTGTTCTTTATCGTTTGTATATTTTTTGTGCTGCATTGGATCCAGAGTAACGATTATTTTGTTCTCCTTTACACTTGTGTACAGGAAATGCCATTAAACTATCTTGAATCTTGAATTTATACACTGAACGTGCTTTTAATGTGCTTATCAGTATCAAATTTACAGCAGATGTCACCTATATGGATCAAGGTTATTGCATAGTCATCATATGTCTACCTTCATGGCATCACATTTGGTCAAAAATTGAGTTCTGAGCTTTGATGTACATTTTCAACATGACCGCAGGAACAGATGCTATGTTGCTGTTGGACTTTACTGAAACAATACTGGAAACGTACATCATTCTGTTTGGAAATTGTTAGGATAAAGTCAAGGACCTTGGTACTCAGAGCTGTTGCTGAAATGATGTATTCTAGACTGCCAGGGGCATGAAATAGTTCAGCCTCTTGGTAGGTACCATGACTGCGCTAAGTCAGATCAGTACGAATGTATCACAGTATGCATTGACAACAGGCTGTCATTCTAGGTCACTCTGAAATGGCCCTGCTAGTTTGGGATGATTTCCATACTCTACTGGCTCTTTGATCGATTTGCACACAGTAAGAAAAATGCTTTTAAGCAGATTCACACAATAAAATGACAATGAAAAGTAAAATATTCTCTCTTAAGCAGATCTGGAGTTAACATTTTGCCTACTTTAATGCATTGGATCAAAGAGTCAAGAATCACATGAGATATTATCATTTAGTGAGAATTAGCGAACTACCAGGTTTACTCTTTACTACTTTAATTCTTTACTACTTTAAACAAAGGAACACCCATAGTGGAGAGATGGAGTTACTCTCTCCAAACAGTACAAACTCAAAACACTCAGCTTTAATCCCAGTCTATAACACTCATAGCCAGGAGACCAGTAATCATTGACCAGGATTACAAAGGGAAAAATAAAGTGACGAGTTCCTTGCTGGAGAAGAACTGTAGTTGGAAACAGAGTTATATGGTGATGGGTGGCAAGGCAAAAATTGGGTCTGGTTGTGACATCTTTTACAACCTGATGAATTGATGAGTTTCTCTTTTGGACTCAAAAATACTGATTCCTGAAACACAGAACTGGAGATTGACCCCAGCCAATAATCAAACACACCAAGGAAATCATGAAAATTTGTGGAGAAAATAATTCTGAAGAAGAAACTCCACAAAATCAATTTTTGGTTGTTTCATGAACTTTTTAAATGTCATTTTCAGGAAGAATGAACTTTAAAATGATTAACATTGAAATGAAGTATATAAAACAGTGATGAAATGAAGCTCTCAAATAAAGCTTTGAAAGCGGATCCAGTCACTGTTGTGTTTCATCAGACATAAATCATATTTTGCAGAAGATTAATTTGTAGTTCAGTTTAAATTTGGGACCCAGTTGTCTTTATTGTTTTCTCCCTAATAGATTGTTTGTTGCTATATATTGTGGGATTGATTGTTAATGACAGAACCACATGTGCACAGTTGGAATTCATGCTGTGGTATTGGTGTGCCTATGTGTAATTTTGGTATTTTTGTGTTGAGCAGGAAAGTAGCCCTGCAGTCAACCTGATTAATGTTATAACAAATTTGGGAATATGCAAAAAGCTTATTAGCCTATCTTTCCCCATCGTTTTCAACGGGAGGTTCAGATGTTTTTGTTGCAATGGTATGTAACTTTGAACATTTATTCTTAATCTGAATAAAATAAAAATATGAATTGGATCCTGTTTAGAATTTTGCAAGGACAAGGAAATACACTGATTAAAATTTCTGTAATGTTTCAGAACATCTCATAAAACATAAATGACTTTGAAGATCAATTGATGGTATAGTTCAAACATAGCAGCTTCAGATTCCAGAAACAACAACAGAACTATGAAGCATAAATCCGTTTTTGAAAAGAATACAAACATGTAAAGAGGATTTCCTGCGCATCCTAAAAAAAAGGATTTTTACTCTACATCCAAACCTTCCAGGACAAGTGTATGCAGTTCCAATTCAACATTTTGTTTGAAGAATGGAATTCACAGCAATATTGAACTGTGTCTGTATCCCACTGAGATGTTAATACAACTAGTACCCTGGGGGAATAGAGCAGAGGGTGTAACAATCTTTTAACCTTTTGAGAGGAGCTTTGTAGCACTGGAAGCAACAAGTGCCCAGTAAATTGCTGTTAATTTGGCACATTTGGAATTTGGTGGCTTTGGATTTCCTGGACTGTTGTGTTAATATCCCAGCACATGGTTAATTCTTTTTTTTTTGATAAGTTACATATTACTCAATAAATTTTACTGTGAAACCAGTAATTGGGAAAAAAATAATGCAAAATACACGGACCCATGAGTGAACAGGGAGTGCAGAGACCAAGGTTCTGGTGAGAGGAAAGAGTACATGGTGCTAGAGCATCATTGCATTGAAGGGGAGCTTCTGTTGTGTTGAAGAAGAGCAGGGGAACTGGGACTCTGGAGTGAATTGACAGGGAGAGTAGCAAACATCACCCAATGAGCCAGATACTGAACTACCAGGATTTCTAAATAACTAAGGAACAGATTATTGGAGTTTTGCTGTTGTAATAAAGTAACAAAATCAATATTATTGTTTTGCCAAGTTATATTTGGCTTTTGTTTTTGCAGCAGGATGGGGCAACCAGCTGCAGATGTGCAATACTTTGATTATTGCTCAGCCTCACAGTTTAAACATACCAACATCCCAGAACCAAGTAATTCCAACAATGCTTACCAATACCTATTTACAAATGCATTTGTTTTTGAAGGCGTTTTGAAGGTTGGAGAGCGGACACAATAGTGTTATTGGATTAAATGGCTGCTGTGAACAAAATTATGGATACAGACCTAACTGATGGCAAATTGAAGCCAAACAAAAACTGCTGGATGATGAGCACAACAGGTCTATGATGGCAGAGGCATGGTTAATATTTTGTGCTGTGATTCTTCATCAGGACTGAGACTGTAGAGGAGTGATACCTAGTTTAAAGAAGTGAGAGGGTGGCATAAGGTAGGAGCTATAAGACAATAGCTAGAAGTAAGTGAAGAGGAGGGGGTGCTGGATGGCTGAAGCCAAGTGGGGGAGTATGGGATGGAGGTACAGTGGCAAAAGGTAAAAAGTGAAGACAAGAAGGGGCTGTAGATAACGCAATCTGATAAGTGAGGAAGATAATAAATGGAACTAGATAAAGGAGAGTTGATGAGCAGATGAAGCCAGCTGCAGAGGTAAAATCATGCAAAACGAAGTGCATCAGCCACAGAGAAAGTGTAGTGCAGATAAACAAAAATTTGCAAGATAATAATAAGGTAGATTGTGAGGTTAAGAGACCATCATATTGTATTTGGGAACCATTTAAAGGTCTCATAACAGAAAGGTAAAAGTTCTCCTTGAGCCTGGTGTTACATGCTTTCAGGCTTTTGTATATTTTGTCCAATGTTTGTTTTGGATGAGACCTTTGATTATGCTGGCTGCTTTACTGATGCAATGAGAATCAGAGTCCAAAGAAGGGAAGCTGCTTTTCCTGACATGCTGAGCTGTGTCTAGCTGGGTAGCTGGGTAGCTGGGCAAAAGGGAGAGGAGTGGTGCTGGGAGAGGAGAGGTGCTGGGAGAGGAGTGTTGGAAAGAAGGGGCAGGAGAGGGAAACTTCTGATCCTAAAGTATCAGAAGGAGAAAGGACACAAGGAGCATTGGAATGTAGACTACTGACTACTCAGGTGGAATATCAGCTACCATTTGTTCGAGTTTGCATTTAGCCTCACTTTGTCAATGGAGAAGGCCAAGGACAATATTTGGTGTGGAAGGGAAGTTAAAATATCATGCAACCAATAGCTCAAGATCACCATTTTGGACAAAGCACATGTAATTGGCAAGGTGGTAATGTGGAAGAGGCCATATCATGAGCATCAAATGCATTGGAAAATGCTGGGAGAGGTGCATGTGAATCTCTGTGAAGGGTTCTTTAGATCTCTTCAGGATGGTGCTGGAGAAGGTGTAGAGACAGGTTCTTCACCTCATAAGTTTGCAGCAGAATGTACTTGAAGATGGACAGCATTGTGTGGAAAGAGATGAGTGAACCAGGGAGTCAAAGAGAAATGGTTGCTGCAGACAGCTGGAAGGGATGGGTTGGGAAAGATTTGACTGAAGGTAAGATTGTGAAGCATTCTTCAAATGATGAAGAATGGTGTGCTAGATGTGGAGGGTGGTAAGGTGAAAACTAAGAACCAAGGGACTCCTATCTGTTTAATGTCTGCAAGAAGGTATGGTGAGAACATAAATGTGGGAAATAGAGCGTTATCTGTATGCTGCCAAACTCTATGATCTGCTCCAGGTTCAGGTTATGTTGAAAGAAAATTAAATCTGGGGAGCTGATTTATTACAATGGTTATCACATTGCAATGTTTAAATTCTGCAGCAGGACTGAGCATAACGCAGTATCAGCCAGAATGTCGAGTGAATAGTAACATTAAGCTCCAGGATTGGTTGGTGCAAAGTAATTTGTGAATCTAAGGAGAGTATGGTAAACTACCATATGTTTTCTGTTGTAGCAAAGATATGTTATTGCTAATGCATGTCTCGTTTGAGGGTCCAAATATTTCTCTTGTAGAGGGGGCTCACAAGATGAGCAATAGAACAGGATTTGCATTGATGACAAAGAGAATTGGAAAATTACTCCATATCCATCTTCCTCCCATAGAGGGAATTATATGAATCTACCTGAAATTTCATCAGATCCAACTGAGTATGTTGATCACTGTTTTACTTGCGAACTTGCTGCCTGAAAATTCAATTCTGATGAAGGCTTCAAGCAATGGTGAGTCAACTTTCCACCAAAGAGTATCTCTTGTTTGTAGGATAGGTTTACTCGTGGCATGTGAAGGAAACAAGTTGGGTCACAGCAGAGAAGGACTGGGTATACTAGAAAAGCATTTGGGAGGAATGATTGTCTTATCACATGGGGATTTGTGTCATTAGTGGTAGGAGGGGTTGTTGGAAAAGGATCAGACAGTTGATATACTTGTATAGGGATGCTCAGGTGGCTTATGGCTGCTTGTGTTCAATTAGATAAGGGTCAAAGGGTTGGAGAATGAGTCAAATCAACCATGGTAAGATGAAGTGAGTTGGACCTGAAGAAGAACCATGAGGTACCTATCCTACTGTTAAAGCTACCGACTTGAGTTCGGTTCCCAGAACCAGCCTGGACTCTCTGTGTGAAAACAATCAGCCACACAGCAATAGGTCTCTGAGATGCACTTGGAGATGACTTCTGCAGAACGAACCTATGGGCAATGTAGGTTATTCCAGCACAAATGAAAATCTGAGTGGCAGTCTCAGGATTTGTGTTATGTGGTGCATCCCACTATGTAACCCAGCAATCCTGAACTAAACATCTCTGACTTAGCAAATAATATTTTTTTTCTTCTTGCCATTGCATAATCCAATTTTTGAACAATTGCAATATGGCTTTTAGGAATCTAAATGTGAAGGTGCATATTTAATACTAGATCTGCACTGAGAAAGCTGACTACGGCCATGCAGTTGTGAATTAGTAAGGAACTGGTAAGATTTGAGTGCACTGGGGTAAAAGGAGAGGGAGAAAATAAAGAGGGAAGAATCATTTTGCTGTTCTCCAACATTCCCTGTAGGATCTTGTCTATTTGAAGGAAATTAGGAGTAGATCTGAAGCTTTGGGTGGCTGAATAGTTGGACTATGTGTATGAAGAATGGCTATTAGGAGAGTTATAGAAGGAATAGTTCACTAAGTCCACAGTTCTCAGGAGAGGAGGAAAGAAAATCAGAAAATTTTAATTTCCTTTTAAGATTAAGCTCCTCGTCCTCAGCTGGAAGCCAATAAAAACAGCCATTAGATTCTGTAGATCTATAGGTCATTGTTTAAATTCATCATGGTTTTTCTGATGTTGTGCTATAGATCTCAAATGATTAGTCATCCAAACATTAGTTAGTAATTATATGAAGCCATTTGATGGGGATGGCTGATACAATATACCAGTACTATCTTTTACATATAAAAGCTGTAATCATACACAGGTCAGTCTAATGGGGATGAATTCTACTCTGTTTATTGATCCGCAAGGATTTGAAGAGAAAGCTTGCATCATCACATTGAGTGCCTTCACTTCAATTATTGCATTGTATTTTACTGTATATTCAATTTTAAAATTTGATCCTCCATGTTCAGACCCTATTCCTTAAATTTAATGAATAAAATGCACCTGCAGAAAGAATATGGCCCAGAACTTATTTTCTGTTTTTCATTCTTTTTATTGATCTGTAGGTATCAGATCAATTTCTGTAGAATGTCATTGTGTACACCTTCCACACACAATGTGTGCTTTGGTAAAATTTGATTCTGATTTTCTTTATGTATGGGCGCGCACACACAAAGGCCACTAGGAAATCCCAATGATGTCAGTCACCAAGTAACAAATGGACAACATAGCGTCTGTGCACACCTGTGTGATAAAAGCCTCAGACCTCAAACACCAGAATAGGTCTCAATCAGAGGACTGAGGCCTAGAAAATTGTTCCTTCAGGTGCCTTTTTTTAGAACTCAAGAAGAATTCTTTAAGATAATCATCTCTTTTAGCTTCACATTGAGACTGATTGCCCCAAAAACAGTCCTCTTTACCCACAATCCTTCACACTTCCTGATATTTTCCGAGCACTCCAATATACCTGAGTTCCTTATTTCCTCCCAACTCCATCCCTAACATATTCAGCCCTCATCTGATCATATCCACACTCCTCAAACATCTCTCCAGTCCTTCTCAAGTTTTCCTGTTAATTTCATCTCTTCTCTATAAGCCCTCTTCCTCTCCTCTGCTTCACTCTTGCCCCCAGTCAATATCATCACAGCCTTGCCATCTTCTCCCCAGTACTTTTTGCAACTATTCAATACCTTCCCATGTCTTGTAACCTTCTCTTCTCAGAGTGTCCCATCACTCTGACATCTGCTCCCCAGCACAATTTCCATGATCTGCACCCCATATATTACTGTGAGGGACCACACAGATAAAGATGAATAACTGTACTTGGAATCACAAAAAAATCTGCAGATGCTGAAAATCCAAAGCAATACACACACAATGCTGTGGGATCTCAGCAGGTCAGGCAGCATCTATGGAAAGTTTTATGTCGGGACCCTTCATCACAACTGGAAAGGAAGGGAGAAGAAGTCCAAATAAGAAGGGGGGAGGGGAGGAAGAAATACAAGGTGGTGGGTGAGAGGTGAAACTGAGAGAGGGGGAGGAGTTGAATTAAAGAGCTGGGAAGTTGATTGGTGAAGGAGATAAGGGCTGTAGAAGGGGAATCTGACAGGAGAGGACAGAAGATCGTGGAAAAAAGGGAATGGAGAGGATCACCAGAGGGAGGTGATGGCAGGTGAGGTGTGAGGCAAAAACACAAAGGGGGGAATGGTGAAGGAGTGGAGTGACAACTATTGGAAGTTTGAGAAATAGATATTCATGCCATCATGTTGGAGGCTACCCAGATGGAATATAAGGTGTTGCTTCTCTAATCTGAGTGTAGCTTCATCATGGCAGTAGGGGAGGCCATGACCGACATTTGGGAATGGGAATGGGAAGTGGAATTGAAATGGATGGCCTCTGGGAAATCCCACTTTTTGTGGTGGGTGGAGTGTAGGGGCTTGGCAAAGCGGCCTCCCAATTTATGTTGTGTCTCACCAATATACAGGAGGCCACACCAGGACCACTGGATACAGTAAATAAACCCAAAGGCTCAGAGGTGGTGTTGACTCACCTGGAAGGACTGTTTGAGGCCCTGAATGGTAGTGAGGGGAGAGGTGTAGAGGCAGATGTTGTACTTGTCCCACTTGCAAGATAAGGGAAGGAGATTAGTGGAAAGTGATGCATGGACCGGGAGTTTTGTAGGGAGTAATCCTGTGGAAAGCAGAAAGTGGGGAGGAGAGAAAGATGTACTTGGTGATGGGATGCCATTTGAGATGGCAAAAGTTACAGAGAATTACGTGCTGGATGTGGAGGCTGGTGAGGCGGTAAGTGAGGACAAGAGGAACCCCATCCCTGGTGTAGAGGTGGGATGGTGAGGTGAGGGTAGATGCTGTGAAATGGAAGAGATAGGGCTGAGGGTAGTGCTGATGGAGAAGGAAGGGAAGCTCCTTTCTTTGAAGATGGAGAACATCTCATTTGTTCTGGAATGTCAAGTCTCATCCTAAGAACAGATGCAGCAGAGACGAAGGAACTGAGAGAATGCGATGGCATATTTACGAGTGACAGGATAGAATGAGGTATAGTCAAGGTAGCTGTGAGAGTAAGTGGGTTTATTAAAAAAAATCAATAGATTGAATGTCACCAGAGATGGGGACAGATCGAGAAAGGGGAGAGAGTTGTCAGAAATGGACCAAGTAAATGGAACAAAGGCAGGGTGGAAGTTGGAGGCAAAGTTAATGAAATTGATGAGCTCAGCATGGGTGCAGGAAGCAATACTAATGCAGCATTCAATGTAGCGTAAAATAAAGTTGGGGAGCGATGCTGGTGTGGGCATGGAACATGGACTGTTTAACATAACCGACAAAAAGGCAGACAGAACTGGGTCCCATGCAATTCTCCAATTGTAGTTGAAGCAGTGAGGATTTCCAGTCCTATCATGCACTCCATTTCGGGCATCATAAGTGGTTATATATGGCATACTTAGCCTATACTAGTGATGGTCTCCTGCATGCAAAACCTATCATTACGGCAATAAAAAAAGATCCATTTTCAATTTTGCTGGCTCTGCCAAGGAGAATGTTTGCTATTCCATGCCTTACCCTTTCATCAGATCAGATCATTGTGATTATGATTCATTTAAAAACAGCAAGCTATGGAAATCTTTCTCTTTGTCCTGATAGCAAAAGAATTATTTGTTTGTTATTATTTATTTGTCAGATTATTATTTGTTAATTTATTTGTGCTAATACAGTAAAATCTTGTTATAATATGATTGTTTGGGTCCATAAAATGTCATCGCAAGTAAAGCGGGGTCGTGCTAAATAAGCGTTCAAGAAAATCAGCATTCAAACTGACCCAATGTTGACCTAACATCCTAAAACACCCCTATTTTCGCCCTATTTGACCCAACATGAGGGGGAGGGATGAAGCCAAGAGCTGGGAAGTTGATTGGCAAAAGGGATACAAGGCTGGAGAAGGGGGAGTATGGATTGATATAGACTTGGATGGACATGGAGTCCAGTGACTCATCGCGTTATATCCGAGTTCGTGTTAAATTGGGGTTTCACTGTACTACCTTATGTGTTGTGGGTGAGTTATGCATACTGTGTTGTGAACCTTGGTCCGGAGCAGGGTTTCCCAACCGTTTTTATGCCATGGACCTCTACCATTAACTGGGAAGTCTATGGATCGCAGGTTGGGAGCCTCTGGTCCATTGGAATGCTGCTACATTTGGTGGTATACATATATACAATTTTGGAATACATAATGAGATAGCTTGGGATTGCCATTATTTCCATCTCAGAGTTTATGTGCTACTGGTAAGCAGTCTTTGTCTTGCATTGATTCATTGCACATATGTACTTAACAGTAAAAATTATTACATACCGTCAGTATAATGACAAGATAATGTGTGCAGGGTAACAAAAGCAGCTCAGCAGCACTGGGAGAATACCTGAATCAACAAACAACGGCAGGCTTTCAGTCTCCACCTACGATACTGTGTTTTGATTAAAAAGCTACAGTACACTCTATTTATGTTTTACATTTCTTGGATTTTATGTAAGGAATAAAACCAGTCAGCATCGTAGATTTGTTCTGATGAAAGTTTTTCGTGATCTGCAGGTGCTTTAAAAATTTAATGCTGTACCTTTTTTTAAATTTCTGCATCAAGCCTGCTGAATATTCAAAATTACCTTCAATTTTCTGTTCGTCGTGATAGATTTTTGCTTGCTTCATGATCAACACACCGTCAAGAGGCTTATGTTCACTCCGACACTGATGATACATGATTGAGATCTTCAGTTAAAGCTTGGTGCAGTATCTTTCTATGTTTCATTATCTGCTGCTTATTACAAATGTGAGATCACACCTCAGAACTGCCTGTGGTGCACAGAGACCTGCTCATCACTTGGGAACTTTGTCAGCGCCTTATGGAATTTTCCATTTGTGATGTCGTGTCAGCGCACAAGAAGATTTTGGATTTCGGAGGTTTTTGGATTTTGGAATCTTGGATAAGGGGTACTTGAACTTTGTTAACACAGTCATATCTTCTGATGCACGAGGATGTTGGATAACACAAAATATTCTTGGTCACAAAATAAATACTGCTAAGATTGCAAAGTGGTTTAGGAAAATCTCGTTTTTCAAGCTTTCTTTCCTGATTATATGCCCCCCTCCGATACATAATTATTCTATCTGTAAGAAGAAATAAACAACATGCATTCACTAATTTTTAAAGCGTA
This sequence comes from Hemitrygon akajei, assembly GCF_048418815.1. NCBI lineage: Eukaryota > Metazoa > Chordata > Chondrichthyes > Myliobatiformes > Dasyatidae > Hemitrygon > Hemitrygon akajei. The sequence continues at coordinate 62,136,820 of NC_133133.1, forward strand.
AATAAGTTATTCAATTGCAGAATGTCAGCATTATCAACAAACATTGTGTATAGGAACATTTTGGTGGAGTTTCACTGAGAACTGGGAATCCAGCCAGTGCAAGTCACTGAAAAAAAAGTGATTAATGAGACAGGAAAGCCACCATTTTTGAAAATCAATGGCTTTGTAGGCATGATAATATCCCATGGAAAATCCCAGCATAGTATCATTCTGGACATGCCACCAGCTGTCCGGAAGGCACTTTATAAATAAAGCACTGTAAAATATTAACAAAGTACACAAGCAACATCTAGTGGCAGGAAATCAGAACTGTGTATACTTTTTTTTACATTGGACAGATGACACAATTTAATGGAAGGAACTTTTGTTACAAATATCAATACATGTGAAGGGTTGGACTTGAAGGTCCAAATCTACTCAGTGTGGTGCTGTTTAAACTGTGACAGGTGAGGAATACTCTACAAGGCCCAGGGAAAGCTTCTATTTGTTGCTTGAGCTTCGGAAACATGGCTGCTCCACCACCTGCAGAGGGAGGGATATGTACAGTACCTGGAGTATTGGAAGATACTGTGTCTACTACAGAAAGATCAAATTAATTTAAATGACACTATTACAAACAATGACCATGCTTGAGTATTTAAACACTTGTTCGGTAATCACATTCAAAAACTAGTCCTGAGCTAACAATGTCAGATTAAATACAATCAATGATTGTCCAGTTTTAAACATGTGGCTGATGCTATTGTGCCCTGATACCAATCTTGGTCTGGTTTGGGGGGTTTTCCGCAAGTATAGTATGGCCATTATGAGAGTCCAAAAACTAAGTCACTCAAAATAACTTTATTTCTTTCTAAATCAAGGACAAAATCTCGTGCTTTTCTCATCCCCTCAATGAAACCTATGGCTTCTGTGCCTCAGGCAACCTAATTACTTCCTCTGACCCATAACTCCTCTGTATCCTCTCCATCAACTACTTGGCTGAGTCTTCACTGGTGGCTTCCTGTCCCTCAAAGCCTATTCTAAACACCCGGCTACACTGGAGTCGATACTGTTTTCAGGCAGGAGGTTACACCATCAAGTAGCCAAGGACTACATGTCAAAAAATCTCTGGTTTACATTGTGGATTGGAATAAGGAAGATGAGATTCCACTTGCCTCATCTTCAGAGCTCCAGCTTGGAGTTAAACACTAGATTAAAATTTTAAAATAATTGCTACTGTTTGCCAGACTCAGTGAATTAGAGCCTGACTGATAGTTTGATGCCACTCACTTGATGAAACATTGGAGGGTATGTATGTATGCATATATGTTCCAAAACACATTATAGAGAATAAGTTCATTATTACTGTTCCAAAGCATATTATAGCCAAGTAAGTTCTTTGTAAAGTAGAGGAAATGCGACAACTAATTTGAACGTATCATAGTTCCACAGGTGTTGATGTGACAATGACAGGTTAATTTGTTTTAGTCATGTAAGTTGAGAGATGAATTTTGCCTAGAGCATGAGGATTTTGCCTTGTTGTCCTTGACTAGTGAATAAGAGATTTTATATCTGTGTAATAGGCCTATGGAGCCCAGTGCAAAAATTCACCTGATGCTGGGCTTAACTGTCCTTGCAAATCAGTGGAATGGGCTTCAGCCTACTGTGTTCTGACTTAAAAGGGTATATGTTGTCACAAAATAGCTTACACTTACTGTGGATGTGCAGCAAGCAATCGGCGCATGCATACAATGCTAGGTGTCGTTAAACTTTGGTGATGTGCCTTCACATTTGCTTAATAATTTCTTACATTTTTATTCTGACCATTTACTAATCCTGTGGCTTAAATTTAGTTACCTGGAGATTGTGTGTCCTTTTACCTCAGATTTCCAGTTGTAACCAGATAATAAAAAGTGTGCAGTTAATCATGTTTTCAATTCTTATCAATCTGCTGATGCTGCCTAAATTTTTAGTCATGTAGAAAGCATTGACACTCTGTTAAAAATAGGTTTGCCTTCTGAAATAACATAGAACATTACACGATCAGCCTGTCGTACTGAATGAGGCTCATAACGCCGGAATCCATACTGGGGTGGAGGCTGGCCTTTCCAGTCAGTGCTGCTCTCCAGTGTTCACTCGGTGTCGCCCAGCAGTGGTCGTTCTGTACTGCACTCCAGTGCTCACTTGGTGCTGCACTCCAGTGCTCACTTGGTGCTGCCTTCCATTGTTTGCTCAGTGCTGCTCTCCAGTGTTCACTCGGTGTCGCCCAGCAGTGGTCGCTCTGTACTGCACTCCAGTGCTCACTTGGTGCTGCACTCCAGTGTTCACTTGGTGCTGCCTTCCATTGTTTGCTCAGTGCTGCTCTCCAGTGTTCACTCGGTGCTGCCCTCAGGTGTTCGCTCAGTGCTTCCCTCTAGTGTTCACTCTGCCCTGCCCTCCGGTGTACACTTGGTGCTGCACTCCAGTGTTTGGTTTGTGTAAAAACAAGGTGGACAAGGACAATGTACCATCAATCTATAGTGATGCCACTCAGGCTGTACTTTTTTCTTTGTGACTCCATGTTTTGCTGAAATCATAATCATGTATGCTATTTTTGCTCTGTGCAGTGCACTTTGTGCTGTTGCTAATGTGTTTTGTACCTTGGCCCCAGAGTAACGCTGTTTTGTTTGGCTGTATTCATGTATGGTTGAATGCTAATTAAACTTGAAATTGAACCTATTAATGTGCCGTTCTCATTACATTCACATTTGGAGTTCCACAGATATGATTTTAGGCCTATTTTGTGCAAAATGTAAAGCTAAGAAATTAGACTCAAATATGTATGCTTATGATAGCCAACACTTTCCCAGTTTTGGTCAAATCACTTTATGATGCAACAAATTGAGCTCACATTTTTTTCCATAACCTAGAGCTTTTGTGTACAATCTTGGTAAAGCATTGCATAAAAACTGGTGACAGAGGAAATCCAAACAGTCACATGGTGGATGTGCAAACTTCACATAGATAACACCAGAAGTGGTGATTGAACCTGGGCCACTGGAACTGTGTGACTTAGTAGATACATTACACTGGTTATTTCCTTCACTGTCGTTTGCCTTTTTATATAAGTCACTTCTGAGCCTCTTACGATGATCACTAGCTCCTTGATCACCTTGCAAAACTTGATCATGAAGTCCATCATGTGACTGGGAGAGTTCCTTCAGGCTTCAACTCACTTCCTAGTGATTGACGCAACATTGATCCCATAGTTCCAAGAGCTTCAAGCAGCTGCTTAGGATTTGCACGGATCTCATTTTAGTTCATTATTCTGCATGCAAACTGCCACTTTTAACGTACATTTACTTAATCTCAAATATTTTTTCAGGGATGAAGTTGGTAAGTTAAATATGGCAAGTGATTAATGACCCAAAAAAAAGGGAGAAGCCAATTTTCTGGCAGAAGCCCACAGGTGACCACAAGGTTCTTTTTCCAGTGAGTCTTGTATGTAAATTGCTGCCTTTGTAAACCACATGCTTGTAGATTTTTTTTACACGCTGTAAGCTATTAATAGCAAAATCAAAAAGCCTTTAAGAAGAGATTATTTACAAAATAATACGAAACACCTCAGCAAAGGTTGGATATCATTCATTTTCACTTTTATGTTTTCATAAATCTTGTTACTTTTGTTCTAAAAGTGGTGTAGTACTTCCATCTACTAAACAGCTTCCTTTCTCCCCACTATGAAGTGGTCCATTTCAGGATGATTGCCACGTAAATGCGAGCAGTCACTTCATCACTTGCAGCCGTTTCAGAAATTAGGTTTGACAATAAATGGGTTGCTGCAATGAGATGTAAATACCTTTAAAACCTAATGAGCTGGATTAGTGCCAGATTGTTAGTAAAGCTGAAGGTTTTCTGATGAGGTCACACAAAAAAAAGGAAAAAGGAGTAAGCCAGTAGGAAAATTGTACAGCTGTGTATATTACAGGAAAGCAACATGGTCATGACATATCAGGTTGCAAAGAGAATCAATGTAAGATAAATAGAAAGAGCAAGCAACTGCCCAGATGATTATATATTTTGTGCAATAAAACAAAATAGACCCTCCTGTCGCAACCAAGTTTTTATTGAATCGAAGTCCAGCAATATTGACCAGTTTCTCTATTTTTCTTTGACTTCCAGCATGGGCATCTAAGACCTTACTCAAGACAGCTTCATGATCACTGGACCTTTATTGGGCTTCAGTTCAAACTAACCAGGACCCTGCACTTAATACATTGGTAGAACTGTACTAGAAAATTAATTCAGGAATGACACAGAAGACATTAGTTTGCAATGGTGGTTCTCCGGGAAATTATACCCTCAGTGTCTAATCTTGGATTTAGTGAAAAGGAGAAAGAGAACAAAGTTGAATAGTCTAGGGAAAAGGCTTTGTAATGGGTGTGAGGGGGATAGTAGTTTGGAGTAAGCAATCTCATACCAATAAATTTATAGTACTCCATTCCTTCTCAGCCATTTTGCCTTGCTTATGCTTTCAAATATTATAATCTCTCAAAATAATCTGTCCAATGTTTTCTAGCCCTACTCCAATTGTCTCTTATTGGCTTTGCAATTCTCTAGAATATCCTCATGAATATCTCTAGAATATCCTTTTTCATGTTGGCATGAAAAATCCTGTTTAGATGCAACTTTAGCTTAGTTATTCCCAGATGCATGTTTGAAATTGAGATTTGTCCTTGCCTTTTTAGGCTTTATAGCATAAACCATTAAAAAAAAGTGTTGCCATTGGAATCCAAGCTCTTCAGGTGGAACCGCAATAATAAGAAAGGTACTTCATCTTGAAATCTATAATTTAAACTGACAAGAGCCAGATGATTATATATTACACTACAGATTTGCTTATTTAGATTTTTAATGTTTCCTTTCAACGTAGGAACAGAAATCACTGCAGGTGTCTGCATTAATGGAACTTGCAGTAACAGAACAAACATAGTCAAATAAACAAAAATGTTTCTGTGCTGGCCTATTTACTGCAGAATAATTGCACTGAAATAATCTAAATATTTGTCCCCTCATTTGCTTTTTCATGATCATAATGGATGAAACTCAAATAGAAGGGACTAAGGTTTGATCAGGTTGAGCAAAATGATGGTTGGCAACAAAAAATACCTGAAGAAGTTTCATTTGAGCACAAATATAGGAACTAGATTCCACAGGTTATTAAAGAAATGCACTCTGCATACTATACAGCCAGCCCAATGATAATTTTTAATTTGCAGTACTGGAGGTCTTAAACCTCAGGTACTGTATATTGACAATTTTTTTGTCAAAGTGAGACGTCTAGGTTTATACATCAAATTTATGTGTTCAGTTGCTTTGTTACATTGAATCTTTTACAGAACAATGAAACTAAATGATCGTTTTAATTATTCTGAGCTGAATTAATCCAAGATAATGGCTGTCAAACATAGCTTCAACTTCCCTCACCTGACATATGTGATTAATAAGTGCTGACACTGGTGATTGTTATTTGCAGGCATGTTTCCCCAAAACACTGCATATAAGTCGTCTCACCCTTCCATCAGCTGTTCTTGCTTTCTTCAGTTTTTCTTTTCTCAGTCATTGCAGTTACTAAGCCATTGAATTGAATCTTTGTAACTGATCTGTGTTTAAAGTATTGTTAAAAAAGGGGGATGATTGAACAACATGTGGGTGAGCTTGCCACAGAAAGAAAGCCATGTATTCTTCTTTTCAATGTAAATATTTCATTGCCTGGCACCCAATTCACTCTATTTACCTATGCATTTTTCTGCCTCCTGTCTATTGAAGGGAAACTTGCTCAGTCTGTAAAAGATATAAACACAAATGTGAATCTATTTTGTGATACTCTGCTGTAATGTGGAGCTTTAATGAAAGAGATCCATTGGAATATAGCTCTCAATTGACACACTCCCATTGTGCAAGACTACGGGGACAGAGCTTTACAAAATTGTATTCATCATTTTGATAGCTTCTGCTAGCCATTGTTCACAGGGTAAAAGAGCAATATTGCTTGGAAATAACTCCTTGGGCCCACGTTAACCATGCTGACCATGGTGTCTACCTGAGGAACTCCCCTTTATTTTAGTTTGGCCATACCCTTCTGAACCTTTCTTAATGTTAAAGAAAAATAAATAATTTTTTGCTTACTCAAGAGAGCACATGTCCAAAGGGTGTTGTTGGCGTGAAAATTCTGAGCTTTAAAATCAAGGGTCAAATTCAGCAATAACTGCAGCAAGATTATGTATGCATTTTGTTTTTACAAGTCCTGATGGTTATCTTAGTTTTCTGGCAAAGGAGAGGATGTGAAAAATCTAGAATAGCTGTTGGCTTCCAGTCTATTTTGCACATGTCACATTTGAGTCAGATTGCTGTGTGTTGACAAAGGCTACCCAGTTCCAACTCCACATGATTTCCCAAGCACTCTTACCTCAATTCATCTGTTGTTGAAAGCCATATCCACACCTTTAACTATTTTCTGGCCCAGCCCCTCTTCCATTCCTCCTCCATAGTTGTGAGGACCTTTAAAACACTAGTACTTATACCACACCATATAAAATTCACCCATCTTCTCTGTATTTTCTTGTCTATGTTGGATCTCTGATTTTTATCTTTGTTTTAAAAAATATTTATGGTTTTCACTCACAATAGCAGTGTAAACTTCTTCAGCCCGGTAATCCTCCAATATTAACACATTGATCTGTTGGTGTATTTCATTACACCATAGAAGAAGATCATTTCAAGCCATAAAATCTACACAATTCCAGTCACCACTTATTTTCCTTGGATATTTTCCGTATATTTTTCTCAACTACTCCAGACTTTATCATACCCACATACATTCTAGGAGCAAATTACAGTGACCCATTAACTTCCCAGAAAACACTTGTTTGGGAGCTAGAAGAAAAGCGGAACATGTGGAAGAAATCTGTGCAATGATGGAAGAACTTGCAAACTCCACATAGGCAGCACAAGGACAGTTCAGAAACTCCATAGCAACTCCATAGAAATAGCATCTCCACTGGGCCTTTTCTTAATCATGCCTGAATTGAACCACTCTGATTGCTCCACCATTGACAGTTGAAGATTAAGTTTCCAAAACCTTAGTCACTGGAATTCTCTCTATAACCATCTTTGCCTCTTTATCTTACCCTCCTTCTATAGGACCCTTCTCAAAATCCATCTCTTTGCCTGCCAAGTTAGTCATCCACCCTAACACATCCTTAAGTAGCTTGTTGTCAATTTTTGTTTGATAGCACATTTATTGAGGTATCAAGATGTTGTTTTGCTACACCAATGGTATTGTGTGTATAGAATCTGCTGCAAAGAGGTGCAAGTTTGGTATTTATATCAAAGATGCAATTTGCTTTACGGTAATACTAATACAAAGATTGTGCTTACAGTGGTTGCTGTTCACTTTGATTCTAGAATTAGTACATTTTTAAATTTCAATTTAGACTGTTGGCCCCCCCATGATAAACTAACAAGAAGCATAGTTTGTGCAGAGTTACCTAAATTACAGCATATATCATCAGCTGTTATTAATCATTTCAGTCTTATGTACAGTCTTGCCCAGTGACCTAAATAGCCAGTGGAAATTTGTCTCATGAAGTCTTTGAACTTGACTGTGACCAAATCAGCAAAGGTGTTGTTCTCTAATCCTTTTAGGGTACCAATCATGGATGATGCATCTAACACTCATACGTAAACAGAATTTGACATTGCTTTGGATTCACAGTGTAGCAAATGAAAGTGAACTTTGAGTTCTACTGATGTGTTTCCAGGCAACAGTGGAGACTGAATGGTGATGTAACTTCATCACTCTCAGGACCCTGCTGCCTGCAACAATGAGCTGCTATTGTTTATTTGAACTCTCCTGTGGTATCATTAAACGAGGAATGGAGAGGCCCAGAATGATGTGGGAGACCTGTGATATGCCACCTTACTATCTACCCTCTGTTACTTATTATATACAACTCATACTGTAAGTCCACTTCAGAACAGTTTGACTAATTATAATTAATTTAATGTTCAACAATCAATTAGTCCTGCTACATTAAATAACATGAGGTCTTGATCTGTTGCTCAATCCCATCTGTCTGTCTCCCTTATTATTTCACAATAGCTCTGCAGCTTGTTCCCTTTCCCATTCTTGCCCATTCCCCTTTGATTCTTTTCTTATCTACCTAATGAGAGATCGCTTACAGTAGCCTTATTTACCAGTGCATCTTTGACATATGAAAGGAAACTGATGCCCATGAGGAAACAGATCTGGTCATGGTGAGAGTGTTTAAACTCTACACAGAAACTACCCAAGGTCAAGGTTGACCCTACACCCCCAGAGCTGAAAGGCGGTATTGGTAACTGCTACATCACCACATTGCCCAAGTGCCTTTGTGACATATTTAGAAGCTGATCTATTATTTCAAAAGTCCACAGAAAAGGCCGGGGAGGCTAACAATCAACTTGACATTGATGTCATGAAACTTAATTAAACACAAAGGCAGATAGGTAAAATATGAATGAAACTTTCTATGTATAAGGTGAAGTCAGCAATAGTGGTTCCATTACGTGAACAGCCTGAAAGATCAGCATAAATGTTAAGTATTTTGGATTGGTTAAGGATTAATCAATGAGAAGCAGGCTGTGCTGACTAAAGCAACTCCTTATCTTGTTCACTCTGACCAGTAATAATGAAAAGTGGGAGCTTGCTGCATGTGACCCAGTGAAAGCAGGTGTCAGAAGTGCTCTGATGTCAATGGGTTTGAATGGCTGTTCCTTGTCAATGTTGAAAAGGTAGTACTCCCTTCAGAAAGACATTTCTTTCAGAGAATTTATTTGTGGTGTACATCAGAGTCAAATAATGTTCATGTGATATTTACATTTTCTTTATTTTCTTTTACCAATATGATAACCTCTTTGATAACTTTTCACTCAACTCTCCCCAAATTCCTTGATCTGATAACATCTCTGAATGTTGAATTTTTAGTTCAGGTTTATACCCCTTTTTATATCCTATTCAGAAAGGTATGTTCCAAAACATGCTACCGACTTCTAAAACTGAATACATGAAAACTTGCAATTCTTTAGCAGAATTCAGGACAGTTTACAGTGAGTTCTTGCATTACCATTAATGATACATGGGCATGGATTACTATTTCTATTAGAATGACTCACTAATAAATCTGGGTTGCTTCTTCTGAGAAATATTTTTCTTCTAACTACAACTGTCTTCCACCTGTCTAATATACCAATATAGTACCTGTTTATGAGATCCATTTATTATTTTTATTGAATTTGATATCTTTTTGAAATACTAATTTGCAAACTTTCCTGTTGTAAGCAAAACCACCTGATGAATCAAGTTTTGGAATGGGGTACACTGAGCTTCTATACACTGTGTGCATGCAACCCCAGGTTAAATTAGGAGTGGGGTACATTAACTAGGCTGTATGCCATTGACATTTATAAGTTATGAAATGATTTGATGAAGTTTTCAAGGGAACTAAAATTAATTCTGCAGTTTGCAGAGCCAAGAAACTGTAGGAATAGTCTAAAAATTGGTACTTTAATAATAACGAAGTTTGGCAGCAGAAGGAAATGAATTGATTCACTGTTTCACATGGTGACTTGTTCACTTACATTTGTGATTGTCAAATTCTTAAAAAAACACAGTTTTCAAAAGGCATAAGGCAAAGGTAGACATGTAGAATTAGGTAATGGATTAGCAATGTGGATGACAGAGAAAGCTTGAGAAACTTACGATTTGTTTCTTTTTGACATCTACATTCAACAAGCATCTTCTCAGTGTTTTTCTATATTTAAGTCAAAATTTTCAGATTAACTAAATAGTTCAATAGCTGTTCAAAATTCTTGGTTGGCACATCTATCACTATGCTGTTGAAACCAAAAAGATGCTTAGCCTATTCTTGATTCTTTGATCAGAATCAGGTATATTGTCTCTGAAATATGTTGTGAAATTTGTTGTTTTATGGCAACAGTACAGTGCAATACATCAAAATTACTGCAAGTTATATAAATATATATAATAAGAAATATAAAATAGTGCAAAAAGAGAAAAAAAGTGAGAAGTGTTCATGGGTTCATTGACCTTTCAGAAATCTGATGGTGAAGGGGAGAAGGTTATTAAAGCATTGAGTGTTTGTCTTCAGGCTCATGTACCTCTTCCCTGATTGTATTAATCAGAAGAGGGCATGTCCTACATGGTGGGGTTCTTAATGATGGATGCTGCCTTTTTGAGGTATTGCTTCTTCAAGATGTCCTTGATAATGGGGAGGCTAGTGCCATTGGTGGAGTTCTCAAGCCTCTGCAGCTTTTTCTGAAACTGTGCATTGGCCCCTCTGTACCATGCAGTTATACAGCCAGTTAGAATGCTCTCCACAATACATCTGTAGAAATTTGCTAATGTCTTTGATGACATAACAAATCTTCTCAAACTCCTAAATATAGCTCCTGGTGTACTTTCCTCATAGTTGCATCAATATGTTGCACCCAGAGTAGTTCTTCAGAGATGTAGACATCTAGGTACTTGAAGATGCTTACCTATTTCACTATTGACTCCTTATTGATGACTGGTGTGTTTTCTCTCAACTTCCCCTTCCTAAAGTTCACAATCAGTTCCTTGGTCTTACTGATGTTGAGTGTAAGGTTGTTATTGTGACACCACTTAACCTGCCGATCTATCTCACACTCGTACACTTTGTCATCACCATCTGAGATTCTGCTGACTTCAATAATGCCATTGAAAATTTTATAGATGGTGTTTGAGTTGTGCCTACCCACACAGTTATGGATGTAGAGTGAATAGAACAGCAAACACATAATCTTTAAGGTGTCCCTGCATTAATTGAAAGCAAGGAGGAGATGTTATGTCCAGTCTGCACTGACTATGGTCTCCTGATTAGGAGGTCAAGGAATCAGTTGCAGACGGAGATACAGACACCAAGTTTTGAGGCTTGTTGATTAGTACTGAGGGAATGGTGGTGTTGAATGCTGAGCTGTAATGAATAAACAGCCACTTGATGTACATATTGCTGCTGTCCAGATGCCCAAGGCTAAGTGGAAAGCCAATGAGATTGCATCCACTGTCAGATCAATTGTGGCAGTAGGCAAATCACAGGGTCTTGCTCAGACGGAAGTTGATTTTACTATGACCAACCTCTCAAAGTACTTCATCACAATAGATTAGAGTTTAATTTTAATTATTTTGTATTTTCACTGATCTGCATGTAATATCAGGGATATGATGACAAGAGCTCCTACAATTGGCAAAGTTGTGGAACGTGGTAGTCACACTTAGGCCAGTTTGACCAATCTGAACATCAGCTGTAGTATCAGCAGCTATCATCCCAAGATACAAGATGGCATATGCATGTCAATGATCCCAAAGTTTGATTACTCCAGTGATGAAACTTACAGTAATTTTCAAGGTTTGCTGCTTTCTTTATCCTATATTCTGTTTTTATTAAATAGTCAATAATGACCCTCAATCACATCTGTGTATTAATAGACTAGTCACAAAATGTAGGAATCAACTGATTCTTATTTCAGCTGATTTGGTCATGGACTTGGATAAGGACCAATGCTACACCTTTGGATAGTTCCTTTAAAAATCATCTTTGATCTCGATTTTGTATGAAGGCTATTCTCAAATTAAAGCAGAAAGATAAGGAAGTAAACAATTAACAGAAATATTTATGCTTGAAGGTTACCTCGATTAGAACATAGAAAACAGAACATAGAAATCTACAGCACATTACAGGCCATTCAGCCCACAATGTTGTGCCAACCATGTAACCTACTCTAGAAACTGCCTAAAATTTCCCTAGCACATAGCCCTCAATTTCTCTAAGCTCCATGTACCTTTCTAAGAAGCTCTTAAAAGACCCTATTGTATCTGCCACCACAACTGTTGCCGACAATGCATTCCACACAGCACAGTTTTACTGAAATGGTGCTAAGCTTACCTGCCTGGAAGAATTTCTTCAGAAGATTGGGTATGTATCTGTATCCAGCCATGCAAAAGGCAGCATCTGACACACATTCAAAAATAGTACCCGTCACTAATACTTCACACTTTTTTCCTGTTCTTTTAGAATTTATATTTTGATCTAGTTTGGGAGAAAATCAAAATGCAAACGGGACAGAGATCAAATGTGACAATTAGTATATAGCCACATCCACCAGTGATCACTAGAAGTTTGAAGCCAACTGATAGACAAGAATTTTGGTGGGTTTAGATTCTGTTACTCAAGTAGTTTTATATGATTAAAGAGGAAATTTGTTTTTTTAATAGTTTCAATCACTTCACAGTAATTTGATTTCATACTTGATAAGTCTGTCATCTTCTTGGGCAAATTGAGGGTAATTATCTTTATGATTGACTTTTTGTGTGTGAACCCTGCAGTTAGCTGAATGGAATTACCACCAGGCTCTTTAATATTACCATGGTGCTCTTTATATTCCAGGAAATCCATTTACCACTGTTGTTAGTAAAATATGGAGATGATTGCAGACATAATTCCAATTATTTTTAAGTTTCCATGACGTAGAATTTTTACAGCAAATAATTGTACTGACATTACTTATTAACAGTGTGTGTATTATCACTGATTTTTTTTTGCGGAAACAGCTGAGGTGGTCTGCTGAAAAGACATGCTCAGAATTTTATTTTTGAGTGTTATTTTCTACTTTCATTAAGGTGAAAATAAAAAAAAAACATACATCTTATATACATATATACTGAGGATTGTAATATTTGCAGACTAGTATGTATAGAATGATTTAAGAGGAAAAATATAAAGGTGGTATTCTACTGTAGGCATCAGGATATGTCCCTTACCAAATATCAAATCATACAGAGCTCAGATCATTTGAGGCAAACCTTCCAAAAGAGAACCTAATTTTTTAGAAAAAAAAGAATAGGATGAAATAATAACTAAGCTTTATAATTGTCAGATTCTCAGATTTCTCAGAAAGGCAGCAAGCCATGGACTCATGCTCTACTCCAAAAATGTGGATCTTTAGTGAAGGTCAGAACAATAGTGGAACTATAAAGTAGATCCATTCTGAGAGAAACGCAGTCTTTCAGATGTGATGTTAAACCAAGGCCCTGTTTGGCTTCACAACTGGACATGAAACATCTAGTTGCACCTTTCAAAAAGAGCAAGAAGAGCTCATCTTATTGGTTAAGACCTTCTTAAAAATATTTGAAATTCCAAGTGGAACAGCCAACATTTCCCTCAAAAAGTGAAGATTAAAAAAAAGTGCAGACGAAGGAAATCAGAAATAAAAATAAATGCTGGAAGTACTCATCAGGTCAGGGGGGATGGCATGGTAATGCAACTGTTACATAGTCCATAGTGATTGGGCTTCAATTCCTGCCACTGTCTGCAAGGAGTTTGTGCCTTCTCCCTGTGACCACATGGGTTTCCTCTGAGTGCTCCAGTTTCCACCCTCATTCCAAAGACGGGCGAAGGTAAGGAAGTTGTAGGCATGTTATGTTGGCACTGGAGGCACGGCAACTCTGCTTGGTACAGAAACTCACTTTGGCAGACAGGAAGGCTCTAAAATGGGTAGTCAAAACTGTCCAACGCATCTGTGGTACCATCAAGGACCTATGTACAGGAGAGTTACCAGAAAAGGGGCAGTAATGTTTTGAAGAATCCCACAAACACTGCTGATAGACAGTTTGTCCTATTCCCATTAGGGAGGAGGCTATGTGGCATCCAGACTCAAAAAATATTACTTACCTCAAGCAGTAAGAGTGATCAGCACCTTCTGCCACTAACTCAATGACTTCTTTATTATTTCCTATCAGTCACCTTATACAGAGCCTAATGTTGATTTACAGACATTTATGTATATAAGCTAACTTATGCATTTATATTTATTGTGCACATGCTTTTAGTATAATTGCTGGGTTTTTTTATTTTTGTGTTCTTTTTGTGCCTCAGTTCTGGAATAACAGTTATTTTGTTCTCCTTACACTCTTGTACAAGAAATGACATTAAGCAATCTTGAATTTATGGGCTGTTCCCACCACATCCTCAGTCTGTGTTAGTCATTGGTGCAAACAACACATTTCACGGAAATGTTTAGATGTTTCACTATACATGTGATAAATAAATCTAATGTTTTTTAGCATCTGTGGAAAACAAAAACAGAGTTTACATTCCTGGGTCAACACCTTTCATCAGACAAAGTCCTTTGATCTAAAACATTAACTGTGTTTTCAGCATTTTCTGCCTTTGCTTTGCTCTCTAGGTGTAAGGAGGCTGTGAAGTTCCTTGAAAGTTCTCCCACACCGAACTCTGCCTGGAGTTCAGCAATGGTGGCACCAGCTTTGCCATTTTGCATCTGTTACATTGATAAATCTGGTTGGTAGACCTATGCACTATTAAGCCTATCCCGAAGCCCTGACACAGATTTGACGACTCCATTCATTTCAACTCCTTCACCCACCTTTGCCAGGCTTTGATGAAGCTTTCCTTCTCTCAATGGGAGTTCTATGAGAACCTCTCTTGCTGCTCCTCCTCTGTCATTTCTGCTGCCCTCCTGCTCTTTGATCACACTCTCATTCAAATTTCCTTCAGACTAGAGCATTATTGAATTTCCCAGGTACCTTTAGTAATGCAAATAGTGTATTGGCATTTTTATTACATTTTTAATGTCCAGGTTATAAAGGTGAGAAATGCGTTGAAAAGTAACATCCAACAACTAAACCTTGTGATTAGATAAAAATTCAAAAATAACATTTCACTAGCACCTCTGCATTTCGTGACATCTTTGCACACATATATTTTTACCATTGTCTTACATCAGAGAGCTACTTACAGTAATTAAATATCATGGCTTTGTAACAATGTTACCCTTAGAAAATGAAAACTGTGTTTATTGATTATAGAAATATCAGCTGTGGTTTTTCATGGTGACTGACTGCTGAGACACTGAAAACATTTACTGTTTGTGGAAATAATAGTTTTTGATTGGCTAGGCAGATACTAGCAGAGTTTATTGACTGTAGATATACCAACTGCACTGAGCTGAAAAGAAACTGCTTGGGTTAATTGACTGTGAAGGTACTGACAATGTTGATCACCTTGTTAATGTTGAGTTATATTTATAATCTAAATATGTCATTTTTCTTTGTATTCAATGCTTATTGTCTATGTGCATGTGGTTACACCCTATGATTACTAAAGAGGATTACTAAACCATTAGATTACTAACTGTGAAGGTACTGTTGCTGTATATTGACTGTGACAGCATTGTTTATTCTGTGGAGATTATAATGATACTAAAACACATTTACTATCTGGTTCTAAAATATTAAATCAAAAGCTTGGTGCCAATTCAAACTGTTATCCATTTAAAATGCTTCCAAATTATTATTCATTTCTTAAGTTTCCTTGTAACACACAAGGAGAACATTCAGCCCATTAAAGCTTTGCTTTTAGTGCAATCCTATCCCCCACCTGTTTCACTATAACCTAACCTCTGTCACATTCTTATCAATAATGTCGAACTCACCCGTTTACACGAGGAGTAAATTACAGTGGGCTTTAACATAGTCGTGTCCATATATCATTGGGATGTGGGTAAGAATTTGAAGTAGCTGGAAGTAATTTAGCAGTCACAGGGAGAAGATACCAACTCCACATGCACATTACCAAAAGTCATGGCTGAAAATGGATCACTAGAGTTGTGAGGTGGCATCACTTCATATCACCAAGCCATCCGAGATTGATTGACTTTCAATTGAAACGGAAACTTAACTCAGTCTAATGTTCACTTTGAGACAATTTCTTTCCAAATCTTCCAACAAGAACACTGGACAAGAAATGTTTTTGAAAGTGCTGCTTCCTGAGAATTTTTTTCTTGTTTATGATAGACCACTTGAAGTTGAACGCAAATATAATTTCCTGCTACTTGTGTCATGTAGGAATTTGGAGAAGCAAGAAATTAACTTTTATTGAACATCAACACACACAAAATGCTGGTAGAACACAGTCCTGATGAAGGGTCTCGGCCTGAAACGTCGACAGCACTTCTCCCTATAGATGCTGCCTAGCCTGCTGTGTTCTACCAGCATTTTGTGTGTGTTGTTGTTTGAATTTCCAGCATCTGCAGATTTCCTCGTGTTTGCTTTTATTGAACATAATGCATGTAATTGCATAACAGTGCTGATGCTTTGCAATAGCTCAACTAAGCTAAAAATGTTTTGTTGATGATTTTTATTAGTACTCAGTATCTGAAGCTTCATGCTTAAGTGTCCAACAATAACCAGTCAGCATTAATGGATTCCAGTTGCCCTGATACCACTTCTCCATGACTGTAATGTCCTGGGGAAACCTTTCCCCATGTTTGTCACTGACAGCATCAAGATTTGCAGGGAAGACGTCCAATTGGGAATGCAGAAAATGATGTTGCACTTGATGGTTTTGCATGCTTGAAGCATGTTGTCAACAAGGTGCACATCGCTTGGTGCTCTGTAGTTGCCAAGAAAATTTTCAGCAACATCCTTGAATGTCTTTCATGCGATTTTCTCCAATCCCACTAGAAGTTCTCTGAATTGCCTGTCATTGATAACCTGTTTCACTTGTGGACCAAAAAATTCACTAACTTAATCTTGGCGTCAGTTATTCTGGAAGACATCTGTCTAAAATATCAAAATCCTTCACGAAAATCTTTGTGCCTGGTGACAGCATATTCCAACCTTGCAGTCTTGAAACCAGTAATTCTGCTTTTGCATTTGACAAACACAATTCTCTGACCAGGTCATTTAATTCGAATTGAGTTATCAGATAAGGCTCATTAGGCAAAAAGGGTTCAAAATCTGTATCAGTATCCATGTTGTTTTCCATTCCTGACTTGTGCATCATGGCTTCTTCATCTGCCTCCTCTAGACCCCATGTCCTGTTTTTCTAAAATGTCCAGCCATGCAACATCCACCGTGCCTGGACAAAATAGAAAACTTTTCAGCTTACACTTTTGGGCAATATTTTAATTGACTTGAATTATGAATTGAAATAACAAATATAGGTGATTTCAAAAAATGGTGCATGAAAGGGAAATTTCATAGTGATTTTTATGATCAGCAGCTCAAAATCCGTAAGATACGTAAGATACACAATTCAAACAACACACACAAAATGCTGGTGGAACACAACAGGCCAGGCAGCATCTATAAGGAGAAGCACTGTCGACGTTTTGGGCCGAGACCCTTCGTCAGGACTAAGTGAAAGGAAAGATAGTAAGAGATTTGAAAGTAGTGGGGGGAGGGGGAAATGCAAAATGATAGGAGAAGACCGGAGGGGGTGGGATGAAGCTAAGAGCTGGAAAGGTGATTGGCGAAAGTGATACAGAGCTGGCTAAGGGAAAGGATCATGGGATGGGAGGCCTCGGGCGAAAGAAAGTTGGGGGGGGGAGCACCAGAGGGAGATGGAGAACAGGCAAACAACTAAGTATGTAAGAAGGAGAGGAGGGGCATTAACGGAAGTTAGAGAAGTCAATGTTCATGCCATCAGGTTGGAGGCTACCCAGCTGGTATATAAGGTGTTGTTCCTCCAACCTGAGTTTGGATTCATTTTGACAGTAGAGGAGGCCATGGATAGACATATCAGAATAGGAATGGGACGTGGAATTAAAATGTGTGGCCACTGGCCTGGCCTGCTGTGTTCCACCAGCATTTTGTGTGTGTTATTCAAGAAGCAAAATCTTTTTTGTTCATTGTTTCTCTGCTGACCTATTCACCGGTCAGCATTTCCCTTTAACAGATTTTTTATAGGAAGTAGTTTCATCAATAAAAATGTTCTGTCAGGATATTAGGTGATTTAAATGCAACAAATGCACCTGGACTTCAAACCGTCCAAATCACCTCAGGGCTTTAGGTTTAGACACATAATGGTTATTCAATTGATACTGAGAAAAAAACCTCATTTTTCACAATTCTCGTCTCAAAAATAAATAGCTATATAGTTAGTTCCTTTTTGTTTAATTTCCTGCATTCTCACTTGTTTGCCTTCCTTTCTCTGATGGAGGGTGATATAAAATCAAGTTACAGTTTTCTTTCTGTTCAGACAGGACAGAAAGTGTTTTACTGGTCAACTGAGTTTCTTATACTGGTGCTTCAATAGCACAACAAAACTGAGTGGCATTATGAAGTATTCTATTAGGATATGCTGAGATACTCAGGGTATCAGACGTCATCTGTAGGGACACAGAAATAGAATTGATGTTTTAAGTTGAAGAGCTTTTAAGCACAGCAAATAGTTCGCCTACCATGAGCAAATGCATCAGTTTTTTCAAGGAATCTAAGCAAAATTGGTTAATGCTGCATTAACACGATTTTCACTGATGCATGGCAGTTTTTCTGGCACTGTACAGACTGATTTCTAGACCTATATGTCAAAAACAAAATCAAAGTCTTGCACTCACTTATTTTGAAGTTTATTGAAGTTTCAATGGAATATATACTGCAGTGTACCTCAGTAATTACAGACAGTGAGGCTGAAGCCAATTTAAAACTTGTGAATAAATCAAAAGCTAGAAATGACACAAGTTGTGAATACAATAGACATGGTAGGTTTTGACTGACTTCATTGCCCATATTTCATGCTGCAATAATCATTAATGTCGAATAATAATTACTTTATTGTATTAAATTGGCAAAATTCATCAGTCATCAAAGCCTTTATGTACTTACACAGGTAATAGATACAGAACCAGCAATAGAAGCAATTATTTAAAGCAATGTTTCCAAAGGGGTCTGCTGAGTATCTCATGCAAATAATTTTTTTTGTTTACTCCTCAGTTTCCCTCAAATCAATTTACTATTCGTCTTTTACAAACTTTAGATTAAGATGCAACTCCAACTAAAGGAGAACAAGAGTCTTTTATTGATCTTAATATTGAAAGCTGATTGATACTGAATTATAACATCCAAGCTATTGGATTTTGACTGGAACTATTGAAAGTGGTTGCCTGAATATGAAGATATCCACAGGGACCCTTGTGCTTTATTGAACAGGGAAGACCTCAACATAAAATCTTAAGTCCTTTGAACTTCACTGGTCAATCAGTCACAATTATCTATGATTCTGCCCTGTGAATTCCTAAGGGAAGTTGTTTGCTTTACCAGCATGAACACTTTTTCACTCTGGTGTCAGCTTGCCTGGCCTGCTATATGAGCTGCTGCATAATCCATCATGCTGGATATGTCCCACACCCTGTTGTAAGCAACATTTTATGATTCTTTATTAATATGAGCAGTTAAAGTGTGGTTAATATGGATGAAGAAGCATTTTTTGTTGCCTTCAATGGGTGTGGTCCTGTAGAATGGGTCTGGTTGTACTAATAGAGAGAAAAGAACTGAGAAATATTGTATTACAAGTGGAATCATGGAATTACTTGATCGTACAACACAGAAACAGGTTTTTTAGTACACCATATCCACATTGGCCATGCTGCCATTTCTGTTAATCCCATTTATTCACATTAGGTGCATATCCATCTTCACTGCCTCAAGAAGGTGGCATCTATCATTAATAATATCCACGATTTGAATTATGCCCTCTTCTTAAGGATATGTACTTAGCCCATTGCTCTACTCTTGCTACATTCATGACTCTGTGGCTAGGGACAACTCAAACACTGTCTATAAATTCTGCAATGACACAACTATTGTTGGTAGAATCTCAAGTGGTGGTAAGTAAGCGTTCAGGAATAAGACATTGTAGATCAACTGATTGAATGGTGTTGTAACACACCCCTGCACTTAACATCAGTAAGACCAAGGAATTAATTCTGGACTTCAGGAAGAAAAAGTTGAGAAAACACACATTAGTTCTCATCTTCAGGGTTCAACAGTGCAAAGTGTGAGCAGTTTCAAGTTCCTGAGTATTTCTGGATAGACTACTGTGAGAGACCTTGTCAAAAGACTTGCTGGATTCTACTGTATACCATGTCTATGGCCTTGTCTTCTCAATTTTCTTAGTAACCTCCTCAAAACCTCCTCCCTTACATAAATCAATGCAAACTACCCCTAATCTGTCCCTGCGTCCAAGTGTTCATAAATTGCATCCCTAATATTTATTTCCTCTGTTATTTTTTCTCAGAATCTTTGCCCTTGAATCATTCTAATGAATAACTGAAGTTAATTACTGCACTGATTAATGTACTTAAGTAAATGTGATGAATGTTTATTGACTCTACTTTCCCAGGTAAGTTCTAATGTCATGGGACTAGATTCAATTTCATTTGAATTTTATATATGAGCTTCAATATTAGATAACACTAGTAATAGTCAATCTGAATTGGAGGCATGAGTTAGAAGGAAAGACAGAATAGGTTGGAGTTGTTTTCCTTGGAGCGAGTGAGGCTGAGGGGTACGAGGGGTTTGTAAAATTATGAGGGGCATAGATAGGGTAGATAATTCATGTTTTACCTTAATTAAGGAGTCTAAATGCCATAGGCTTAATGTGAAAGAGGAAATATATAAAGGGGAACTGAGGGTAGGTTTTTCAGACAAAAGGGTGGTGGGTATATGGAATAAGCTGCCAGTGAGAGTGATAGAAGTGGGTACAATTACAACATATAAATAAACACAACAAATAAAGATATTTGGACAGGGACATGAATAGAGAAAGGTTTACAGGGGTATCGACCAAATGCATACAAATGGAAGCAGCTTCCTGTAGATAGGCACCTTTGTTGCCATGGATGAGTTGGTCTGAAGGGTCTGTTTTCATGCTGTGTAACAATGAATGATAATAGATATAATTGGCATGAAGTATCTGATGGTGCTTAGATGGCAGATGTAAAACAGTTGAGATTTGTTTGTACAGTTTGTGGCATGTTATGAATCTGCTTAATGAGATTAACTACTGCCAGCCACAGTCTCTACTATATTGTGGCATCACTTAGTGAAAATAATGCATGGCAGTTGAATGAATTTAATGTTTACAAGCATGTACTATTTTGGTGAATGGATTGACATGAGGAAAGAGAGAGAATACTTTTAGGTACTTCATTAATAAGGGAGCAAAGTACTATCACACTTCAATTGAATTGGAAAAAGAGGCATCCTTGTGGATAATTATTAGTATCCCTTACATTAACACAAACTCAGCTGAAATTCAAAGGTCATTGTACGTTATCACAGACTGCATTCAGTACACAGGTGAGTCAAGTTCAATTCCCAGTCTATGCTCAGTTCATGTTCTCAGTTTACAGAACCAGCAGTGATTATTCTAAGCTGCAGATGATCTTCCAGTGGCAAATTCATGCCACTATTTTCTAGAAAAATTATTAGAATATGCTACAACATAATGGAGCAACACGATATGCGCTGGCAATATCAGAACTCAAGTGTGGAGGAAAGCCAGACTCCAATATAGTGACAATGATGAGTGTTTATTCATAAAAGTTCCAAAAGAACATCAGTGGCTCAACCAAGCAACACCACATGAAGTAACATTCTCAAAACCAGGACCCCATGGTTAGTCCTGATTGAGCTTCCACTTTGTAACTACAACACTACACTACACTACAAGTAACTTTGAATCCCTGAGCCTATCAAAATAAACTTAACAAACTTAAACAGAAAGCACCAAGAAACTGCATTAGTGTAAGTTGCTTGAGAAAAACAGAAGGAACTCTAAACGATTAACAACTCTCGTAAAGTAAACATTTACCAATTCAAGTGTTCTAAAATCCTCAGAGCCCTATGCTCTCCAGGCCTGAAGAGCTCATTAGAGGGGGATTGCAGCTATTCTCCTATGCACAAGCTAGATGCAGAATAAAACATTTCTTGAGAAATGGCTCTGAGCTGAGAGAATGCGGGTAGAATGTAGTTGTGTGGATAGTTGACTAGAAAATACTTTGCAGAACTCCCCTTAAGAAAAACAGCATTAAGCTCTTAAACAATTTAAGAGTACAACAATAACACTCATTTCTCTGTCTTCTGCCTGTCAGGTAATTCAATTCCAGATTTTATTTTTTGTTTGATCTTCCATAAAACTCCCCAAATTACATCAATAACAGAGCACTATTACCATCCAGTGTACTTTTACCATCACATTAAATACATTGCAATTCGTATTTTCTCATAATACAACCATGCTTTCTAGCTGTTTCCCTTGAAGCTATCCTCAATCTGCATTTGTTGCCCTCACTGATGTCCATATCTCCAAATACAGCTTCACACATGTGTTTTGGATCCTTTGCCTCGAGGGTCAAAGTCACTGTCTCTTCAGCTTCTTATTCTCAGGACTATTCCAACTCTTCACTGCTGATCTCAGTCACATCTGACATATTGTTACTCACTACAGTATCAGTGAGGAGACCCTTATTCAAGTCACACGATGATGAGTCTAGTCATGCCTTCATTTTTTGGAATTCTAATTCTGAAATAAAGCAATACTACAACATCTTCAAAGTTTGCCCCAGTATTTTCTATTGAATAAGTATATCTTGCTAGATCTAAATTAAAGACATAATGCAGGTTCTTGACCCCCAAAACATTAATCATCCTCTTTTGCCTTCAGAGACACTGAGTTCCTCCAGAGTTCCCTTTTTGTTCCAGATTTTGGCATTGCATTGATATGTTGAGGTCTGAAAATATCAAGTCAAATGTTAAGACTTTGTTCTTATCATCTTCAAATGCTCCTGAATGCCTGATAGATAGATAGATAGATACTTTATTCATCCCCATGGGGAAATTCAACTTTTTTTCCAATGTCCCATACACTTGTTGTAGCAAAACTACTTACATACAATACTTAACTCAGTAAAAAAAATATGATATGCATCTAAATCACTATCTCAAAAAGCATTAATAATAGCTTTTAACCTGATAGGAAAAGCTGAGATTCCAAAGAGATGGAAATAAAATACTTTCTGCAAAAGTTTAGTAATAAATGGCTCAAATGCTTTTTAAAAGTTGTATTGGCTTTTTGTTTTGTTCCTAATATCAAAAAACTGTGGATGTTGTTTCTCATATTTAGGCCGAATTAATGTTGATGCGCCATTGGAGGAAAAATGAAGTACTAATGAACTGTCAATTATTGGTTTATACTCTAGTGTTCAACAGTCAGTTAAGGAATGAAGGGGCAAATGAGCAAAGTGTTTCTGGGTCTGTTAGTACTAATAAAGAGAAGCCGTTTCTGCTAGTAGTTGATTTCATGATCGGGGTAACAAATTTAAATCTTTGTATGAAACGGAGGTGTTAAGAAAAGAATTCTTTGCACAGAATCTAATTTCCACAAAGGCTACAGAATAAGAATCAGTGTTTTCAAGAGGGAATTCAATAGGCTTTGCAGGGCTATTGGAAGAACAAAAAAATAGGACAGATTGAATGTTCTTCTAGGAATAATGAACCAAGTGTCTCCTCTGTCCCATAAGAATCCTATTATTTAGGAGCAACGCTTCCATTTTTAGAAAAATGTGTAATCCAAGTATTAGTTCTAAGGACCAGTAAGTATGAATTATTTTGTTCCTGAGGTGTAGCATCATTACTAGTTGCTTGGCTGTAAGCAAGCTTTGTAATTCAATTGCTTATTAAGGTGTTTGAGTTGCTTTTCAGATAAGAGAAAAGCACTGTATATTCATACCTTGATCCTGCCACAACAGTGTTTGCACACACCTAGATGTAGCTGAAGCTTCACAACAAGTGTAATGGTTTGTGCTTTGTGGCTGCAATGATGGTGAAATTGTCAGCGTTAGCTGTAATTTCTTTATGAAACTCGCCATAGCTTCTGGATTGTGCTCAATTCATTGCAGAGATGCAGTAGCTACAGTATGGAATTGTTTTCTCCATCACAGGATCTATTATTTTATAAGCTTCAGCATAGCCAAAAGGATGAAAACTGATTAGAACTTAAGGTACCTTTGAACTTTTTAATAAAATCATCTGGAGGACTATTATATCTTGCTAAATGAGGAGTAATTTGGAAATTTATCCTCTGTTGTAGCATGAAGTGTACAAAATTGTAAAACAGGTTGTACATTGTTTCTGAAATTCAGTTCTCGTGACCTAAATGAAACGCATTCGTCAGTGGAATCTGGCCTTATCAGAATCAGATTTAATATCACTGGCTTAAGTCCTGAGATTTGTTAAGTTTACAACAACAGTATAGTGATATACATGATAAATAAATATAAAGAAAAAAACTGAGTTACATTAAGTTTATATAAGGGCCAGGAGGGAGACCTGTGGGGAGGGATGAATGAACAAGAGAGTTGAGAATGGAGCGATCCCTATGGAAAGCAGAGACTGGAGAGGGAGGGAAAGATGTGCTTGGTGGTGGGATATCTCACTCCTGTATGCCTTTTGATCACCATCTGAAACTCTGCCAACAGTAGTTGTATCATCAGCAAATTTGTAGATGCTGTTTGAGCTACGCTTGGCCACACACTCACGGGTGTAGAGGGAGTGGAGCAGTGGGCTTAGCACACATCCCCGGAGCGCGAGTGTTAATTTGCAGCAAGATGGAGATATTATTTCCAAACCACACAGACTGTGGTCTTCCCAGTAAAAAGTCAAAGATATGGCAGCAGAGAGAGGTACAGAGGCCTTGGTCCTGTAGCTTTTCAAACAGGATTTCAGGAATGATAGTATTTGATGCCGAGCTGTAGTCAATTAACATCACCCTGACATGGGTATTTGCATTTTCCAGGTGATTCAAGGCTGTGTGAAAAGCTGTTGAGATCGCCTCTATGGTAGACTTATTGTGGCCACAGGCAGATCGCAGTAGGTCCAGGTTCTTCCTGAGACAGGTATTAATTCTAGCCGTGACCAACCTCTGAAAACATTTCAACTAACATTAAATTAGTTTAAATTTTAAAACATAATTTCCAACTGATTTTTAAAGATTCAGGGAAAAAGTTCAAATAGGAAGGCAAATCTCCCACAAATAATCTCTAATATATTGTTAATATTTTCTTCAAATTACAAAAGCAATATTAACTATTGCTCTATTCCTACTATTACTTCTCCAATAGCTTATGAGGTGTATCAGATGTATGAAAACTTAAAAAGGACTCATTTGAATGGAGATCTTGTAGGGCTACACATGATTGATAAAGATGTAGAAAATTATACAATTAAAATAGCAGTGGAGAATATGCATTAAAGCAGGCAATGGAATTTTAATCTGATATCAAGACACTCATCAAGCAAAAATGACCACCGTGTAGAGTAAATCTGAGAGAGAGTAATGGAGGCAACATACTTACAATCATTTAATAAGCATCACTGTGCTGTAAATGGACCATATTAGGATTTTCTGGACATTGCACTCCGGAGGGATTTTAATGGGCATGATTCTGTAATCAGAATTTTCTGAATATTATAAATCTTACAGCATGCTAGTGTTACTGGATTTACAACAGCGGGAAAAAAAATAGGAACTCCACTTCAGAGGCTCCCTGGAGCTCTTCACAGTGCTTCATTCATTGCTCTTTCGATTTCAAATTTCAACTGCAATTTGAAGAGAGAAGAAAGCATTTGGAAGATTCCAGGAAAAACAATCACTGTAGAAACAGTATTGCCATCAATTTTTAGTGAATGTTTTCTTTTCCTTTTTGCTATAAGTGATCTGGATGACAAGGTCTTCAGGAGAAGTTATTTGCATCCAGATCAATTCCGAATGCAGATTCCAAACCTCATTACATACTTTAAGAATGTTTTTTTTTAATGGTTCTCTTGATCAGAAGGTCACATACGTAACTCAAGTATTTAAGAAAGGAAGGGAAAAAAGTGGTTGACATCTGTAATAGAAGAAATTTAGAACCTATTATTAAGGAAGCAGTAGCAGGGCATTCAGAAAATAATTATGGGATTAGACAAGGTCAGCATGAATTGTTGCAAGGATGGGGCTGAGGACGAACCCAAGTGCAGGACACAGGCGCAGAGACAGAGTTGTGAGGCGATACCACCGTCGCGAACCGGGAACAAGTATCTAGAAGAGTCTTTGCACGGAGACGAGTTTTCCATAGATTATCCTGGAAATGATGCAGAACTTAGAACCGCCAGTCCTAAGGAATCAGGAAATGAGGTTTACTCACACTAGAGTCAACCAACGAAATGGCAAAGCATGGCTGTGACACCCAAATTTTATCCTGTGTTCGCTAATGGGAACCAGGTGTGCTGTAATTAGTAGAACTGGGAATGATTGGAAATCAGATGAGGGGATTAAGGCTCAATTAAGGAGGTAGCAAGATGGGGAATTGCCAAACGGGACCATGACGTGGATTTATATAAGGCAAGTCACTTCTGAGAAACCTATTTCATTTTTTAAAGATTAAGCATTTCACAAATCTTTATTGAGTTTATTGAGACTCAGTGAATGTGGCACTCCAAAAGGCCTTGGTTATGTTGCAAAGATTATTAAGTAAAATCAGAGTCTACAGTTTATAAGATAATGAACTGCTGTGGATTGAGAATTAGTTAGTGGACAGAAAAGAATGGGAATGAATAGGTCATTTTTGGTTTAATGTTCTGTCTGGCATAATGCAGGGTTCATTGCTGGGATTTCCATGTCCAGAATCTATTTTAATAATTTAAATATGGGATCAATTGAAATACAGTGGATTCTGGTTAATTGGGACATTAGTTAATTGGGTCAGCCACTTATTTGGGATAACTCTTAAAACCAAAAACTAATTGAGAAAATAGCCGGGATTCCATTCATTTATTTGGGACACCATGCCACTTCATTGGAGCAGGCAACTGTTGCCAGACAGTTTCTAACTAGTGTCGGTCGTGTGCACTTGCAAAGGCCTTTAGATGCTACATCGTGCTTTGAGCAAACTGTTTCAAAATACTGTCAGTTGCCTGTGGTTGTCTTTAAAAAGCAGCAATTTTTGTCACTGATAGTCGGCAAGAAATAAGCTGTAAGACAATTCAGAAGGGTTTTGCTCACTGCGGTTTAAAGACTTCAGGAGTGGAAATGCTAGAAACAGCCAGGGGTGAAAAAGAGACGATTTTATTACTTCGACAAATTAGGTCCTACAAAGAACTTGAAGAGATCGACAATCATCTTGAATGTTACAAATAAAATTACGATTTGGAGGATACATTCGTTGACAGCTTTGCATGATGGCAGTCCATTATCCGCACTGGGTATCTGTGTTGATTTTATTCATTATATTCACAAGATACGATGTGGATGAATTCCTTTGTTGATAAGTATTAGGAACAAATAAACAGTTTTATAGTACTGTAGTAGTATTGGTAGTGTTTCAGTTTGTTCTATAGTTCATTTAAATGCATAATTTGTTACACAGCTTGTCTTTTTAATGCCTTTTTAACTACATTGGATTCCAGTTAATTGGTCCATCGGTTAATTGGGGCAGCCAGTGACATGGAACGACTCTGAAAGAACAAAAACTAAGTCAAGAAAATTTCCTTTGTTTACTTGGGACTCTCTGCCATTTATCTGGGAGCGGAGATTGTTACTGAATAGTTTCTAACTAGCGTCAATCATGTGCACTTGCATGGTTGTTAGACACTACACCATTCTTAGAGTGATCAGTTTTTAAATAGCATCAGTTGCATGTGTTTATTTTCAAAAAGCAGTGATTTTTGTCACTCATAGTTGGCAAAAAATAAGCAGTAAGACAATTCAGAACTGTTTTGCTCACAGCAGTTTCAAGCATTCAGGGCAGAAGTGAAAATGAAATGATTTCACTACTTCAGCAAGTTAATCATCTTGAACATTACAATGAAGGTGCAGATTTGGAGTATGCAATAGCTGAAACTGTACGAAGGCAGTCCATTATCAGCACTAGGTGCATGTGCTTATTTTGTTCATTTACAGTCATTGATATCTATTTGGAAATAATATATACAGTTGAAGAGTTATTGACTGTATTCCAAATTGTTCTGTATTCATTTAAATACATAAATTGTTACTTAGTTAAATGTGAGTTTATCTTTCTTTATACTTTATAACTATTTCCATGAAACCTTGGCTAATTGGGTAGCCACTTAATTGGGCCAAGATGTACTGGTCTCGCTGTGGCCCAATTAACTGGAATCCACTGTATATCCAAGTTTGTTGATGGGACAAAGTTGGGTGGTTGGGGTGAATGTTGAGAAGCATATAGAGTAGTGAAGAAATAAACAGTCTCAGGGAATGAATAATGGCATGACACTTGATTATATATTATTATTTCAACTTCTGTCATACCTTCAACCATGAAGACTAATCCAGTGTATTGGAATAGATTGGCTCTGAGATAATTTCAGAAGTACTATCTTGTTTCTTATGTATTGAAACTTGTCTTAGGCCTCTTGGTTTTCCTTATCCTTATAAATTTTATTGTGTTATGTTCCAGTCAAAACTCTGCTCTTTGATACAGAATCATGCCTCTCTTTCATTGCTTCTTCTTTCATCCATCCACTGGTCTGCTTTCCTTTGGCTTCCCAGTTCTAATCCGTAATTCTGTCTTCATAATTCCATCTTGTTGCTTCCTACCCCTTCTCTTAGACTCTTCTTTGAACAAGACTCTGACCAAACTTCCAAATCTCTTTTCCATTTTTATTTCTACTCTAAGTTCAACTGGATAATTTTTTTTTGTACAAATTGAGGTCAACCAAGTCTATGGCTGAAAATGTTAGTTCTTCACACCATTAGCAAATGTTCCTACTTTGCTATACCTACAAGATTTCTGCTCTTCAATTCCTGCCTCATCACCAAAGTCCCTTGTGTCTTCAGCTCTATACTCTTTGGGCCACCAAAATCCCTTCATAAGATTTTCCACCTCGTGACAACTTGACATTATTTATGGCACTTTAATTCCTGTCTGTTCAAGCAAACTGTTCACCCCACAGATGCTGCTAGACTACTGAGTTCCTCCAGCAGATGGGTTTTGTTCCAATTCTAGCATCTGCTCCCTCTTGTGTCTCCAAGCTTCACATTAATTTTCTTCATAACTCCTTATAGCTCAGTTTCAAATATGTTTTGACAAATCAAAAGTAACATATAAATACAAATTGATATTTATTAATGGGTTTGTTCTGCAATTTGTGTGTCATTATTATGTTTCATCTGATGGCATAGAAAGAAGTTTTATTTGGCCTTGCTGATGTAAGAGCTTGCCAACTACAAATATCATCACTATGTATCTGCTAAAGAATTCTTATTAAGTATTAACTGACAATGCTAAATTAATGTTTCCTGTATGCACTTAAATGATTGTTTGTGTCATTCATCACAAAATATTGTTTCTGAGCATGTAACGACTCACATTTGGTGCTGACAACAGATGGCATTTTCAGAACTATGGATTGGAACAAGTTAAAAAGACATTGATTAGTGATAGCATGTTGAATCTGTACTGCAGATATTGTAGGGAAGATTTTCTCACATTTGTTTGTGCCAGCTCAGCTTTTTCCACTGAAACATAAAGATTTAAATTATAAATGAACTTAAGCAAAATTGATCAACTGAAATTATTTTCTCATGGATTGAAGAATTAACTATTGTGAAAGGCAATTAGTTGACTTCAGTAAATTATAATTTTTAGGAATCCAAATGATTATGCATAAATTGACTTTTTAAATACTAAATGACATTTATACCACCCTTTGTTTATCACAGGACTGGAATAGTTCTGTGGGGAAAAAAAATATAGGTTTTAGGATCTATGGCACTAGATCCATATGAGTAAACAAAATACATTATCAATAAAGATTTGCAATAATAAAAAGAGCCTCATTATTCCCAAGTGTCGCTTTCAACCTCAAATAAAAACAGAAAGTGCTGAAATACTCAGTTGGTCAGGCCACATCTGTGGGATGAGAAGCAAAGCTAAATTTTTGGAATGGCCTGAGACATTGACTCTTTTTCTACTCCTGTACATGTAACCTGGCAAGTTGGGTTTTGATGACGTTTTGTCTTTATTATATATTTCTAGCTTTTGTGTTTTTTTTAAATGTTTTATTGCTTTTACTCGATACATTTACTTTTAAGCAACTGTTGGTGTTTTCTATCCCATCTGTGTCCTATGTAACTTCATACACAAATAATATTAATGATTTTACTCTTCTTGCCAAATTTATTGCTTTACCCTTGCATCCATTCCCTACTCTGAGAACCATTATGTCTCCAGGTTGGATGTTTGGATGGAATCCAGCCAGAGCCTCTTCCTGAATCCACAATCTTCTGATTCCAAGCAAAGTTTTGTAGGACTGTACTGTTAAAAGTAATGGACATTTGGGCAATTTGGAGTTTTAAAAACTGTGATGGAATTTTGTTTACGTAGGTCTAAAGGGATACTGAGAAATTTGAGAGGTTGGGGTGGGGGGGGGGGGTTAAGTTGGGCTCATGTTGTGGCCACCTGCCTCACATCCTCACAATATATTCATTGCTATTCTAACTAATCTGGGTAACAGATCAAAAAGCTAACCCCATGTTAAAGCAAACTCCCTAAGTAGCTAGATCTGCATCATTTTAGTTGAACCAGTAGTGGGTATGTAGGAAGGGCTATTGAAAGTGATTTTCTTTGACCTGGCTAAAGTTACCTCGATGTGTTGAAGATACAGAGGCAGAAACTACTGGAATATTGGTACTCCATTGGGAAAGGGAGTTATCAATTTATGTAGACAAGATGGTTTCTTATGAGTATACTTACAGTTCAACTCTTGAGGATCCTTTTGACTGATATAGTCCAGGGAAAACTGGTTTCCTAATGAATAAATACAGTGAAGCACAGTTTTCATGGAATTGCAAGTGGAATTAGTAATTAGAATTCTTAACACACTGGCAAGTGTCCGATAAGCTTTTGTTTAATCTACATAATAAAAGCAGAAATTGATTTATCCCCAAGCCAGTGGGCCAAATTGTAAAAGAAATTATGGAATGTTCCCAAAATACTAGAATAGTACACATGTAAGAAAAATATCCAGCTTTTTCTTGACAGGGTAAATTAGCTCTCCTGGTTATTACAGCTTGTTTCCAGACATCCCTTTACAAATATAGTCATATTCTGTCCTAATGCCAGAAGTCTTCATAAAATGGGCGCTGTAGTCCCATAAATGCTGTCTGTCACTTCCTGTGAGCTGAATTTGGCATTGCTTTAAATGAGATATTGATTGCTGAAGATATATAATTGTGGAAGAAGTCATTGGTTTCACTGAAAAGTGGTAGTTAATCAGAGATAAGGCTACGTTTCAACAAGGATAGACAGATGTTATCTGAGACACTAGGTCTGGCTCATCACCTTTGTCTTTTGTAGAATATTGTCTCAGAAACTGTCCTTGAGGAGTCATATTCATCTTTCTTCACCCTTTAAGAATTCAAAGGAACTTTGTCAGACTTAATATAATGCTAGTCAGAAAATGTAATTAGTTTATAAAACATGTATAGGGTTGGCTAGATATTTCATAAGAAGAAGGTGTAAATTTACTTTGGATTTCAAGACTGCATTAATTAGGAAATGTCCATAAATGAATTATTGCGAGTAAAGTAAATCTCTAAGTGAAAGAAAGGTTAAGAATTATTTCAAAAGACCTCTCTTGTAAGATGATGAATAATCTTTTAACTTGCAAAAGATGATTTGTAAAAGCTTTTGTGATGTCTTCTTCAGAGCTAAAAAGTAAGGATTCTGGACATAAATCTACTTGTTTCTTGAGAGATCCTGATAGGGTAAGAAACAGCATGATCATGCTCTCCTGAAGGAGCTGCAAAGTTGCAATAAAGTCAGATTCACTGTTGTAATATTGTAACCCTGTATTCCAACCTTTCAATATAGCATTTGGTTACAGCTTCAAGTATGCCTTCCAATTGAAATGCATGCAAACTAAATTTAGATACAGCCTGTTTCTTTATTGTAACAGCAAGCTCATAAATAAAAAGTATTTTTATACCAATGTGCAGACTCCAAAATGTTTTCATTCTTCTCTCTAAAATCTGAGTTGACGACTTCGAGCATTTGTTCTTCCATTAAGATGGAACTTGCATTTACGTTGTCACTTCAGAATATTTACAGAAAATGCTGATGAAATATTATAAAAGAAGATAAATTTGGTAACAAATTTATGCAGCTCAATAGAGGGTGTCTCCGATTTGAAAGTCAAGCAAGTGAAGGAAGGCCATTGCTTAAAAATAATTTGGCTACACTGGATGACATTTGCAGCAAATCACCAATAACATTTTAATCACTGGCCTTAACACTGAAAATTTCAGTAGCATATAAAGCCTGAGGCTGTGGTTATTAATGAAAGATCATGTGTTTCTGTGTAATGGTTAATTTTCCACCTGAAGCCAAACTCAAGCCCAAGAGTTCAGGATGAGAGATGGCAAGCAGCTAGTATCTGGAGTTGTTGAGTTCCCTTCCATGTCTGGTGGCAAAACAGGCAGCAACCTTTCCATTTCTTTAGCATTCGTCTGCTTTTTATGAGGCCAAGTTGTTAGCTTGACATTCAACCTAGCATGGATGGAAAGCGTGCAATCCATCCAGCCGGATTCGAACCCAGCACCACTCACTTCAAAGTCTGGTGCAGGTGCCACTATACCACTGGCCATCTAGAATTTTAATGATAGGAACAGATATTACAGATGAAAATTCTTAAGATTGTTGTATGGTCAGTCATTGAGGATGGCAAAAGATTGGGAGGTTAGGTGGGTTGGCTCTGCCTATAGGATTATGGACAGCAATCAGACAAGTGGCTGATTTGAGGTGGGGATCTCCATTGTGTACTTTGGGTATTTGCTGGGTCAGTAATCAGGACCAATCAAATGCGGAAGTGTGTAGCCAAGCATGGTGTCTCATGAAATCAGAAGACTGGGAGCTTGGACATGCCTCATAGTCAGATCTATCAGACAGCCGAGAATACCAGGGGATCAGTGAGTAGGTGGGGTGCAAGAACCTTGAAGGGTGGGGGATGGCCAGAATTTCAAACAATTGGTGTGTCAAGGATTCTGTGATACTGGAGCCTAGAATATTACAGGATTGGACTTATTTCTCTGGATTCTCAGTCAAGATTTGTGATGTCTTAGCCCAAAATATTGAGTGTTTAATTCCCTCCATAGATGCTATCCAATGTGCTGAGTTCCTCCAGTACTGCATTCCCTGCATCTGCGGACTCTTTTGAGTCTGTGTTTGTGATATTATAACCTATTTGTCCAAGGAATGTCCAGAGATGGTCACTCATTGACAATTTGGTATACCGTAGATGTCGGATTATAAGCCGCTACTTTTTTCCCACATTTTGAACAGCTTTGAACACTGCGGCCTTTACTACGGTACGGCTAATGCATGATTTTTTTTCATGCCGCCAAAAACATTTTGCCTCGTAACAGTAGACCAATAAAATTGATGAGTAGTTCACAGAGGTTCAATGAAATTGTACGATAAATCAAGCGCACTTTCACAATTAAATTATTGTAAATCAGTCATTTGTACTCACCCTCATCAACATGGAAAACACTCGAAGAAAAGCATTGTGCTGCCTTTATGGCAGTTATTTAGTTTATAATATTTTTGCTTAGTAATTCATTTGTTAGTATTTTCTAGTTAAAGTTAGAAGTGTTAAGTATATTTGTTTTTTTTAAAATCCCGGGATACTATGACGTCACATCCGGTTTTGCCGCGTCTTGTGGGAAATACCGGTTTGCGATAAACGGGAAGGTGGGGGCAAGCGCATTACGCGAGCGGCATTAGACCCGAGCGAAACGCTGCTTTTAAGTTAAAGGCGATCAATAACTTTTCCTGGTAGGCTGCAGTATATATTTTTTTACCAGTCGTTAGGAGATATTGGAATGTTGTTCATGCACTGTTCAGTAAAAAAGTATACGCAACGTAATTTGTGTGTTACCGATACGTATGTATATTTAAAAGTAGCCGTGTTAGAGGCACGGTTCGAAAAAAAGCATTTGCAATATGTATTTGTTTATGTTACCATAGGGATTTAATTAAAAGTTAAAAAATCCTCACGTGTAGTATCTTTCTGTGTAAATATCTCATATTACAACGTGGGACACCTGCGGCCTAAAATCCGGTGCGGCTTGTACAAGTACAAAATTGATTTTCTTTCTAAAATTAGAGCCAGCGGCTTTTAATCAGGTGCGCTCTGTAGTGCGAAATCTACGGTAATTTTCTCCACAATGCTCTTGTGAATGACCATGACAAAAATATGTTGAAACAGACTCACATTTCACACAGGAGGGTAAGTTTCCGATCACATAAAACTTGGAAACAAAATATAATCCTGTGGTGAAGATTCTAGGCCTTTACTTTGCCTTTTTTCATGAAACTGAGTCTAACAATCAGAACAGATGTGTGGAACATTGAAATGAACTTCCCTCTCTGGTGCAATTTCTGCCACAATTGTTCACTTTCATGAGGGCTCCTGTAAACTGTTATTTGTCAAGCTGTGCTTTCCACAGTGCACCTCCCTCTACTGCTGCACTTTAAAATTTAAAAAAAAACTATTGGATTGCTTACATTTAGCTGAGAAAACAGACAGATCATTGATATAATGTTGAATCCCAAAGGGTGTACCTCTGACACTTGTGCACTCAGGTTTCTGGATTGAGACTTCCACCCACCTGACTTAATGAAAGTATTGCTATCTATTCCATGGAGAAATAAAATTTCAAAGGGATCTACAGAGCACAGAGAGGAAAGCTGTTTCTGCTGATCGAGAGTCTTGGATTGGGGCAGAACCTATTGAGAATGATATTTATCATGGACTTGCCAATACAAACCAATATTTCATTGGTAATACTCATCAATAATCTTCTGCAGCTTTTCTTGTCCAACTCCTCATCTGAGTCTTCTGCTGCGGAATCCATATAGAACTTGCCACTTGCCTTCTGATGAACTGGCATCACAACCCTCCTCTCCACTAGTTCTAACTCTAGGTGACTCATTTTCCTTGACACAGCGTGTATAGATCTCAATATTAAGGTGTGTTTGTTGTCCGTCGATTTCAACAGTGATGACAGTGTTTGTGCAGCTCATCTGATGTGTGTTTGGAGGTGACTGTAGAGGCCAGTTCTTGAATGGCATGGACCTTCACAGAAAGGACAAGGGAGTTGTCATAATTCTGTAGTAACAGCTATTGCTGCTGCTTTGCTCTTCTGTCGGGGGGTATCCAGGTCTGTGTGATGCCTATCTTCTAAGTTGCCATATGTGAGCTTAAATTGCACATACCAACCATTTCTGTCTCATGCCCTATGTTCCAGATGCTGGGGAGCAAACCTACTGTAAGCAATTCTGGTTTTCACATGATCTTTATACTTTTTATGAAATCTACCACAGCTTCTGATTCCTCATGATAACTGGCCACAGTGCAGCTGCTTAGGGGGTCTGTATTCCTCCATGAATCTCCCTGTTTTGTTTAACAAAATTGTGCTTTCAGGATCATAGCTTCAATACTGGCAGTGTTTGCCCTGTTGAGGACCTACAGGTTTGTAATATAGTCATGCCAATAGATACCCATTATGGACCTCAGGCTACACGTGGAAATCCTCCAGCAGTTTGAGTTGCCTTTTGTATAGGTCAGCATTTCACCACCATACAGGAGGAGAGTGAGCAGAGTTGATCTTAGTGGGCAACTGGATATTGTGCTGATTTAGCACACATGATCACAGGCACCCCTGACTAGCCTTGCAAATCTTGGCATTGATTTCTTTATCCAAGCAACCATCACTGGAGATGACACTGCTGAGGTACTTAAATTCTTTTACTACCTTCAGTCTTGTGCCTTTGATGGTGATGGAAGGGGGTACAACAGCGAATGCACGAGCAGGCAGAAACAAGACCACTCTTTTGTCCAAACTGATGGTGAGGCCAAACAGATGTGGGGCTTCTGTAAACCTGTTGGTGACTAGTTGCAGATCAAACTCCATGTGTGTTATTAGAGCACAGTAGTCCGCATAGATTTTTTCGAGAATGATTATTTTAATCAGCTTAGATTTGGATTTTAGGCAATGCAGATCTGACAATGATCCATCAAGTCTGTACTGTATGTACACCATGTGTTCAAGATCCCTGACCGCATGATTGAGTACACTTATGAAAGAAGAGGCTGAAAAGGTACATAGGCCAGCGCACACCCTTGCTTCACGCCATTTGGGATATTGATGGCTTTGAGAGAACAAAGCCAGTCAAATCATTGTAGAAGAAGCGAGTAAGATTGACAAACATGTGCGGGCATTCCAACTCTGACAACATTGTCCACAGCACATCTCTGTTAATCACGTCAAAGACCTTGGTTAAATCTATGAAGACAATGTACAGATCCAAGTTCTGCTCGATACATTTTTCTTGAATCTGACAGTGAACATCATATTGATGGTGCTTCATCCAGCGCAGAACCCGCTCTGTGTCTTGGGCAGGTTCATTTTGATATGATGGTGATTAGGCAGTTGAGAATAATGCGGGCTAGGATCTTCCTGGCAATCAATAGCAGCAAGATGCCACAGTAGATACCACAGTTAACTTTTGTCCTTGAAAGGAGGTACGATCAAAGTGTCATTGACTCATTAGGCATGTCCTCATCTTCCCAGATGCTCATCAGAATGTAATGGAAGGCCCTTAGTGCAGCTGGACATATTGTCTTGAAGATTTTGGCAGGAATTCCATCCTTCCCAAAGGCTTTTCCAGATTTTAAGTGAACACTGGCTTCTTTGACCTCAACCATTGTAGGAGGGAGGTTGAGGCTGTTGGCAGTGGGTTTCAGGAGAAACTGATCAATTGTAGCCTGGTCTTCAGTAGATGGTCTGTTGAAAAAATTGCTGAAGTGGTGTCTCTAACTGTCATTACTGCTGTTCCTACCTGAGCAGGACTGTGCCCTCTGCTGACAGAAGGGGTGCATAGCTTGTGTGATCCAAGATTGATTTGATAACACTGGAGAGCATCCTAACTAAACATGTTG
This sequence comes from Hemitrygon akajei, assembly GCF_048418815.1. Classification (NCBI taxonomy): domain Eukaryota; kingdom Metazoa; phylum Chordata; class Chondrichthyes; order Myliobatiformes; family Dasyatidae; genus Hemitrygon; species Hemitrygon akajei. The sequence continues at coordinate 62,173,727 of NC_133133.1, forward strand.
GTGTCAATGTACCTCTAGATCTCCACTGCCTTTCTCTACCACGATTTAGTTTGCATTCTGTCTAGGGCAGTCAGTGCTTGCCTCTGAAGACGTTTGAAGTGATTTCACTTTGAGAAGGAAGGAACCATGTTCTGCAGTGTGAGAAATGGCTTCAGCTTCTCTTCCAGTATCCTGATAATACTTCCATCATGTTTATGTGAACTCAACACCAGTGGCTTACTGCTGATTAGTTTCTGTGCTCGAAGCCATTTGGATATCAGGACCAGCCTCTACAGATTCTCCAGCACAAAAAAAAGCAAAATGGATGCAGCCCAGATGCAAGCAATGGCACTCTCCATTCCTCCTGTAATTCACAACCAGCTCCTTTGTTTTAGCGACATTGAGGGAGAGATTGTTTTCTTGACACCAGTGTGTCAAGATGATGACTTCTTCTCTGTAGGCTGCCTCATTATTATTTGAGATTAGGCCAATCACTGTAGTGTCATCAGCAAATTTAATTAGCAGATTGGAGCTGTGGGTGGCAACACAGTCACGGCTATAGAGAGAGTAAAGGAAGGGGCTTAGTACACAGCCCTGAGTGGCACTTGTGTTGAGGGAGCCCATTCTTACCACCTGTTGGTGATCTGACAGGAAGTCCAGGATCCAGCTACACAAGTCAGGGTGAAGGCCAAGGTCTCTGAGCTTCTTGTTGAGCCCGGAGGGAATTATGGTGTTGAATGCTGAACTGTAGTCCAAGAACAGCTTTCTCACATGTATCTCTCTTCTCCAGATGTGTAAGGACAGTACATAGAGCAGTGGCTATTGCATCATCTGTCGATCGGTTGTGGCAGTGGGTGAATTGTAGGGGGTCCAGTTTGGGTGGTAGCATGCTGCAGGTGTAGTGCTTGACCAGCCTCTCAAAGCATTTGCTTATTATTGAGGAGAGTGCGACAGGACACCAGTCGTCCAGACGTTACCTTGGTCCTTTTAGGTACAGGGATAATGGTGGATGTTTTGAAGCAGAAGGGCACTCTACACTGAAAGAGGGAGAGATTAAAAATTTCTCTAACACACCTGCCAGATGAGTCGTGCATATCCTGAGTACCCGCCATCGGATGCCGCCCGGTCCTGCAGTATTGCGACTGTCCACTCGTTGAAAACACCTGTGTACTTTGGCTTCAGAGATGAAGAAGCCGCAGGTTGCATCAGCTGTAGGTGGCTCAGAACTGGTGACATCGAATCGAGCATGAAAAGGGTTTAGCTCATCTGGGAAGAGAGGCAGTGATGTTGGAGGCTCCACTGCGTTTGAAGTCTGCGATGGCGTGCAAACCTTGCCATAAGCTGTGTGTGTTGTTGGTGGAGAGTTGGGTGTGGATCTTGTCCCTGTATTGTTGTTACATTGCCTTGATGATTTTGCACAGATCGTAGCTGCATTTCTTGAGTTGCTGCTGATTACCAGCAACGTAAGCTCTGTGTTGTGTGGTCAGTGCTGCTCACATGGAACTGTTGATCCAGGGTTTCTGGTTTGGATCGGCCCTGACCAATTTCTGGGGGGCAACATCCTCGATGCACTTCTGGATGAAACTCGTGACTCTGTCCATGAACTTGGAGACACCCTCATCATGGAAGACATTCCATTCGACATCATCAAAGCAGTCCTGTAAGCATGGAGATGGATTGGTCAGACCAACAGTGGATTATTTTTAACTGTGGCCAACCCTTGTTTCAGCTTCTGCCTGTACTTTGGCACCAACAAGATGGAAGAATTATCGATTTTCCAAATGGAGTGCTTTGTAAGCGTTGTGGGAGGGAGAGTAGCAGTGATCGAGTATGCAGTGGTTGAGTGTGCAGGTTACTTGCCTATAGAGGTCTTTAACCATTTTTAGATGCTGTTCAGTTTGTCCCTCTAAAAATCTCATCGTCATGATCTGACTAATACAGTATAATGTATCACTACAATTATCTGACAAGTTAAAATGCCAAATCAGCAGCTGGTTATTACAAGAGCAGAAATGAATTTTTCACAACTTCTCACCTCACAGATAATGTAATTTTTGCATCCACCAATTGAAAGGTGTTGTTAACATACATTTTCACAAAGTCTTTCTCGGAGATTCACAAAGCACTTCACATTCCATGAATTGCATTGAAGTATAGCCATTGTAGTTTAGGTGTAATATTCTGAAGTTAGCTCAGTTTCATGTCTCTCAGAATGCTTTGAGAATGAATGATCCACAGAAGCTTTATCTGCATTACTAGGAGGATCCTGACAAAGGGGAGAAATGGTGTCAGGCATGGTGACAAGGACAAAAGCAAGTTTTATAAAGGTTACAGGGTGCCAAGTGTGTGTTAAGCACATGGGGATGGGCTGCCAAGTTTGAAGAGATGGCAAATGACTATTTATTTCAACTATTGAAAAGCAGTCTCATTGCTTCCATCTGGGGCTTTTGGAGTCTGAAGGGAGAGTGAAAAAATGTAGCTAAGAAAATTCTCTAAAAATTCTATTGTATTGTGCAAATCTATGACCTCTATGCAGAACAAATAGCTTAAAAAATCTCTAATATAATGAATGGTTCAAAAAGAAACATATTTTTCCTTTCAAGCCCATTATTTTTCTAAATGCAAACACATAGATGTGCCCAGACAAATTTGCTATTTGAAGTTTTTTTTTGAACAAACAAAAGTAGCCTGCACTGCTCTCAAAATCAAAGTCATTCTGCCTCTCAGAAACCTTGCCTCAGGATCTGTGCTGGCTGCCTCTGCTGGGATATGTCACTTACGGCATTTTTGCTGCTTACTGCTGTGTGATAGGAATCAAAAAAATCTCTGCTAGCAAAATTGGGAATCAATTTTTGATAATGCAATATTTGCATTCACACCTGGAAGGGGCATTTGGCTCAAGTGCAGAGCTCCCAAAGATATGACTATTCACAGAGAGTCACAAAATGCTTACAGGATGGAAGGTGACACTTTGCAGCAGCTCTTTGCAAAAACAACTGACTTAGTTCCACTTCTCCCTGCAGCCCTGCAAATTCTTCCCATTCAGATGCTTATCCAGAACCCCTCTGAACGTTCCAGTTAAATCTGACTCCATTACAGCCCCAGGCAGAGCATTTCAAAAGTTGAAAGTACACATATGTCACCATATTCTATCCTGAGATTAACTTTCTTGCAGGCATTCACAGTAATTTCAAAGAAACCTGATAGAAACAATTAAAACATTACACATAAACAAAAGTGGGCAAGCAACCAGTGTGCAAAGCACAGCAAATCATACAAGTACAAAATAATAAATAATATTGAGAACATGATTTGTAGAGTCCCTGAAAGTGAGTCTGTAGGTTGTGGAATCAGTTCAAAGTTGGGGTGAGTGAAGTTATCCATGCTGGTTCAGGAATCTGATGGTTGAGGGGTAACAACTGTTCCTGAACCTGGTGTTGTGGGACCTGAAGCTCTGGTACCTCCTTCCTTTTGGCAGCAGCACAAAGCGAGTATGGCCTGTATGGTGAGGTCCGTGATGATGGATGCTGCTTTCCTGCAAAAGTGCTCCTTGTAGGTGTGTTCAGTGGTGGGGAGGTTTTACCTGTGATGGACTGGGCTGTATCCATTACTTTTTGTAGACTTTTCCATTCATGAGCATTGGCATTTCCATACCAGGCTGCAATGTAGCCAGTCTGTATACACTCAACTGTGCATCTGTAGAAGTTGTCAAACTTTAGTTCATTAGAGTTTAGTTAGATGACATGCTGAATCTTTGAAAAATCTAATAAGGTTGAGGCACTACCTTGCCTTCTTTGTAATGGCTTTTACATGCAGGACTAGCGATAAGCTCTGCAGATTGTGAAAATGATGGTTGAGCAGCAAATACAACACTACAATTTAAGAAAGAAGTGGGAGAGAAGGAAGGGAACCACATTTGTTAGTCTAGCATTAGGAGTGAGGAAATGCATTTATAATGAAGATGATAAAACCAAGAACACCTATATAGAAAATAATCATTTCAAAAGAATCATTGTGGCTTTATGAAAAGCCACTAATCTATTGGAAGATGTAAGTGGTGAAATGGATAAAGGGTACCAGTGAATATTATGTATTTTGACTGTAATGAAGTTCCATTGAGAGTTTAGTTAACAATATCGGAGCATATTGAATTGGGAGTAATCTTTTGATTTGGGCTAAGCATTGATTAACAGACAGAAAGGTAAAAAAGAAAATAAACAGATCTTTCTCAAATTTCCCACAGGGGCACCACATGTGTCAGTGCTTGTGTCCCAGCTACAACAAATATCCAGGGTTTGGCAAAGGCGCCTAATGTCATCTTTCCATGTTTGGCAAAGATAAAATTCATGGTGCAGAGGAGGATGTAAAGAGGGTTTGAGGGGAATTAGTCAAATGTGAGGAAAGACAGTGAGAATATGGCAGTGGAATATAATGTGGAAAAAATGTGAAGTTTTCCACTTTGCTGCACCAAACAAATGCAGAGTATGATTTAAATTGTGACAGATTAGAAAGTGAAGACATTCAAAGGAGCCTGGATGTCCTTGTATATGAGCCATTGAATGAGGGTGCATCAAGCAATTAGAAAGGCAATTCAAAGGCAATTACTTTGGCCTTTATTGTGGGAGGATTTGAATAGAGGAATAAAAGATATCACACTGCAATTACGTACAACCTTGGTGAGATGACTCTTGGAGTATTGTGTACATTTTTCTTTCTCAATGCCTAAAAATAATGCACTTACCTTTGAAGTAGTGTAATAAGAATAATTACCAGGCTGATCCTTGATTTGTTGGTTTTCCATATAGAAAAAAAATTGAATGACCTGGTTTAGAGAAACGAAAGTTGACCTCATTAAAATTTAAGAATGGCTTACAGAGCTAACAGGGTACGTGCAAGGAGGATGCTTCTCCTGACTGAGGAGCCTAAGAAAGAGGCGAAACATATAGAACTGAAAGTTTCATCAGATAATAGTAAATCTAGATTTCCCTCTCCTGGAGGACCTATGGAGTCTTAGTCATTCAGCCAATTTAAAACAGAGTTTATTAAGTTTCTGCGTGGAAGAAAGATCGATAGAAGACCAGGCATGATTTTGATGAAAAGCAGAGTAGGTTTGAATGACCAAATGATCGACTCCTGATTCTTATGTTCTTATGCAACCAATCACTAAAATAAACAATTAGTTTTAGTTCTTTTACTGACCACTTTCATTCTATATCCCCCAGTTTTGGTTCCCTTCCCCTCTCTCCATCCACTCCCCCACTCCATCCCAGACCAGCCAAAGGGAAAATATGTCATCATGCCTATACATTTCATGACTTTCATAGCTTCTGTGTTCCAAAGAAAACTATTTCAGGCCAGCTTTCCTAGTCTTCCCTGTAATCGTGTTAGTAAATTACTCCTGTACCATTTTTGAATGCTTTTCACCAGTATAGTATTCAATATTTAATACATTTCTACAGTTGTGTTCTAACCAGTGTGTTATTTCTAGCCTTTTGTTGTCCACGCCTCGATTTGTTTTTCCATTATTCAAGAAGGGAAATATGGATAACTCTGGAAACTATAGACTGGTGAATCTCACATTAGTAGTAAGGAAGTTATTGGATTATGTTATATTTTATAATTTCAAGCCATAAAACTAATTGAATGCAAAAACACAGAGTTGGGAATAACTATAGTCATTCATTTTTACTTTAGTGAGTTGCGCACGTATGATGTAGTGAAATGGTGACATATGCCATTCACATACTTTACATATAACCTGTAATAAATTGTTTAAACAAACAAGAGTGCTTAGTCAAACAATATATTTACAACATTACTCAAATATTACTGAAATATTAAAAAGACAACAGAGGGGATTCTCAGGGATGAGATTTATGTGCAATTGGAAAAGCTTGGCTTTCTCTGGCTCAAGTATTGTCTTAGTAACTTAACTGAGTCTTCTAAGGAGATGATGAAGGTGATTGATGAAGAAAGAGCTGTGATTGTTGTCTACATGGATATTAGTAAGATGTTTGACAAAGCCCCTCATGGGAACTTACCTAGAAGATTAAGATGCATGGGATCCATGGATCTGTTTGGATTCAAAAATAGCGTGCCCGTGGAAAACAGACAGCAGTGATGATAGGACTGATTCAGGCTGGCGGTCTGTGACTGGGAGTGGCCCACAGAATCCGTACTGTGACATTTACTGTTTTGTGATATATATATTTAAATAACCCAGATGTAGGTAGGTGGGTAAGTAAGTTTGCAAAATATAAAAAGATTGGCCATATTATGGATAGCATAGACAAATGGCAAGGAATAAAGATGGTTATAGATCAGTTGCAGATATTGACAGAGAAATGGCAGATGAAGTTTAACCTGATCAAGTATGAAGTGTTGCCTTTTGGGAAATAAAATGCAAACTCCTAACAGTGTTAATGAGCAGTTGGTTCTTTGGGTCCCACTTCGTAGCTCCCTGAAAGTGACTACACAGATTGATAGGATGATAAAGAAGACATTTGGCATACTTGTTTTGATTAGTTGAGGAAATGAGTTTAAGATTCAGGAAGTTATGCTGTAGCTTTAAAAATTCTAGTTAGCTACATGCATTCTGTTCTGGTTGTCTCATAATTGGAAGGATATGGAGGCTTTGGAGGGGTGCAGAAGAGGTTAACAAGGATGCTGTCTGGATTATACAAGGAGAATTTGGATAAGCTTGGGTTATTTTCTCTGGAGTGGCAGAAGCTGACGAGGAATCTAATGAAGATTTATACGATTATGAGAGGCATAAACAGAGCAGACTTACAGCATCTTTTTCCCAGGGTTGAAATCTCCAATACCAGGGTTATTATTTAAGATGATAGGAGGTGTGCAGGTTTCTTACACGGAATTGCAGGATCATCGGTTGAACTGACGGGGATGATAGTGGAAGCAAGTAGGTTAGAAGTTCCTAAGTAGGCACATGAATGTGCTTGAAATAGAAGGATTTGGACGTCATGTAGGCAAAAGGGATTAGATTAGAGGGGATTTGATTACTAATTTTGAGAGTTTAACACAAATTTATGGTCAGAGGTGCCTGATTCCTGTGTTGTATTGTTCTACTTTCTATTTACAAAGCCAAGGATTCCGAATATTTTTTGTACTACCTACTCCATTTTTCCTATCAGTTTCTATCCAGCATACATATAAACCCTCAAGATCTCGCTTGTACAAATTTTAGAATTTTGCTATGTAGTTTATATTGCCCTCATTTTACTTTTCCTATTAAAATATAACACTTCACATTTCTCAGCATTGAAGTTCATCTGCCACCTGTCTGCCATATCACAAGCTTTGAAGTCTTTTACTCACAGTTCACTGTGTTGCCAAATTGGGTGTCATCTGCAGATTTGGAAATTGAGCCCTGTCCAATTCTGAGGCATACACAGACTTTAAGAAAAGATGAAGTACACAAAGCTCTGGGGAAATTCATTGTAAACTTCTACTGCAATCGAGTAAACAATCTTTCACTACTACACTCAGTATCCTGTTACTTCAGCAATTTTCTATTCCACGTGTCAGCCCATTTTTACTTGAGAGGCTTCAGTTTTGATGACAAGTCTATTATGTGGCACCACATCAAATCCCTTTTAAAAATCCATGTAACTTTTTGTTCATTAGTGCTCTGCGATATTATCAAGCAATGATATAAAGATAGTTAGGCATGATTTAAGCTTTCATTACTCAATCCATAATTATGCAGGTGACTGCTAATTTTGTCCCTGAAGTTAGCTTCGGGAACTTATCATTGCTGAACTATATGTGTGTGTTGCTCTGAACTATAGTTATTGGGTTTATCTCTTCATCTGTTATTGAACAAGTATGTAAGATTTGCAAGGTTCCTGTTTTCAGGCACTATTCTGAATTTTCATATGTTTGGAAGATTACTGTACATCCTGGGCCAGAATATTATAACCACATAACATATAACAATCACAGCACGGAAACAGGCCATTCCAGCCCTCCTAGTCCATGCCGAACTCTTAATCTCACCTAGTCCCACTTACCCGCACTCAGCCCATAACCCTCCACTCCTTTCCTGTCCATATACCTATCCAATTTTACCTTAAATGACACAACTGAACTGGCCTCTACTACTTCTACAGGAAGCTCATTCCACACAGCTATCACTCTCTGAGTAAAGAAATACCCCCTCGTATTTCCCTTAAACTTTTGCCCCCTAACTCTCAAATCATGTCCTCTCGTTTGAATCTCCCCTACTCTCAATGGAAACAGCCTATTCACATCAACTCTATCTATCCCTCTCAAAATTTTAAATACCTCGATCAAATCCCCCCTCAACCTTCTATGCTCCAATGAATAGAGACCTAACTTGTTCAACCTTTCTCTGTAACTTAAGTGCTGAAACCCAGGTAACATCCTAGTAAATTGTCTCTGCCCTCTCTCTAATTTATTGATATCTTTCCTATAATTCGGTGACCAGAACTGTACACAATATTCCAAATTTGGCCTTACCAATGCCTTGTACAATTTTAACATTACATCCCAACTTCTGTACTCAATGCTCTGATTTATAAAGGCCAGCGTTCCAAAAGCCTTCGTCACCACCCTATCTACATGAGACTCCACCTTCAGGGAACTATGCACTGTTATTCCTAGATCTCTCTGTTCCACTGCATTCCTCAATGCCCTACCATTTACCCTGTATGTTCTATTTGGATTATTCCTGCCAAAATGTAGAACCTCACACTTCTCAGCATTAAACTCCATCTGCCAATGTTCAGCCCATTCTTCTAACCGGCATAAATCTCCCTGCAAGCTTTGAAAACCCACCTCATTATCCACAACACCTCCTACCTTAGTATCATCGGCATACTTACTAATCCAATTTACCACCCCATCATCCAGATCATTTATGTATATTACAAACAACATTGGGCCCAAAACAGATCCCTGAGGCACCCCGCTAGTCACCGGCCTCCATCCCGATAAACAATTATCCACCACTACTCTCTGGCATCTCCCATGTAGCCACTGTTAAATCCATTTTATTACTCCAGCATTAATACCTAACGACTGAACCTTCTTAACTAACCTTCCATGTGGAACTTTGTCAAAGGCCTTGCTGAAGTCCATATAGACTACATCCACTGCCTTACCCTTGTCAACATTCCTCGTAACTTCTTCAAAAAATTCAATAAGGTTTGTCAAACATGACCTTCCACGCACAAATCCATGCTGGCTACTCCTAATCAAATCCTGTCTATCCAGATAATTATAAATACTATCTCTAAGAATACCTTACATTAATTTACCCACCACTGATGTCAAACTGACAGGTCTATAATTGCCAGGCTTACTTCTAGAACCCTTTTTAAATAATGGAACCACTGAGCAATACGCCAATCCTCCGGCACAATCCCCGTTTCTAATGACATCTGAAAGATCTCTGTCAGAGCTCCTGCTATCTCTACACAAACTTCCCTCAAGGTCCTGGGGAATATCCTGTCAGGACCTGGAGATTTATCCACTTTTAAATTTCTTAAAAGCGCCAGTACTTCCATCTCTTTAATTGTCATGGGTTCCATAACTTCCTTACTTGTTTCCCACACCTTACCCAATTCAATATCCTTCTCCTTAGTGAACACCGAAGAGAAGAAATCGTTCAAAATCTCTCCCATCTCCCTCGGCTCCACACATAGCTGACCACCCTGATTCTCTAAGGGACCAATTTTATCCCTCACTATCCTCTTGCTTTTAATATAACTGTAGAAACCTTTCGGATTTACTTCCATCTTATTTGCCAAACCAAACTCGTATCTTCTTTTAGCTTTTCTAATCTCTTTCTTAAGATTCCTTTTACATTCTTTATATTCCTCGAGCAATTCCTTTACTCCATGCTGCCTATATCTATTGTAGACATCCCTCTTTTTCCGAACCAAGTTTCTAATATCCCTTGAAAACCATGGCGCTTTCAAACCTTTAACCTTTCCTTTCAACCTAACAGGAACATAAGATTCTGTACCCTCATAATTTCACCCTTAAATGACCTCCATTTCTCTATTACATCCTTCCCATAAAACAACTTGACGCAATCCACTCTCTCTAAATCCCTGCGCATCTCCTCAAAGTTAGCCTTTCTCCAATCAAAAATCTCAACTCTAGGTCCAGTCCTGTCCTTCTCCATAATTATATTGAAGCTAATGCTATTGTGATCACTGGACCTGAAGTGCTCCCCAACACATACATCTGTCAGCTGACCTATCGCATTCCCTAACAGGAGATCCAACACTGCCCCATCTCTAGTCGGTACTTCTATATATTGTTGCAAAAAACTATCCTGCACACATTTCACCAACTCTAAACCATCCAGCCCTTTTACAGAATGAGCTTCCCAATCTATGTGTGGAAAATTAAAATCTCCCACAATCACCACCTTGTGTTTACGACAAATATCTGTTATCTCCTTACACATTTGCTCTCCCAACTCACGCTCCCCATTAGGTGGTCTATAATACACTCCTAACAGTGTTACTACACCTTTCCCATTCCTCAATTCCACCCAAATAGCCTCCCTAGAGGAGCTCTCTAATCTATCCTTCCAAAGCACAGCCATAAGATTTTCTCGGACAAGCAATGCAACACCTCCTCCTCTGGCCCCTCCTACTCTATCACACCTGAAGCAACTAAATCCAGGAATATTTAGTTGCCAATCACACCCTTCCTGCAACCATGTTTCACTAATAGCTACAACATCATAATTCCAGGTATCAATCCACGCTTTAAGCTCATCCACCTTTCTTACAATGCTCCTAGCATTAAAATAGATACATTTAAGATACTCTCCACCTCCTCCTCTCTTTTCATCCCTAACAATGCATTCAAATTTATTATCCTTTTCTTTCTTCTCCCCTACATCTTCGGGCTGAGCGCATCCCTTCTCCATCACCTGCCTTTCCTCCCTCACACACTGTCTACTTACTTGCTCTACAGGTAAACTAACCTCCTCTCCCATAGTTTCCTCAAATTGATTTCCGCCCCCCCATCTTACTAGTTTAAAGTCTGCCCTGTAGCCCTAGCAAACCTCCCCGCTAGGATATTGGTCCCCCCAGGATTCAAGTGTAACCCGTCCTTCTTGAACAGGTCACGCCTGCCCCAGAAGAGGTCCCAATGATCCAGAAACTTGAATCCCTGCCCCCTGCTCCAATCCCTCAGCCACGCATTCATCCTCCACCTAATTCCATTCCTACTCTCACTGTCGCGTGGCACAGGCAGTAATCCCAAGATTACTAACTTTGCGGTCCTTCTTCTTAACTGCCTTCCTAACTCCCTATACTCTCGTTTCAGGACCTCTTCCCCTTTCCTACCTATGTCATTGGTCCCTACATGTACCACGACCTCTGGCTCCTCACCCTCCCACTTCAGGATATCTTGGACACGATCAGAAACGTCCCGGACCCTGGCACCAGGGAGGCAAACTACCATCCGGGACTCCCGATCACCTCCACAGAACCGCCTGTCTGAACCCCTGACTATCGAGTCCCCTATTACTATGGTCCTCTTTCTTCTATCCCTACCCTTCTGAGCTACATGGCCGTCCTCTGTGCCGGAGGCCCGGCCACTGTCACTTCCTCCAGGTAGGCTGTCCCCCCCCTTGTCCTTTCTTTCACAGCAATTGGGAAAAATCTCATCTGGATCAGGTGGTTTATTTGCAAGTGCAGCTGACTGTTCTAGTATCTCCTCTTTATCTTGTTTAGCTCATGCATAATCTTTACTTTATTGTCTTTTACTCAGACTCCAGCAACCTTTCTTCCTTAGTGAAGACTGATACAAAGTACTTATTTAGTATCTTAATGGCGTACATTGCCTTCATGAGTAAATTTTCCCTTTGATCTCAGATTGAATCCATTTCCTTCTTGTAACCGTTACTTGTTCAAACCCTGGAAGATATACAGTATATTTTTTCTAGATTTCCTTTTATATGTGCTTTTTATATTTTATATTTCCTTTCATCTTTTCTTATGATTTGTCCCTTATTTCAATTTATACACTTCCTTGAAACTTTGCATAATCAGTCCAGTTCTCAGCTCTGTGTCTGCCATATGCTTTTTCTCTGCTCTGTTTTAATCTGAAATCTTTAGTCATCTGTCGTGGTAATATTTTGATCTTTATTGGGAATGTTTCTAGACTATAGCTGAAACATCTTCACTTTAAAAGGCTTTGCATTATTCAAAATTACATGCACCCCATGTCAAGGTTTGATTTTTAGCTTATTTGGTCTAGATTTGCTGTCTTCCAACTGGAAATAGCCCTTCTCCAATTCACTATTTTTTTACAATCTGGGAGTTATCAATGTATTTTAGCATTGCTGCTCAAGATTTTATGATATGATGATATTATGATAGCAGTTTCACTCACACTAATACTAGCTCTAGTTTATTTAAAGTATATCTCATAAGTTAGTAATGTTGCCTTCCGTGCTGAGCCAGGCACCTCCTGGTAACTTCATCTATGAATGTTCATAAGAGAAGAAGTATGTTTGCCTCATGTTCTCTACTTCAGAAAAGTCTGCAGGCTCCATTGCCACAGTCAGATAAACTCTGCCAATATTGCATCAAGTGTTCCTTCCTTGCAATTTTGCTACAACAAGTGTATGGGACATTGGAAAAAAAGTTGAATTTCCCCATGGGGATGAATAAAGTATCTATCTATCTATCTATCTATCTATCTATCTATCTATCTATCTATCTATCTATCTATCTATCACTTCCCATTTACTGAAATGGCCCTACATTGTGATGCTACCCCACTTAAGTGCTCTTTCCTCATGTGAGACCTGAGAGGAAAGGTGAAATAATGGCTGGAGGTGTTTCATAGATGCGCCAATATCTGCAGAGAAAACAATGCATCAGTCTACTAAAATTAGGAAAAGAATGAAAACAAGTTGCAGCCAGTGTGGGGATTGTTGCTGTGAACAGAAGGGAAGAACTGTGATGAGATGCAGAACTGGAGATCTGTAAGGGCAATGTAGAAAGAGCAGAGGGAGAGGGTAAAAGTTGAGGAACAGTGTTTAAAGAAGATGTAAATAAGAAGCGAGGACTGAATCTCTGATACTAGAAGGGTAAAAAAAGGACAGATTAAATGCTGGAATAGCTAGTTAACTGAAATTGTTGAATTCAGTGTTAAATCCCGAAGATTGCAAAGTACTGAATCAGAAGATGAAACATTCTTCCTCGCACTATGATTGAGCTTTATTGCATGGTGTAGGAGGTTAATGACAGATAATTCAGAGTCTGAATGGTTTGGAAAATTATTGTCACAAGTGACTGGATTTCAGGACCTCTCTTGCAGACCGAATGGAAATGTAGTGCCAAAGATTTTGACTGGCTATGTGCTACTTGTGATATAACTGCAGAGACTGCATTAAAGTCTCAAGTCTCAAGCTCAAGTTTATTGTCATCAGGGTGTACATATTTACAACCAAACAAAATAACTTTCCTCCTAATCACAGTGTACCACAAAACATATATCACACACAGCAAATAAAACAATATTTTTCCACAAATAAGTTAATAAAGTTTAATTCAAAGTTTATGTAGAGCACAGCTCAGATAAGCAGGAAACCATCAACAGCTTCTGTCCTAATAATGAGATTTTTCTAGTGGCAGGGTGAAGAATGAGTCTCGCAGCCCGAAGGATGAACCAGTTACCCAGTCTGGCAATCCTAGTCCTGTTGCAGAGGGACAAAGAGATTGTGGGATGGGTAGTAATGCTTTGGGCCTTTAGTCTGCAACACTGCCTGTAAATGCCACAAATAGTGGAGAGGGAGACACTGATGATCCTCTCAGAAGTTTTTACTACCCTCTGTAGGGTCCTGCAGTCTGATGCCTTGCAGCTTTTAAACCACACAACAACAAAGCCAAACAGGACACTCTTGCTGGTGCTCCTGTATTAAGTTGTTGGATTGAGGGCAGGGAGCCTTGCAAGCCTCTATCCCCTCAGCAGGTGTAGATGCCGCAGTGCCTTCTTGACTAATGAGGAGATGTTGTGAGCCCAGGTGAGATCGTCCATTATGTGCACACCACATGTACCCTTCACTCTCTCCATGCAGAGCCATTGATGTCTAATGGTAGAGTGATTGACTTGTGCCTTCCTGAAGTCCTCAATCAGCTCTTTTATCTTGTCCACATTAAGACTCAAGTTGTTGTTCTCACACCATTTGACAAACCTCTCTACCTCCTGTCTGTATGCCAACTCATCATTGTTACTGACGAGGCAATCCATTGTTGTATCATCAGTAAATATGATAATACTGTTTGAGCTGGATCTGGCAGTGCAGTCATGAGTCAGCAGTGTGAACAGCAGCGGACTGAATACACAGCCCCAGAGAGCACTGGTGATGAACGTGATAGAGCTTCAGATGTTGTTGCTGACTCCGACTGATTTGGGTCTTTCCATCAAGAGGTCCAAAATCCAGTTACAGAGAGGGGTGTTGAGTCCAATCGAGGACAGTTTACCCACCAATCTCTGAGAGATTATCATGTTAAACGCTAAACTGAAGTTAATGAACAACATCCTGGTGTATGAGGCATTGTTTTCTAGGTGGGACAGTATGGAGTAGAGAGTTGAGGCTATGGCATCATCAGTTGACCATTCATTGTACCACTGTGACCAGTATTAATTTATTTTACTTAAACCTTTCCCAGATTTGATTAAAACATTATTTTTTTTAAACTTTAACTCTGCTTCTCATATTCCCAGTGCTGCCTGACCTGCAAATAGAGTGTTTCCTCCATTTTCTGCTATTATTTCTGATCTCTAGCATCTACTTTTGGAGCACTGTGAGGATCCCTCACATCAGCTGTTCCTGAAACAGACTAACACTAGATGAGAGAATTTGTTCATTCTATTTTCAAACAGATATTAATGATTTTACTTTACTTTTAAGATCATTTAAATACACCATTTGGGAGATCCCAAAATCATTTTAACTCTGTTAAAATGGTGCAGATGAATTGCTAGGCATATATGAACTCTTAAATCATATGAATATTACATAGTATAATTAATGCATCACAGACCAAAGCCCTGGGGAGGATAGTTTAGTAAATGAAACATAGAATTTACTTAGAGTTAGAGTTGACCAAAATTTGAAATGTAATAGCAATTTTTGAAGAAATGATAATTAAATTTCATCATCTATCTTTATATAAAAGACATAGAAATATCCAAGAAATTTCTAGCTAGATAAAATGAAAGAAAATTCTTCATTTAGAGTGTATCTTTCAGGAAGTCTGAATCTTCCAAACTGATTAAAACTCAGTGAAATATTCCTTGAAGTTAGTTACCATTATAAAATAGAAATTGTAGCCGTAAGTTTGTGGACAGAAATATACGATAAACATCAATGTGAAAATAGCCACATAATCTGCTTTTTAGTGATTTTGCTTGAGGGATAAACAAAATTCATCTGCTTTCTTCAAAGTGAAATGAGATTTTTTTTTCACTCACTTAAGAAACTGGGTTTAATTCTTTTTACCATCATATGATACCTCCGATAGGCAAGCTCTGTCCCATTGCAGTAGTCATTTTCTAACCAAGATTGTACAATAACTGGATATTGTCTAATGTTTTTCTTCTCCTTTCTGCTTTTAATTATTTGATTTATTTTTTTTCCTTATTGATGTTTAAGGTCAAATTATAAACAAGTTATTTCAAGCCATTGCTCCATCAACATCCCAAATCAACTGTAATGAAATAAGCTTTCAAATAATTGTAAATTGGAAACTGTTCTTTAAATTAAACTCCATGATAATCATGTGCTGTGTTTTAATTTAGTGAAACTGCATCTCAGGATATTAGAACATTTTCTCACATTGAGTTAAAGATGAGAGTATCAGGTTACTGATAATACATCATGTTCTGCATGACTGATCCAACAAAAGAGATTGATTTTTTACCCAATACATGAAAATCTGAATTCAGTATTAAAGGCATTAAACTTATTCTCTCTCTGTAAATCCTTTCATTGTATGATAATTTACAATGCAACAAATTCAATAACATTTTGATTTTTTTCAAGTGCAACCAAAGCTGAGTCATATATGAAAGTGAAAATTGTAAGCTAAAATTGAATCATTGAATGATAAGATGAGATGACCTCATTCAATAACAGCTAGGTTAATGGAAGAGGTACATTCAGGTATTTATACTGGATTGGAGAAGACCAGATTTTACTTCAGAACTTGTGAGATGGGTCCAGGAAAGTTTCTTGGGTCAAAATACAAAGGGAGTCCTTCAGGAGGGTTCAATACGGGCCCTTCTCTTGGGGAAGTAGCAATCAGAGGGCACCTTAATTCTTTTAGTGTTTAGACAGTGATAGAAAAGGATAGGACATGTCCACAAGTTAAGGCACTAAACAGGTGCAGTCCTAATTTTGGGAGAATTAGGCAAGATTTAGCGGAGGTTAAGAGGGTGAGCTTGTTTCAAGGGAAAGGAATGGACAGGAAATGAGAGGCTTTTAAGAGGGTGATATCAAGAGAATAGAAGCAGCATGTTCCTGTTATGATGAAGGGTAGATCTGGCAAGTTTAAGGAAAGGTAACTGATGAGATACATTAAGGCTCTGGTCAAGACAAAGGGGGAAGCATGCAGTGTGATAGGAGGATAGGGATGAATGTATTCCTTGATGACTATAAAAATAATAAAGAATACTTCTAAGGAAAACCAAGAGGGCACAGAGGGTCATGGAATGGATCGGGCAGGTGAGGTTAAGGAAAATTCCAAGCAGTTCTATGGCTATATTAAGGGTTAGAAGATGGCTAGAGAGAGAGTAGGTCACCTTAGAGGTCTGTGGGCTGCCTATTTCTTGATCTGTAGGAGATGGGTGGATTTTTTATGAATATTTCTCCTATATTTACTAAGAAGGAAATCATTGTTGCTCTAGAGATAATGGGAAAAAGTGGAGCTGTTTTGGAAAACATTTATGTTACCAGGGAGGAGGTGGTTGCAACCTTAGTGTATTAAAGTGGACAAATCCCCGGGATGTGACCAAGTACATTCTCAGACTTTATGGGAGCTAGAGAGGAAATTGTGGAGGCCCTTGCGGAGATATTTGCTTCATATTTAGCCAGTGGTGAAATTCTCAAAGACTGGAAGGTGTTTATTTTTTTTTCTGTTGTTTAAGAATGATAGCATGGGAATAAGCCAGGGAATTACTGGCCAGTCAGCCTGATATCATTGGTGAGGAAGATACTACAGTGAATTCCGAGGATCAGCACCTAGCAATATTTGCAAAGACAATGTCCGCCTAGGAGGAGTCATTGTGGCTTTGTACATGGGAAGTTATGCTTGACAAACCTTTCAGAATTTTTTGAAAACACAGATGAAAATAGGGCAGCGGATGTTGTCTATTTGGACTTTAGCAAGGTCCTGCATGGTAGGCTAGTCTGGAATGTTAGGCCCCATGGAATCCAGGGAGAGCTAATTAGGTGGATTCAAAATTGGCTCAGAGGTAGGAAGCGGAGGATGGTGGTTGAAGGTTGTTTCTCAGAATAGAGTTTGGTAATTAGTGATGTGCTGCTGGGGTCAGTGTTGGGACTCGTGTTAGTTGTTATTTATATAATTGATTTGGATGTAAATGCACAAGTCTTGATTAGCAGCAGTTATTGATAGTGAATCTGGTTATTGCAGATTACAGGAGGATCTTGGTCGGTTAGGGAAGCGGACTGAGGTGTGGAAAATGGATTTCAATGCAGGTAAGTGTGAGGCGATGCATTTTGGAAAATCAAACTAGCGTAGAACTTAGATTATGAATGGTTAGGCACTAGGGAGTTTACTGGAACAGAGGGACTTTGGACTACAAGTATATTGTTTGTTGAAAGCAGCATCACAGGTAGACAATGTGGTGTGAAAATCATTTAGCATGCTGGCCTTCAGCTGGTGTATTGAGTATAGGAGATTAGGCATAAACTTGAAGTTGTATAAGTCATTAGTGAGGCCATACTTGGAATACTGTGTACAGTTTTGGTCAGCCTCTTATTGGAAATATGTGGTTAAATTGGAAAGAGCGCTGGAAAGATTTGTGAAGATGTTGCTAGATATAGAGGACCTGAGTTGTAGGGAGAGGTTGGACAGGTCAAGTTTTTTATTCTTTGAAATATTGGAAAATAAGAGGTAACCTTACAGAAGTGTATTAAATCATGAGGGGCATAGATAAGATGAATGTTAGTAGATCTTTCCCAAGGGTAGAATAGTCCAAAACTAGGAGGCATGAATTTAGGGCAAGGAGTGACAATTTAAAAGGACATTGAGGAAATCTTTCTCATGCATAGTGTGGTGTGTATATGGAATGAGCTGCCAAACTTGCTGGTAGAGGCAGGTTTAATAGTGTCATTTAAGAAGCACTTGGATAGGTATATGCAGTAGCTGAAATTAGAGGAACATGGCAGAATGTGGGGGATTGGGACTAGAAGGGTGGGCACCGTGGTCAACATACAGGAGGGGCCTATATCTGTGCTGCATTGCTCTATGATGCTATTGCTTCAATGATTAATTTCTTCAAGAAAAATACTATTCATCCTTCCATCCATCCAGATTATTTGGAATGTTCTCACAAGCACCATAATTTGTACACTATTCTTACTTTACAGATAAATGGTGTTCAGCAAAGACATAATTCATATGATAATATTTATAAAGCAACTTATCCCAAGTCTCTTACTTGAGCAAGAGAAGAGATCATGGGGTTAAATTTCAGATCTTACTGTCTTAATAGCAGAAGACTGTAAGACCATTAACCATAAGAGCAGAATTAGCCATTCAGCGCATTGGGTCTGCTTCACCATTCCATCATGCCTGATTTACTATCCTTTTTTACCCTATTCTTCTGCCTTCTCCATGTAACCTTTGATGACCTGACTAATCAAGAAATTATCAACCTTTGTTTTAAACATGCCCAATGACTTGGCTTCCATAGCCACCTGTGGTAATGAATTATACAGGTTCACCAGTTCTGGCTAAAGAAATTCCTCCTCATCTCTGTTCAAAAGAGGCATTCTTCTATTCTGAAAAAGTGCCTTCTGATCCCAGACTCCCCCGCTATAGGAAACATCATCTCCACATCCATTCTACTGAGGTCTTCCCAAATCTGAGGGGTTTCAATGCTTCTTTAACACTACTGCTGCTTCACTTAGCTCTGTTTCAACTGCAAGCTTGACTACCAAGCCATCAATTCCATTATCCAAATCATTGACATATATGTGAAAAAAATGGTCCCAACATCGCCACCTACAGTGCACCACTAGTGACCAGCAGCCAATCAGAAATGGCCCCATTTATTCCCACTCCTTGCTTACTGCCAGTCAGCTAACCTTCTATTCATACTAGTATTGTTCCTGTAATACCATGGTCTCTAATTTTGTTTACCAGTCTCATGTGCAGCACTTCATCAAAAACCTTTTGATGTCCAAGGAAATGACATCTTCTAGTTCTCCTTTGTCTATCCCGCCTATTACTTCCTCAAAAAATTTCAAAAGATTTGTCAGGCAAGATCCCTCCTCAAGGAAACCATCCTAACTTTGGCTTATTTTATCATTTCTTCCAAATACCCTGAAACCTCATCCCTAATAATGGACTCCAATATATTCCCTACTGCTGATATTAGGCTAACTGGCCTATAATTTCCTTTGTTCTGCCTCTCCTTGTTTAAATAGTGGAGTGACATTTGTAATTCTCCAATCCACCTAACCATTCCAGAATTTAGTGATTCTTGAAAGATCACTGTCCGTGCCTTCAGAAACTCTTCAGCTACCTCTTTCTTAACAATGAGGTGAAGTCCATCTGGTCCAGGTAATTTATCCAATTTCAGAACTTTCAGTTTCTCAAGCACTGTCTCTTTAGTAATAGCAACTACACGCACTTTTGACCCCTGACACTTGAATTTCTGGCATTCTGCCGGTGTCTTCCACAGTGAAGACTGACACCAAAATACCTAGTAAGTCTGTCCACCATTTATATGTCCCCCATTACTACCTCTCCAGCATTATTTTCCAGCAGTCTGATGTCCATCTCACCTCTCTTTTACTCTTTATAAATCTGAAAGAACTATTTGGATCCTCTTTTATATTATTTGCTATCTTACCTTCATACTTAATCTTTTCACTCCTTATTGCTTTCATTGTTTCTTTCTGTTGGTTTTTAAAAGTTTTCCAATTCTCTGACTTCCCACTAATTTTTGCTACATCATATGCCCTCTCTTTTGCTCTTCTATTGTCTTTGACTTCCCTTCTCAACCACAATTGCCTTATTCTCCCTTTAGAATGCTTTTTGCTCTTTGGGATTGATCTTTCCTGCAAATTGCTCCCAAAACTTCCAGCCACTGCTGGTCTGCTGTCATTCCTGATAGTCTCCCTTTTAATGAATTTTAGCCAACTCCTTCCTCATGCATCTGCAATTTATTTTACTCCACTCTAATACTGAGTTTAGCTTCTCCCTCTCAAAGCACAGCATGGTTTCTGGCATATTATAATCATGATCTTCTAAGTGTTCCTTTACTTTAAGCCCACTAATCAAATCTGGTTCATTATACAACACACAATCCAGAATTGTGTTTTCCCTGGTGGGCTTAACACACGCTCTAAAAAACCATCTCATAAGCATTCTACAAATTTTCTCTTGAGATCCAGAACCAACCTGACTTTTCCTTTCTACCTGCATATTGAAAAACCCATGACGTTAGTAGCATTGTCCTTTTTATGTGTCTTTTCGATCTCCCATTGTAATTTGTACCCCACATCCTGGCTACAGTTTGGAGGCTTGTAATCAACTCCAACAGGGGCTTTTTACCCTTCTAGATTCTTAAATCTATTGATATTTTTATCAACAGAGTCATCCCACCCCTTCTGCCTACCTGCCAGAGCTTTCAATGCAAGGATGTTAAGCTTGCATCTATGATCTTCTTTCAGCCATGACTCAGTGATGCTCACAATGTCATATCTGTCAATCTCCAACTACATTGCAAGCTCATCTATCATATTCCATTTACTGCGTGCATTAAAATGCAACACCTTCAGAACTGTATTCATTACCCTTTTTTTGATTTTTGCCCCCATATTGCATTTCAACTCATTCCACAGACTGCAGTCTTGTCCTATCATCTGTCTGCACTGCCTCACAGTCTTACTACAGACCACCATCCAAGTGTGATTATGGAAATGTGATTGTGTACAATCGTGAAATATACTTGACATGCCTACGAGGTAGAGGGTGACAACTTTTGTGTGCAGCTTAATTTCCATTGTGTGCTAGTAGCAAAGGTGTGTACGCACCGACATGTGCACACCTTAGAGGGAACACTACCTGGGAGCCAACATACCAATCAGGTGTCTCTTTCACATCCACAAAATCTCCTGTCTGGTCCTCTAACTATGGAAAATCTCAATCACTACTTACTTCTTTTCTACCCCCTTCCCTTCTGAGCCACCGAGCCACACTCAGTGCCAGAGACCCAGTCACTGCAGCTTTGCTTTGGAAGATCATCCACCCCCGACTCCCCCCACCCCCAACAGTCCAAATAGTATATTTATTGTTGAGCAGAATGGCCTCAGGGTACTCTGCACTGGCTGTCAATCTCCTTTCCTGCTTCTGACAGTCACCCACCTTCCCGTGTCTGCAAGAAAAACAATAATGCTGGAATAATTAATATTCAAATTTGAGTTGATCAGCAGGTCAGAACTGGAGGCATGCCAGTATCTCTGAAAACCATAAAGCCCTCCCCAACAACTCCGACACTTTTTTCTCCAGGAAAAAGGGAGAAGAGTGCACAGACGCCACTCATACAAAAACAAACTATAAGGTTAATTGTTTTTTGATACCCTTTTCATTGAGGCTGTTTTCCACTATTTCATTTGCAGTGTATTGGCCAACAATTAGAATCATCCTCTTTTACTCCTGAGTAATTTTGTAAATCCTCAAAGCCTTTCTTGTCTAAGAAACTCACATTCCTTTGACCTTATTGCCAATAAATTGCTGACCATCTAACTTCCCTTCCTAGCCCTTATTTAATCTTTGCTATTATTGGTTTTCTCTCCACATGCCACTCTGCACTCCTGCAAGTATGCTGGTTTAACCCTTGAAAAGAATAATCCCTTCATACTCCTGTCCCTGCGAGCCACTGCCCACTTCAGAAACAGTTGTGGGAAAGCTGGGAATAATGCTGTGAGGTCACAACTTTGTCCAGAGGCTTGGAGAGGAAAGCTTTATAGATGTGGGCATTCCTAACCTCTAATGCTGCCTGTGCGGAGTTCCCATGAGTGCTCCAGTTTCCTCCCACAAAGCGAAGATGTCTGTGATGGTAAATGTTATTAATCCCTGGTGCATTATGAAGCAAATAAAGTGGGATTGCTGGATTTTGATACATGAGGGTTAGTGCAGACTTATTGGGCTGAAGGATCTGTTTCCATTCTACTGTATATTGTAAATCTATCAGTGGAATTGGATCCTCTAGAATGAGTACAAGCATATTATGATTCACTAAAGCTTTTTCTATTGTACCTGCAATTTCCAGAGACTAGAAAGGCAATGTCAGCAGGTGCATGTGCATACATCCCCTGAAATTTCCTCTCATAGTGCTATAGTGTAGGCCTGGGAAATGTATTGCTGTTTGTTCATTTTCACCATGACTAAATCATGGAATTTGCTCCCCGTTGATACCACAGGACTGCCTTTACAAGTGTGACCGCAACTTCCCAAGAAAAGTTTCCTACTTTAACTCTATCATAATTTTTGCAATTAAAGAATCTGCCTCTTGCTGATTTACAGATATGTCTTCATTAAACAGATCTTGGCGTCTCTGCCAGGTGGAATTGCTAGATCCTATTGAAATGTTTAGTAATAGTTTTTTTTAGACACAGGCAATTTTGCCGCACTGGCTTGTAATCACCCCTTAACACATTGCTTGCTAGAATTGGGATTAGGATGCCTCTGATTGCCAGTTTATTATCACAGCTGAACAGACATTACATGGTATTAAACTGCAGGCAAAAGATCCCTTTGGAAAGAAACTCCTCCACTCGGAAGATTCACCAGACTGGTAAATGCACATCTCTCTATGGTTGAAGGAGTGCTTAAGTTGGTCAGATGTAGGAGCCTTGTATTTCACATTTCTCCTTTGCCAATCAATCCTCTTGGAAGAATCCCACTGAGAACGATGGTGTCAGGAATAGAACTAGGACAAGGAAATTACA
The DNA here is from genome assembly GCF_048418815.1 of Hemitrygon akajei. Classification (NCBI taxonomy): domain Eukaryota; kingdom Metazoa; phylum Chordata; class Chondrichthyes; order Myliobatiformes; family Dasyatidae; genus Hemitrygon; species Hemitrygon akajei. The sequence goes on from NC_133133.1 coordinate 62,196,933, forward strand.
AAAGACAAAATTGCACAAACACAGACCTGAAATGCTTTTAAATAATTACCTTACCAAACATGCGACATACAAGAAAAAGTTACTTAACCAACCCCTGCCTGAGCTGTGTGCCTCTGGCATACCTGGATGCCAAAATCATTGAGTGCAAATTGGTCTTGACATGCTGAAAACAAAAAATAGTCCTCAGGCCTTCAGCCACTTTCACAGGCCAGTGAAGTTCCACCTGCTTTGAACGTTAGTTTTACTGGGGTCAGACCCAATGGGACAGTTCAATAGAGTAGAAAATCAGAGGCCATTGAACACAACTGTTTTTGGTTGAATCCACCTCAGACCATATGTCGAGCATTTCACAGGGGAAAAAATCAGCTTTTCTTTCCTTTCAATTGTAAAAATAAAATGGCAAAACCCTTATAAGTTTGACCTCTGTTATATGAAATATATGCACAATGTAAGGAAATCTACAGCAATTAGCTCTACTTCTGGAATATCGTTCCACTGAATTTAATTTCGGAAGTGCAATCCAACACACAATATTGCACATTCAGAGGATAACATTTTCCATGCTGCTGTTGTGCGTTGTTTGTGATCTCAGCTGTAAAACATTTACCATGATACAAAATAGCATTATGAATGAATTCATTAAGCAATAGTGGGTTGTAGTTCACACATCAAATCTGTGTTGGAATATCCACAGGATGAATGAGAAAGCAACTAATACTTTTTTCAGACAGATTATCTCTCAAGGCATGAACAAAGCCAACTATTTACAATTTATGTTTCACATCATTATGAAGTATGAGTAAGTGCCACGAGGAAGCTAGGCGGGAATAACTTGGGGCAGGAAGAAAATGAATGAGAAGCCAATGAGAACCTGAGCTAGACATGGGGCAGGCCCACTTGTTCTGAAGTGCCAAGATAAGAGAGAGAGAGAGGGTAAAAAAGAAAAGGGCCTGGAGGCACAAGGATAGTTCTCTGATGACACCAGGAAAACACAATCTGAGTGGAATCTAAAATAACAAAATAAAACTCCAAAACATGCCTGCCTACTTTTCTTGACATATAGGCTCTGACAAGAGGTAAGCCAGAGCTAGTACATCACATGTTTGTATCTCCATCATTTGGTGGTTGTGCGTGCTCATAAAATGCTGCCAAGCCCAAAACTGTATAAAAAACAGATATTATATATACTAAAAATACAGTGTACAATATTAGGCTGTTCCACAACTCTGTATGTTATTTTTCTGAAGCTCACACTGTACCCGCACTCCATAAATATATCAGTGTGTATAAATGTTTGTGTGTGTGTGAGAGAGAAAAGAAGTATGTTACACATGTTTCCAAAGCTGAAATTGTGCAATTACATTATGTTTAATTACTTATTAATTTCAGTGTTACACAATTTGATGTTAATTTTAGTATACTAGCAGTTTATGTTAGCTTTAACCTAATTTACCTCCTTAAATACAAGATAGCACAAATTATATAACAAGTGATACTTGCCTAACTTGTGTGAAGTTTGTACCTATTCAAGAGAGCTAAGCCTGCTAGTTCAGTGCTGTGGCAATAGATTGATATCTTTCGGATGAGACATTAATCTGAGGTGCCAGTTATTACCTCAAATTAATGTAAGGCATCTCAATCCTTTCAGAATGGAAGTACTACCGTACTTTGGGGATTCAGGCTAAAACTTATTCCCAAGCCCCTCAGCACCACTAAAACATTTTATCTAGTCATTATTCCCCTATTTCTCATTTGAGTTTATTTATTGAAAAATGACTTCTGTATATTTTTACTTTTAAAAAGTCACTGTACATCAGAGGCTTTGGACGTCTTGAAAGAATGTAAGACATGGTATATAAATATATGTAAGACATGGTATATAAATATATCTGAGTTATGGTAGGAATAATCCAAAAACTTACCATCTAATTATAGTCTTCCAAAAATGGGAATGGAATATTTCCACTCCATTTTTATTTATGGACTGCAGGCATTCCATTTATATGTATATTTTTAGTTATGTCCTTCAATGTTTGAATCAAAATCATTATACCCACTGTAATCATATTGAACCCTAAGATTCTCAGGGAAGTTTTGAAAAATGTATTTATTAATTTATGGGATATGGGCATTGCCAGCTAAGCCAACATTTATTGCCCATCCCTAATTGCCCTTGAGAAGGTGGTGACAAGTTGCCTTCTTGAACTGCTATAGTCCCTGAGGTGTAGGTACACCCACAATGCTGTTAGGGAGGGAATTCCATGATTTTGACCCAACGACAATGAAGGAACAGTGATATGTTTCCAAGTCAGGATGGTGAGTGACTTGGAGGGGGATTTCCAAGTGGTGGTGCCCAGGTATCTGCTGTTCTTGTCCTTCTAGAGGTAGTGGTTATGGGTCTGGAAGTGCTGCCTTAGGAACTTTGGTGTATTGTTGCAGTGCATCTTGTAGATAATACACACTGAAAGGCAAAGTAAGGTAGGAAATTGTGGATACACTAATCATAATCTTTTAAGCATTCAATAGGCTTGTCATCAAGAAAGAATTGCCTGAATAGAACAGAACATAGGTGTGTGGATTTTTTTTTTTAAAAAGGGCTGAGGAGCAGAAAACAGTCACAATGAAAATTTGCTTTTCAGACTGTAACAATGCAGTGGAGTCCCTTCAGGATCATTACTGAGACCACACTCATTATAAATACATTAGTAATTTGCTCTTTAGTGTGCATACTAAAGTTTGAAATTTGCAGATGCTGCAAAACCTGGATATGTGAAGAACATGGTAATAGAATTCAGGGAGATATAGGTAGGTCGGTGGTATGAACAGAAATGGTGATACATTTAATGCTGGGAAATATGAGTTACTATATTTTTGAAGGAGGAATGAGAAGAGCCAAGATAAACTGAAGGGTAATATTCTGCAAGACACAAAAACCAAGGATTCCAGGGCATGGTCTATTGAAAATGGCAAAATAGAGAAAGTAGCTCTAAACAGGTGCAGTACCCTGGGTTTTATAAACAGAGGAACAGCTTACTCACAACAAATGACAGAAAACATTTAAGGATCACTTGCCTTGGCAATGAAGTGGTGATTGTATCCTGATAAATGTACAATGCCTCATTGAAGATATAAGGGCTTGTGTGTTGGACATTTCCCAATGTAATTCCAGAATGAGTGGCTTTAATTATGTGGGCACACCAGAGGAGTTGAGGCTGTTCTCTGTAGAACTGGGGAAATTAAGTTCTGTTAAAGATATTTAAAATGGTTAAGTAAATGGAGACATAGAGTGAAGATAATCTGTTGAGAGCTAGAGGGTCATACAGCATGGAATGGGTCCTTCAGCCTATCTCATCCATGCAGATCCTGTTACCCAGCAAGCTAATCCCATCTGCCCATGTTTGGCCCAGAGCATTCTGAATTTCTCCTATCCGTGTAATTATCTAGATGGCTTTTAAATGTTGCTAATGCGACTGCCTCAAGGAGAAGATCTTTTATTTTAAATGCAGTGAGTGTTTGCAGTCCGGAAAGCACTGCCAGATAGTGCATGCAGTAAGGTAGATTCATTGGAAAATACAGAAGAGAGATAGATGAGGACATGAAAAGAATGAATTTGCAGGGTTAGAGGGAGAATACAGGAAAATTGGGCTAGTTGGACTGCTCTCGAATGGAGCTGGTGCGAACACAAGAAACTGAGCCAACTTCTTCCATGTTGTAAGCTTTCTATGATAATATTGGACAAATTGAGCCAAGAGAACCAATCAAGCTTCACCCAGTATTCTGTAACTTCCTGCCAAAGTCAATGCGATGGAGCTAAACATCCATTTTTGTTAAATGTCTTTAAGTTAGCAGGTCAGTAAGGAGTACCAATAGGAGCAGAAGGCCTTCAAATGGTCATTAATGAGTTTTGTAAATAGCCAAGTTTGTGCAAATGAAATTTGGTGATGGAAATTGCAATCCCGTTCATTTTGGTAACTGCATGCAATAACTGGAATAGTGTCAATGTGTGGTTTTATAAGCAGCTGTTGTTCCCCTTAAAACATGGAAGATTAAAAGAAGAGATGTCAGTGAGGTATGAGCATTCTGAAAACGCAATTAAGAATAAACCTTAATTGTGATGCAGGTCAATGGCAGATTAATGATTCAGCAGGGACTAGATAGGTCTAAGGGCTTGTTTCTGTGTTGTAGTCCTCTATGGCATTTCCAGAGGCAGATATACCAGTCAGCAATAAGTCAAATTTTAGGGTAAAGGACAAAGTTGAGATGAGGAAGTAATTTGATATTTTACACACCAAATTCAGGCAATCTGATGTCTGTTGCCTTAAAGAATGGCCAAATAATATTAATTAGCACGAGCTTAAAGAGAATTGGACAAATAACTGGGGTGATAGTGATTCTTTTTTAAATCTCTGTTTCAAAGAGCTGGAACAGGATTGATGGGCAGACTGGATTCCCCTTGTGCACAACCCTCCATTTTATTACTGTGAGAATGAAGAGCTATACATCCACTTCTGTTACTGGCATTAATTTAGGCAGAAATTAAGTGGTATTGACAGATGCAGAATACTCCAAAGGGTCATTAGTGAGCCAAGTGAGTGGCCAAGGCTAAGGTAAATAGAACTCAGTATTGGAAAATGCAAGCACATTCATTTTGGATTGAAGAAGGATCACTCAGAACATGTTCTGAACAACGAAGTATAAAAGAGGAGATAGATCATTGGAGCCTACATGCTGAAATACCTAAAAATATTAGGATAGTTTCAAACCTTAAGTAAAAATGCTTTTGGTTATTTTCACCTCCAGTGAATTAGAAGAAAAAAAAGGTCATACAAGTTTTGTTTTAGCCTCGTTGAGCCAGGTTTGGTTTATTTTGTTCTCTACAATGTATCTCCAAAATATTCAGCAGAATGCACTGGATATGAAAGGCTTAAATAACAAAAGCAGGTTATATTAATTCTTGAATTCCTTTATTCTTTAAGAGAAGATTGAGGTGTGATCATAAAGAGGCAATAATGTTAAGTGTAATGGAACAAAGACGTGTATATGCAGTTAAGATAAGCCTTGGCTTAATTGAAGGATGGAATTGTCATGAGGAAACAAATGAGCTGCTTTTGTTCTAATGTTCCTTGAACAGTTAATAAAAGAAAATGAAAGCTAAACATAATGAATTTACTTCTAAAGTTAAAATTACTTGAATATTATATGGAGAATTATATGTCACTTCTACAGACACTTTTTTAATTTGCTAAAAAATAGAGAAGAGAGGTCAAATGGTTTTGTTTCTGTTTTTAAAGTGCATTTGACTGTCATTTCTTTGTTTAACTTTACTATATATACAAAAGACAAACAAGGCAATTACTTCACTGTAATTGTGAAAATAACTCCATGATTATACAATAAGCAGAAAGTGGCAGGTAATTTACTGAAATTTGTCTAGAAATTAGAACAGATTGTACCATGTTTTTGCATGATACATTACCCAATCTTCACAAAAGGTAAAATATGACTGAAAATTGGGGTCTTACAGAGCAGCTTGCAAAGTCATTTATTTCCATTGTGGGTTCCTTCATGCACTTGCTCTGTGTTTGTACCCAAGATGATGGCAATGGCCTCCAAAGACATGCAGCTAATTCCTAGAACATTGCTTTATTGAAATGAGGTTGTCACATGCTATCCATTGGTCTGTCCTGAATAAGAAGCATTCCAACGTGCTCCTTCTGTGTAATATAAAGGGCACAGTTCAGATTCAGATAGGTCTCCTTTTAATTATTTACATTCCTATGGGACCAGCACTGGTAGGCCTCTTTCCAGTTAATCCAATTTCTTCCTGCCACTTGTGGCTGAAACCGCTTCTCTATATTATAAATGGAAGTAGCAGGCCTCATCATAACCATTACCAATCGCCAGCATTTGACGTTCACCCCAAGCCCTTCTTATCTCCAAACTCTTGCCTGCAATGCAGTCCCCCAACCCCTACTCCAGCCCATTAATCCTGAAAGCTCCAGCCAAACTTTCCTGTGTTTTCTTTTGCGTGCTTTGTTTTATGATATAAAACAAAGAAAAGGCTTTTCTTGTTAAAGGCATATTCTGTATATAATGAGCAATATTTTGGTCATGTTAAATTTTTCATACTGCTTCTGCAGGATCCAAGGAAATTGAAGTCAACTGTGTATATTGACTTAAATGTAACACTATCTGACCGACTCATAGGAAATGCCAAATAGGTGCAGGATAGGTGCTCAGGATATTGCTAAAATTTCATGGAAGAGCAATTTGACCTTATTTCAAGTCAGATAATGAAAAGTGCCTTGTTGTCTGGTAAGTAGCTCCTTTGCCATAAGGAGTGTGTGATTAAAAGTAGAAATGGGGAGAGCCTTGGTAATTGACATTTGGATTTATCTGCACCACTTATGTTGGCATATTGTCTCATTTGTTTGATTTCTTTATCTGTATGAGTTTTCGTGTCAGGAAGCATGTCACTGCAGAAAAATGATGGCAATATAGCTGTAAAATTCCTTCTCCCGCTTTTTAAAGACTTCAGAACATGATTGTGTGTCATCTTGATGCTGTTTTTAGAAGCCCCACAGAGTTAACAATCTTCTATTGTGAGGTCCCCAAAGCAACAGTATTGAGTTTGCCTCTGTAACACTGTGCTGTGTCAACCTCACCATGCATTGATGCTTTGATCAATTGCAACATCTTGCAGCTGTTGTCACCTTCTTATACTCAACAGGCAGCACTTGGCCCATAAAAAGCAACTGTGGAAAGAGCTGTTACTTCATGAACAGATGCTATAACAATTGGAGAAGGGAAAATAATGTTTCCTGAGGATCTAAACTGGCCTTTATGGAAGAGGGTTACAAAGCTATTTCAATAGTCCAGCCAGGTACTCCATGCTAGAATTTTGTATAATGGATCATATGAGAATTAAGTCCTGAATGATAAGTTTTTATGTCACTTGCCACATGACCCCCATGACAGTCTGTGATCTCTCTGAAACTTATGGTCCATATCCATGCCATGAAACGTATAGACAAATCCCCACAAGGAGAGAAGAACAACAAGTCTGTTTTGAGTCCAGAAAGTTAATGGAAAGTGCAAGAAAGGCTTAGACTCAAGTGTGAGGAGGGTGCAGATTATTCAGTGAGGCTGTAAAGGATTCTGGAACAGCCTGACAAAGAATGCAAGAGTTAAATGAAAAGGATAGAAATTTTCAGCAGGTCAAGCAGCTTCTGTTTGGTGGGAGAGGATGGAGTTAACATTACCAGTAATTGACCTTGTTTCAGAACTGACCGGTTCCAAAACAAATTAGGAAAGCCAATTATCTAAAATTGTTGAATAGTTGGAAGATGAGATGCTGTTCCTTGAGCTTACAACTGGGTTAGTTAGAATGCTGTAAGAAGCCAAGGATGTAAAAATGTGAATGAAGAGTTAAAGGAGAAAGACATCTGGAAGCTTATGGTCACCCTTGTAAATTGAATTAAGATATTCTACAAAATAGTAACCAGGAGAGCTTTTGGTTTCTCTAATACATTGGACACCACATAATGAGCACTTCTACCAACATTTTGTGTTCTGCAGTTCTGTCAATGCATTGCTTTGCCTTCCTCTCTCCTCATTCATCTCCTCTTAATTGCATCTTCTTCAGACATTTAACAGAAATTAAGAAGCATAGACCATCTTCTTCCACTCTGCACCACTACTACTTGTGGACAGGCTTGTCTCAGCACTGAACACACTCCATAGTTCTGGTCCGTAATTGATCAGGATGATCAATTACGGACAAACAGTTTGTTCCCTTCACCCCACTCCTTCTCTGTAACTTAAAGTGTGTTTGATTTCCATTCTTTCTGAGTTCTGACAAAAGGACATAAACCTGGAGCTTTTGCTCTTTCTCTTCAAAATTAAAAGCACAAAGTACATTTATTATCAAAGTATCTATACAGTATCCCACCTTGAAATTCGTCTTCCTGCAGGCAGCCACTGAACAAAGAAACATAATAGAATCTGTTCAGGAAAAGTCCCACACAACAAGACTATCAATTACTCATTGTGTGGTAAAAGAACAAATATACAACAATAAAAGTAAACAAATTGCATTCACCGCAGAGTCCCTGAAAGTGAGTCCTTAGCGCTATGTGATGGTCATCCTCAGTACAGTGTGATTGTAGGGCTCAGCGCAGTGCCGATGGTAGTCCGGTGTTGATTGCAGCAGGCCACAGCTGCAGAGTCTATTCAGCGCTGAAGCATCCTGATCAAATTGCCTTAGGAGTAAAAAGAAGTAAACAAAGAACTCAAGGGACATAAATTGCAGAATCCCCGAAGTGAGTCCGGAACTATGGAGTGCGTTCAGTGCTGAGGCAAGCCTGTCCAACAGCCCAATGATTGCCGGCAACAGCCACTTCCGGACATTGTTGTGTGGGATCCAAGCCTCTTGCACCTTCCACCTGCCAGCAGTGGTGAAAGACACCAGTCAAACACAGGAAGAATGGAACTGAACACTTGTTTGTTTTCTGCTCTAATCCCCAATGACTATAATTTTGCTCAACCCTTTAATGAGCGTGGAGTAATGGAACCGACTGCGGGATTACGTTCCGCTATTAGGGATCGACACACAATCGCAACCACACTGAATCCTCCAGGAGATCGCAGAAGCATCAGATCATTCAGTCGGACCAAAAATACATTCTGAAAAGGGAAGTTACGGGCTGCAATTGATCACAGTTCAGAAGAACAAGACAAAGTATATTTAGAAGGATTTTATAAGCTGTTAGCAAAATGTTTCCATTGGTCACTAGTGCTATCTTTTCATATATGCTCCCTGATCTGCTGATTATTTCCAATATTTTCTGTTTTTAGTTTAGATTTTCTGCCTTTTCAGTATGTTTTTTTGTGTTCCAAAAGTAGTTTGGCTGTTGGCTCTCTAAATAACATACTCTCAGGAGAAAGCAGGTTTATAACATTTGTTTTTTTCAATGAGCAAACTGATATTTTTCAGACCAATAAGGCTGAAGTGCAAATATTTTGTGTCTCATTCTTGTTGACATAATTTTTTAAGTGCTTTTACACCAGAATAATGCATTTACTAGCCAAACCTGAGGAGCAGTCTCCAGGATTTAATCTTTTATTTGGTTGCTTGCTTATTGCTAAATCTGCTAAATCACTACATAATTGCTCCAGTGTTTAACCCTATTTTAAGCTCCTGGGTCATAAACATTTTGGATATTAACAATGGGCAATTGTCAAACCCTCTGAAGCCAGACATTCCCCAGAATAGAGAAAAAGCAAAAGTCAATCTTTTGAGTCACCTGAAGGACTTCATCAGATGAAAGCTGAACATAGTCCCACTAATTATTTTTTACAGCTTGTAATAAAATGAAGACTCTTTTTCACAGCCAAAGCATTTTCAAAGGCACTTTTTTAATAACTCAAGAACTTTTGCCTCGATTAGTCGAACGGTGATCAGCCACTGTGTAAAATATTAACTGTAACAATTTTGTTCATTTAAGGTGTGTTCATTAAACCATTACATAATTATGTTGGGTTTATGGAATTCCTGCAGAGAGATATCTATTAATGTGGTATGGGTAATAAAATAGACAGCAGTCACACCTGCACAGTAAATGGCATCATGTGGGAAGTAATACAAAACTTAATGATCTGTCATTCAGGCTCAGCTCTAACCTTGAAACGTGTATTTTTCTCTTTATGCCATATTAGTAACCAAGCTGAATTAACATAAAAATAAAAAAAAATTGGGATTAGTTGGTGTAATGAAGGGAGGAATATATAACCTTATGATGTATAAAGCTCCTTTATATGGAAGATGGACTACATCTTTTGAAGATAATTAATATTTCTTACTCCAACAAAAGCCCTGGTAGCTTTTCATTTCATAGGCATCTTATAGCATATCAAACTGAAAATTCAGAAATCTGATTTATCTTTCACACTAAGTAGAGTTAAGCTGCCTCATCCCTTTGTGACAATCTTTTGTCAATGTTCAGTCAATTTCATAAATTGAGCATCACCCAACTCATGATTTTGTATGCACAAGTTGATTTAGAATTGAAATAATCAGGGGAAAAACTGCAGCAATGAATTGAAAGCTGTCCTGTCTGTACAATTCCTGTTTATACAAGTGGCTAAGACTAAGTCTTTAAAAATGTAATTAATGGTAATACCATCTTGTGGAAATAGTTACAAAAATTTCAAAGCTGGAAATGTGAATTTGCTCCAAATTTAATTATGCTTTGACACCTTGCCCTTAGTAATTTTTGTTCATTTAGAGATGCAACACAGAGTAGGCCCTTATGGCCTTTTGAGCCACACTACCCCGCCACCCTGATTTAACCCTGACCAAATCACAGCACAATCTACAATGACAAATTAACCTACCCGCTACATCTTTGGAGTGTGGGAGGAAACCAGAGCACCACACATTCCAGGGGGAAGACATACGGACTCCTTACAGATGACATTAGAATTGAACTCTGAAGTCCAAAACACCGAGCTGTAACAGTTTCACGCTAACCACTATGCTAGCATGGCATCCATGGCAAAAGAAGCTCTTTTCTCACCAAATAATCATTTTATTCACTAAATTCTTATTTCTCACCTACCTAGAATACAGTGGTAAAGTCTTGGGAACTGATCTTTTGTCACAGCTTTTTAATCCTTTCAAAGGAGTAGATTCACTTAATTCTGCCTTAAATAAGCTCTTTACATATCAAAGAGGTTCCGATTTACCTAAACATGTATGATTAAATACTCTGGTTGGGAGAAACATATGATGCCCAGTCATATTAGCTCTCTTTGCCTATCTAGGGGCAGATGCATTCTCAGTTATTATCTCTGACCCGAGAGAAGAAAGGATAAAAGTTTGCATCTCTTTAGTCCATCGTAGAACAACTATAGTCCTGGCATGTCATATTAGTTGTCCCAGTACTGGCACAGGAGAAGTATCAAATACCTAACTATTTTATGTGCATATAAGTGATGTATAGAGTCCATTTTTTTATGAACTAAGCATAAACATATAAAATCTTATCTCTTAAATGTCGGCTGGCTGAGATCATGTTAGAAGTGAAATTGAACAATCTGAAACAGGAAACAGACTTCTCTTGACTCCAACTACATCCAGTTTAATGAGAGCAAGGAAATGGAATTGATAGCCAATTTACTTGTAGGAAATTGAATAGTCTTCGAAATATTGTATGTAGCACATCTTTGTCTTGGCCTCATTAGTCAAGAAATGTTATTGCTGAGCACTATCATCTATACTTTGTAGTAGTATTCTATCAGTAAACAATGCATCTCTTGCAATGTTTAATGCATCTTCCGCAAAAGCTGTGTTTTCACTTCTGAATCCCACCTATGTTTGATTGGTTGATACACAAGGACATGTTGATATGTAATGTAAAGTTTAAATGCATACAGCTCATGAGCCCTTGAGTGATCTGTAACAGGTATGGACAACTCACCCAGAAATATGCCTTCACAAGGACAATGAGGCCTGCTTCTGCAAAACTTAAAAGGAACTAGGCTGCCCTTATTGAACCTATGGATTTTACTGGTGGTAACCAACTACAAGGAGGAATCTTGCAAGTTAAAGATGTTTGCAGCCCCACATACCCCAAATCACCCAATCCCGATTCCCAAAACACAACCCCCACCCCCGGCCCTCATCACAATTCAAATGATGAACTTAGTTCTTTTACACAACAACCATTCACAGTAAACACAAAATACTCTGCAGATGCTGGGGTCAAAGCAACACGCATAACATGCTGGAGGAAGTCAGCAGGGTGGGCAGCATCCGTGGAAACGAACAGTCAACATTTCGGGCCGAGACCCATCGTCAGGACGCAGTCAACGTTTCGGGCTGAGACCCTTCGTCAGGACTGATGAAGGGTCTCAGCCTGAAACATTGACTGTTCATAACCACTCACAGTGTAAGTCCCTCTCATAGCATAACCTGACGTGCAGTGTTGAAACCCATACTATAACTATATGTAACTATGTGGTTTTGTGTAGGTCTTGTAGCTTTAGTTTTTGTTTTGTTGGGTGATAGAGTTGGTCTCCTGACTTGGTGTGTCTGGGTAGTCTTGTTTTGTCTGGTGGGTTTGGAACTCCTTTCCGTGGAACGCGCTAAGATGGTAGCGCGACACAGCAGCCTCTCCGTACTCTGGATTTGGGGATTACCAAACGTTATGTGGATTTTCTCGTGTAGTCTGTTTTGTCGTGTGCTTTTGTGATATCATTCTGGAGGAACTTTTTCTCATTTTTTAACTGCATTGCATTTGTGGTTTCTAAATGACAATAAACTGAAACTGAACTGATACACCCCACCCCCATGTCCCTTACCACACATGCATTTAATATGCAATCTGCATATGCATCAGCTGGATATTGTAGCCTGAAAATATTTATCATCTCCTCCTTTGATAAGTTCCCTCTCTCTACAATCTGCCTCCCTATTCTGCACTTTGACTCTCTCTCTCTCTCTCTCTCTGGTTTACCTATTTGTTCTCGTAGATTTCTAAAGCAGGCTTCACTTCTTCAGCAGTGACTATTGGACATTGGACTATTGGGACATTGGAAAAAATGTTGAATTTCCCCATGGGGGATGAATAAAGTATCTATCTATCTATCTATCTATCTATTTCATTGCTCAGCTTACTTTAATTTGATCTAGCTCACTAGGCCAAATAAACTCCTTTTGACAACTCCAGAATTTGATGGCAGGGCAGTGGATGTGAAATATCAGTATTAGCCTCTTGAAAGAAATGAAGAAAAGTCCTGAAGAAGGGTCTCGGCCCAAAACGTCAACTGTTGATTAATTTCCATAGACGTTGCTGAGTTCTTCCAGCATTTTGTGTGTATTGCTAAGAAATGAAAGCGTTAGTACTGAAATGGAAACCCAGCTTAATGGAAGAAAATTCTTTTGTAGCACTTTTTGCTGCAAGGAAGTTAAGTATCAGTTTTGTAGCCTGGAAAAAATGCACACTCAGGACAACAAATATGTTTTCGGGCTTTTAAAGCCTTCACCTGTTTTAGATGTTTTAAAGCAGAAAGAGGGTTATCAAAATAAAAACAATAAATTAATTTTAAAAAACAGTTCCTGCTGTTACAATCTCAGCTTAATTTTGGTCCATACACTCGTGTATCAACTAGTTACGTATGCAGTATGAAAATAAATAAAACAAAATATACAAAAGCAATATGGTAGTAGCTTTTCTTAAAAAAAAAGCAATACAAATAACATTAAAATTCCACAAACCCTGTACCTTTTACACAACATCTAAAATATGAATAAATACATCTCATCTTAACGTAAGAGATGTACACACTTTGGCACACACGTGCTTAACTTCCAAGCACGTGTAGGACCCTGAGGCCCTGTGAACAGAGATTAATACATTCACATTACTCCGTTACATTCACATTCTGTCATGAAACAATAAAGTAAGACAAAAATAAACTTTCACAAAATTTTTTTACAATATGTTGTCTTGTAGTTAAATTACTAGAAAGACTAACTGACAAGGAACTTTACACAGCCATGTTATCCAGCGTCGATACCTTACTTGCGGAAATCTTTCCTCACCACATATCTAGTACTCGATGTTCGTTTTAGAACATTGTAACTCTTCTTTCTACTCCTCACATGCATAATGACATCACCGCCATCTCTTAAAGGCACAGGTAGCTATTTTAGTGTTACGAGGGTGAATACATAAGTGCACTTTAACAATAACAAATACTATTCAACAGTCACCTGGTTACATCAAATTCCTTTAAACCGCAAACCCTAAACTAATAAACTGAGTTATAAATCTGCTTCTTGACTATAACCATATGACATTCAGGATGGCTGACTCATGAACGTCATAAAATAGTTATGTACACTTTTGTATAGTTAATGCTAAATATAATTTATATACAACTTTCAATATTTGTGGCCACCCTATGCACCATCCCCTGCCTTTAAGGAGTATTGGGCTGAAAACAGCTGCTCCGAGGTGCTAGATGATTCGTGAGACAAGGATTGTAACATAATCTCCAAAGGTGCAAGCAATAATTAAACAAGAAAAGTACCACCATAGCGTTTTAACTAAAACTTCAAAGTAAAATGAAGGCTCTAATGCACATTTTGGGGGTGATTTCACCAGTTTGCATTCATTTTTCTGTGTGACTTACTTACATGACTGTTACAGTTTTGGTTCACTGTATGGGAGCCAAAAGCACAGAGCTCACAATTTGATTTCAGTTCATGCACATTTGATGCTGCACTGAAACATAGAAACATAGGAAACCTACAGCACAATACAGGCCCTTCCGTTCACAAAGCTGTGCTGAACATGCCCTTATCTTAGAACTGCCTAGGCTTACCCATAGCCCTCTGTTTTTCTAAGCTCCATGTATCCATCCAGGAGTCTCTTAAAAGACCCTATCGTTTCCGCCTTCACCACCACCACTGGCAGCCCATTCTCTGCTCTCACCACTCTCTGCGTAAAATTCTTACCCCTGACATCTCCTCTGTACCTACTTCCAAGCACCTTAAAAATATGCCCTCTCATGCTAGCCATTTCAGCCCTGGGGAAAAAAAAGCCTCTGACTATCCATACTATCAATGGATCTCATTATCTTGTACACCTCTGTCAGGTCACCTCTCATCCTTTGTTGCTCCAAGGAGAAAAGGCTGAGTTCACTCAACCTATTCTCATAAGACATGCTCCCCAATCCAGGCAACATCCTTGTAAATTTCCTCTGCACCCTTTCTAAGGTTTCCACGTCCTTTCTGTAGTGAGGCAACCAGAATTGAGCGCAGTACTCCAGGTGGGGTCTGACCAGGGTACTATATAGCTGCAATGTTACCTCTCGGCTCTTAAACTCAGTCCCACGATTGATGAAGGCCAATGCACCCTATGCCTTCTTAACCATCTAGACTCAACCTACGTAGCAGCTTTGAGTGTCCTATGGACTCGGACCCCAAGATCGCTCAATGCTTCCCTCCAAGAAGTCAATTATATTTGTGTGATTTCAGTCAGAAATGCCAGGTCCAATTTTAGGATGGGTGCATTTTCACCTGTAAATTATTACCAGCAAAATCTTCTCCAGAAAAAATCTAACACCTACATAAATAATATCCTTAAATTTACACTGATCAATCCAATTTCTAGGGTCAAATACAGTGCGCCCACGGACATGCAGGTATAAAATTGTGTCCTTCATCCTTGTCCCTTTGAAATACATAGCTAGAAATAGCCTAAAGCAGCGAGGTATAAGAATACACAATTGGATTTCCCTACACAGTACTGTTTCAAGATTTGGACGTTGGCAGGTGTTTTCTTATTCATTTTAACCTGAGGTACTTTTCACATGTGAATGTGGTCTTATTTGAAAATACATTGATAGAAAAGTATAGTTCTATCAATGATCATATCCCTTCTTTAAAGTGCTGGTAAATTTTTGAAAATTATTCATTTATTTACATGGATTTATTTTGATTATCTATGTAATTATATCAAATAACAATTATGTTGATAATGTTTAACACACATGTAAATTTATGTTTCTTAGATTAATAACTCATCCAAACATAAACAGATTTTAGACTCAGACAAACAAATCAGAAATAAGGCAAGAACACTTCAACTGGATCCCATAACTGCAGTAAAGATATCCAAATATAATTCAACTTGCAGCTTATTTCATTTTCCTACTCATCTCAGTCCCAATAAAAACACATGTCAAAGTAACACAATTTATCATATTTTCCTGTAGTTTTTGGGTTAGTTCCACTGCTTGAGCCTTTTCCTGTTTACAAGTTTTTATTTCAATCATGAGCAATTTAATGTTAGAAGGGGAACAAATCTTTATAAGGATTTGCCATTCTTGTAGGAATCTGATTCATTCACACAAATGAATGCTAACATCCTAGTACCTGCTACTTCAGCAGAAAGCCATAATGAATCTGCTCAGAATCTATTCAGACCTCATTATTTGTTAAAAATTCTTTGGTGCATTTTTCATCAAAGTGCATTTTTATATTGACCCACTGGGAGCCCTTTGAATCTGGTTTGAGAGTCTGAACCAGGCAGCATGTCATAGCTGTCCAAACCACAAATCAATGGCCAATAAATGTCGCCTGATTAAAAGAAGAGATGGGGACAAAGCCCAGATCTCATCAATGTCTTTCACTGACACCATTTGCTTTGTGTTCATTGCATACATGCAGTTAGTTTGTTGTTTAAATTTAATAATTCATGCTTTTTACTTGGTGGTGTTAGACATGCTTTGTGACATTAGGTTGCAATTAATAGGGTATTATAAACTGATGTGTTGCTTAGAAATTTTCATTCCAGTTGAGTGCATCCAAACATTTTGAAGTGAGAGGGTGCACTGATATCAGAGAATAGCTGACAACCAGATTGTTTGCTAAGACTGAGCTTTGTAGATGGCTTTTAGAGGTTTAAAATAATCTTAGTGTTTATTTTATGTCATAAAATAATTCTAGGCTAACCTTTGAGCGCTGAAAGGCTTTTTAAGCCTTTAAAACCCAAGACATCATCTTCTGTCATATGTCAGCAAAGTTTCTATAAACTTCTTAAGCTGAGCAATGCAAAATGGAATTAAAGATGAGGGAGGGATAAGGACTAAATTTGTTACTAAATTTGCAGCTTTACAGCAAGGACTTCTGCAATGGGAAATGGAAATGTCACAATTATGTAGCAAAAGCTATCAATCTATAATGGGGAAGAACAATAGGTGAGGCATTACGAAGATAGATTTCTGACCACTGAATTCAATTTCATCTTTATTAAGAACGCTGGCTGAAATTGGGCATGGCACCATAGTGATACATAGAAAATGCCGGAGGAACTCAGAGGGCTCGGCAGCATCTACGGAAAAGAGTAAACAGCATCTGCAGAGTTTTTTCTTCTTTGTGATGGTAGCATAGTTGTTGGCTTAATCAGCCTTTGTAGGCAGGAGATTCATCATGACCGAGCTCAATATTGTCCTTACTTACCCTTACCACACAGAATCAGGAATGGCATGGTCTTTCCATCTGTGGGGATTAAATTTATTTGTAGTGCAAATAATGGCATTTCTGCCAAGACCAGATAACTTGCCACTGACAGCAACATAACCTTATCATTTATTATCCTCTTGCTTCAGTACAGTTCCAAATAGTACATCTGGCAACTGAGGTTTGGGTTAGCGAATGTAGGATCCTCCAATAATATCAATTGCATTTCTCAGGTTAGAGGAGCAGAACTCAGCAAAACACAAAACTGATTTCACATGTTTAAAAAATGTCAAATGGCAGCAGTTTTTCAATGACACATTATCAAGAATATAAAGTCATATATTTGTCTGCCCTTTCCAGCAATGTTTCTTCTCTCTGGGCACAAAAGAGACAGCAGATGCAGGAATATGTAGCAATATCTAAAGCACTAGACAAGCTCAACAAGTCAAGCAGCATCTGAGCAGGGAGGAATTGTCAATGTTTCAACCTGAAATGCTGACAATTCCTCTCCTGTGCCCTGGATGCCCCTTAACTCAACGAATTTCACTGATTGTGATTCTAACAACTTTTTGAGATCCACAATGTTGCCATACTTAATTATATTTTCCTATCATCTATGGTACTACAACTTAATTAAAGATAGAAGGAACAGCCTAAAAATTCAATTGCTTAACACTTTATTTTTAAAAGTGTCCAGCTCATCAACTGCTTCATGAAAGGTTAATTCAGTAGTCTCTATTGCTTTGTGTCTTTAGGTCTGTTAAACCTACAAGGGAGAGGATTGGAACAAGGCATTTGGTGTGCTACGGGATGTCCTGTTAAAATGTCACTGTAGGTGCACGAGCTTCTAGGTTGATATTTCAGAACAGCAACTTCCTTACTAATTATAAGTATTTATAATTAAGGAGTTATATGTATATTAAGATATACATATACATCCAAGTATATCTAAAATGGGTATTAAACCAACCTTTGTCATCAAGTTATCAGGATTTTCTTGCTTGATAAATTTGGGTTGTAACAGTAGCACAGTTATTAGAGTTGCTGCCCATAACTCTAATAATTCAAATTTGATCTTGACCTTTCTTCCAGTTTAAGATAGTACTCCTGAAGGCAGATGACTACTTACTGGCAGTTCTCAAAACAAGAAATACAACTACATACTTTATTACTCCCACACTTTTTCTGTAAATAATTATGGTAAACGATTACCTCAAACAAGGAAGAGATGAGAATAGATGAGGCCGAGTCGAGGTTGAAGCATGCAGGTGCGAGACAGAATCAGAGCGAGGTCAAGGTATGTGTGAGGAGAAGTAGTTGGAGCATGGTCGAAGAATATTCAAGGGAGTTAGAGCATGCAGAGAGGACAAAGTTGGAACAGAGGGGATTTGGAGCCAGCACAACTAAACTGAGAGTGAGGTTGGATTGATCAAAACACTGAGCCAATTTGGAAAGGTCAGGTATGGGCTGAAACATGGTGGAGGTTTCCAGGCCCAGAGCATATCAATGCAACGGGGTCCAGGTCTTAGAGTTGTTACGAACCCCGTAACTGGGTATCTTACCAGCAAAGATAGGAGTATCCGTTGAAGTCTGATGATACTATTTTTAACAGTATTTATTAGTAAAAATACACAAAAATAATATCAATGCAAATATACAGATAATATACGACATCAATACTAAACCTAAAAGTGCAGGTATAATAATAATCAATAAGAAATAAGCTCTATCGTTGTCTAGGGGATAATGAATTGTCCGATGGAAATATAAAGTTCAGTTCAGTTCATGTAGGCTGCGGTAGTTGCTGATCACTGTGTTGCAATTGTTGGAGAGAGAGGGAGAGAGAGAGAGAGAGAGAGTAACAGCTATTGACTTGCCGACTTTCCTTTTACGATCTTGATCTGTCGATGCGTTGTTTTTGTGATCATTCATGTATGACCCCTCCATCCTTTAGCTAGACCGTTCCGTGGAGGACTCGTCACCCAGGCAAGGGCGGACACACACGCAAGCCCCCACCGGTCTCGTAGCATCTCTCCTGGTGCATCTGAGGGGTGTTTCCCCAGACCCTACTTTTATCCCCACTCACGGGGTCTCGGGTGTCAATCAGGTTGGGATGATGCAACACATCAACCAGACCACTCTGGTTGCCCCCTGTGGGGTTTCAATGAATAGAACAGTACTCAATACACAATCTTTCTCCAAGAGACAATAGCAGTAATCAGTGGTTCCGTTCAGCTTTTATTAGGAGGAGACATTCCACTTTTGTGTATCCCTGCGTTGTCAATAACAACTGACTTTGCTGTTATCCTGTGTCTCTCTCATCTCCCTTGATAACAGCATCGGAATAGTAGCGATTTGCGATTCTCCAAAAGGGGGGGGGGCATTGGCGATTCTGTACCCTTCTGCCCGTCAGAGTTGCTCATCATTCGTAACAGAGTGAGCAATGACCCAATGTTAGGATGATTTAAACACTGATTGAAAAGGCAGGGTGTTGGGACCAGAAACGAGGGCCAGGCTAGTTCAGCTCGGTTCTCCACAAACTTTACTCCTCTATGTGCTGAACTGAGGCTAAGGCAGTGGGCCTACTCCACGCTTCATGTCTGCAGACTCCACAATGTTTTACTCCTCTATGTGCTGAACGGAGGCTGAGGCTGTGGGCCTACTCTGGCTGCTCTGAACGTCATTTCTGAGGACTCACTTTTATTCTAAATGCTATTTTCTTCCCTTCATTGTTTGCACAATTTGTTTTTTTCTCTCTGTCTCTGCACATTGAGTGTTTAACAGTCTTTTTTATGGGTTCTTTTGGCTTTCTTGTTTTGTGGCTGTCTGTAAGGAGAAGAATCTCAAAGATGTATTACGTACATATACTTTGATAATAAGTGTACTTTGAACTTTGGGTGGAGTTTGCAAGTTCTTCCTGTGTCCAGATAAGAGTCCTTTGGTTTCTTGTTTGTTCTACCGTACATTCCAAAGATCTGCAGGTTTAGAGGTTCAGTGGCCACCGTAAATTCCTCCTCATGTGCAGGGGAGTGCTAGAACCTCAGTGGAGTTGATGGTAAATGCAGGGAAATGGGTATTTGATGGTTAGCATGGACTCGATGGGCCAAAGTACCTGTCTAATGCCTTATGGCTCTGAAATGACTGGTGTGCATAATATAACCCAATTTATTTTAATTTTCAGAATTACTGAAATCTCCCGATGCAAGTTCAGAATTTTTTTTTGTCAGATGTGGTATTACTCACCTTTCTCTTGTCATATAAAATAGAAAAAACTTTTTGACCATCTCCATATTCTAAGAGAATCGTATTATAGCTGTATGACACCCTCCAGCTTAACTTTAGTCTGGAGATAGTTTGCTCTCAGTATCAAAGCAGCTCTGTCATTCACCTCAAGAGTTTGCTACCTTCTCATGGCACACAGTCCCTGGGCATAGATTATCTTGTGATATGTGTGATGCTGGGTATATAAGACATGGATGAGTAAGGACGATTAGAGTTCATGGCTGGATTTTTTTTAATTCTTTGACATATTTTCAGCCTGGAAGATGGATGATTAGCTGAACGGAGTGTCAGCTTTACAGAGATGCTGATTTATGAAATGTAATCTGCAACTTCTCAGGGTCTGCCGAGAATTTGTCTGATCAGCCAGCCTGATCTATTTTGCTGATTGGCAAGTAGATTAGGTGATGCCACTCTTCAGTATAGTTCAATAAGCAGTTCCCATTCTCTCTGGTTCTGTGCTAATATCTCAATATACATAATTTTCACGGCAGTAGACCTGATTAGTTTCCTAAGCCACTGCTATTTTTTCACTGGCTACCAGCAAAGTTATTGTTTCAAAAAAATATATATATATATAACCAGAACACTTAATGCTTTGTCAGGAATGAAGTGCTATCTGTTTGTGGTGAAAAAGAAAAGACTGTGAATCACAAAAAGGCATTGAAAAGTCACTTGCAAGTTACATCACTCCTGTTGATAGCAGTGAGTTTCATAGACTGTGCTCATTGACAGACCTTCAGCTTCTTGGAGCTGTTTCTTTATAACAGCTTTTTCACATTTATCTTCACAGTGGAAAAGTATTACAAAAAAATTGGGTTTGATTAGCCTGAAAATCTATGAGAAAACTGGAAAAAATTCTTCCAATCAGCAGTTGACAGAAGAATGCTAATTCAGAGGGGCAGCTGTGACAATTTATCTTTTATTACTCTGTCTGTACATGGAGTTCCAATGTATGATTATGTTCTTTATCACTGGAAGAACTTTGTCCATTATATAATTAAGTGTGTAAGCAATGAGGAAGTCAGAGTGTGGATGTCTGCAAGCTTCATTTTACTTCAGTCATGTAGAAATCTTAATTAAATTTATTTTGTTTCTAAAAGTCAATTTTTTTAGTATAATCCTGGCTTGGAAGTTTGTAAGTGCAAGAGATTCCACAGTTTAATTGTAATAAAGAATATTGTTTCATCAACCTCTTTTCCAATTATTTTACTTAAGATTTTTTTCTCCATTATTTGACATGATTTTGTGTCATTGATTAGGTGCTCCATTTGTTCCATCCTTCTCCCCTCCCTACACTCTCCTCACCACCGATTTCTTTTTCAGTCTGCAGTCTTCCTATTATTCGAACAGCATTCATTTCTTTGTCCCATTTCCATAATATTTTCCATTTTCTTCATGTTTCTGATTGCCCTCCCTTTTGAACTTGATTCCCGGTTCTCCACTCCGCCTTCCGGGGTTTCTTCAAAACTCCAATCCATAGTGTTGTAATGTGAGTATTATTAAAAGTAAGTTAATACTAATCCGGAAGCAAAAGGCAGGATCCCGGGTTGGCAGAGTCTTTACTTCCGCTCTTTTTACTCCCGGTATGCATTGTATATAGTTCCTCCACCCATGTCGCACGAGATACCTGGAAGGCTCTGTATTGTAAGTACCATTTGCCGTCCCAGATAGAGATGCTCTTTTGGCCATCAAGTTGTCGAGTGGTCTTTTTGTAAAGTAGAAGTTACCACATAGTTTTAACGACGAGGTAAGCTGGTTTTGTGGACGGGTCAGCTCTGTTTTCGATCAGGAGCTGTGAGCTGGCGAGGAGCCTTGTATTCGGATGGCTGAGTTCGGAACGGTTGGTGTGTTTGACGGGCAAATCGAGGAGCGGCCAGAGTACGAGGAACGGTTGGGCCACTTTTTCTGTGCTAATGGGATTACTGAGGAGGCTAAGAAGTGCTCTATTCTCCTGAGTGTGTGTGGGGCAAAGACGTACAAGCTGATATGGAACTTAGCTACACCGTGGAAACCGGGAGAAATTCCATACGACGAACTGGTCAAGCTTGTGGGGAACCACCACAATCCAAAGCCTTTGGTGATTGTTCAACGGTTCAGGTTTCACAGCCATGTCCGGAAGCCAGGTCAGTCTGTGGGCGATTTTGTGACCGAGCTTCAGCAGCTTTAGGAGCATTGCGATTTCGGAGCCGTGTTGGATGACATGCTCCGTGATAGATTAGTTTGCGGAATTAATAATTACACCGTACAACGCCGCTTGTTGGGGGAACCCCACCATTGACTTTCAAGAAAGTCCTAGAGATTGCCCAAGGCATGGAGCGGGCTGCTAATAATGCCAAGGATATACAGAAAGGATATGGGGGGTCGCAGTCGGCGGCAGGGCTCCAAGTCAGGAGGGAGACTGGTAGACAGGAAAAGCAGGAGGAATGTTTTTGGTGTGGAGGAACGCACTATGCAAATGTTTGTAAATTCAAAGATACTGTCTGCCATGCTTGTAGCAAGAAGGGACATTTCGTTAAAAAGTGCAGGAACATAAAGGGTAAGGTTAAGCCTGGGCAGGGGGAAGCTCAACAGACTCAGGCAGCCACACACCACCTAGGAGAAGCAGACGAAGAGGCAGCGTGTGTCTACAACATGTTTGGGGTGGAAATGGATGAGGGACCACCTGAACCATATTATGCCACAGTCACTGTCAGGGGAAAGGACATTAAGTTTGAGATTGATTCAGGGGCTACTCCATCGGTCATTAGTGAAGAGACCTACAGGAGGACATGGGGATCCAACCTGCCTCCCATCAGACCATCTAAGCTTCAACTCAGGACCTACATGGGGCAGCCTATACCTCATTTAGGGGTGTTATATGTGGATATTTTGGCCGGGGGCCAGAAGGTTGAAGCCAGGCTGGTGATAGCTAAGGGCAGTGGGCCCAGTCTTTTGGGCCGCGATTGGCTTTGCATGAATTTAAATATGCACACATGACAGAAGAGCATGAGGTGCAGCGTGCAGATGAAGTCGCCGATGCCAATGTGAGTGACAGACATAGTCCAGACACATTTGAGAGTGAGCTCACAGCGCAGCTTGCAGCTCTTCAGCCTATTACAGGAGAAATTGAAGTCACCCCCTCGGCACTGAAAGCCAGCACGTCACTTCTAGTACGGCGAAGCAGTGACCCAGCTCTTGTACCACCTGCCCAGTCACAGCAAGGTGCATCTCAGCCTGATGATCCCACTAACAGGAACCTGCATGTGAAGCCAATCATAACAGTAGCAAACGGGGCACCCGCAGACGATGTAAGAACAGAGCCTCCAGGACCACCAGACAAGCATTCAGAAAGCACTCTAAGTGATTTGACAAAGAAAGTAGAATTTTCTATAGGCTGTGGCCCCCTGGGAATCCATGTGGTGCCTTTTAACTCTACACTGAGTGGAAGATTCCTTGGCCTGAGTATTCATGGTATTGAAGAGAACAGCCGTTCAAGAAAAGAGAACCTACTGCAGGAGAAAGAATGTATCATCAAAATCAATGACTGATTTAACAGACAAGACCTTTGTTTAACCACAAGAGGTTTTCCGAAACGCATTGCGATTTCCTGCTGTTGAACTCCAAATAGTTCAAAGTTATAACAAGGAACTCTATGAAAAATTTGCAATTGGGTCTATTCTGAGCCACGGTTGTGACGATGGTTCAAAAACCAAAGTTCCTGCTTCAGTGTGTTCCAAGCCAGGTGGCAAACCTGCAGATGTCGTTTATCCCAATAATACTGAGAATAGCTTGCCACCGATTTCAAAGAAGCTTAGTAGTCCAAAACAGTTAAGGAGCAATGACCACTTAATGCATACCAGGAAAGCATGTCCACCAGTGACTTTGCTAGAGGGAGAGACACTGGCAGAGGGGGCAGTGTCCCCTGAAGAGGATGGACATTCTCACAGGGACACACAGACCCCTCTCATGACCCCAACACTAGATCCACCCAAAACATCCTCACCAGTGGTGCCTGCTGGGTCACTGGGGGTAGTGCGTAGATCGCAGTGCCCTCACCAACCTCCTGACAGACTGAATATTTGATTGGATAGTTTCTTTTGTTGTTAGATTGAATGTTGAATTTGCCATGTTCTTTTAGGTGTTTTTGTACTGGTAACCTGTTGCTAATGATACCACTGTTTTTATTTCCCAGTTCTTCTATATTTGGGAAATGTTGGATTTTAAAGAAGCCTTTCTCCCATACTTAATGACTTGGGCCACATCTACAATAGTTTATTACTGCTAGGAATTATTACAAAACATTAATGCAGGCCCTCCCATGCAACATTAGTTTAAAATGCCTTTTCATTTACTTATCTTTTAGATAGCGTTCATTAGATAACATTGCATATTTTCTTTATAATGCCTAGAAATCTGTCTTTGTTGGGTAACAGTAAATGCAAAATATTGCTGTGGCTGCAATGCTCAGTTACCGGTAGATTAAAGTCAGTAGAATAGAATTTCAGGTGTTAAGTAAGTACCTGCTTTTGTACAGAATGTTGAGTAATAGCAGTGGGGCAAATGTTGAAGCATGAGTCATTCATGTTAATTCTTTCCAAAATCACTGGACATGATGTTGTGTCATTGATCAGGTGCTTCATTTGTTCCATCCTCCTCCCCTCCCTCCACTCTTCTCACCACTGACTGCATTTTCAGTCTCCACTCCTCCTAGGTGATTTGCCTTTTTGCAGAGCTTTCCACTTCCTGTTCACCTGTTCAAGTGCAAAATGGACTCCATACGGCAATTTTTTTTTGTTCGGTCACAATCCAGCCTGTAAGAATAAAGCTCTACTTGAATGAGCTCTACCTCAGCTTGAACAGCAAGCTATGTTTTACTATCTGTGTAACTTCTTTGTGACAAAACATGTGTGCTTGATACGAAGTGAACAGAAAAAGAGAAAGGAATCTCAACTGGAAAGAATGGTGCTCAATCCAAAACACACAGCAAGAATCTGTGATTTTTTGCAGAAACCCATAAAGAAACAAATGATCCAATTGAGTACTAGTTGTTTATTCTGCTGCACTTCGCAGTAAAGCAAAAAAAAAATGAGTTAAGCTTCTTCTGTAGAGCTTTCTCAATCTTAAATCTGCCAAAGGGGAAGATATCATGCAGAGGGCAAATGTATCCTTTTCAGAAGTAAAAGGAAATCACTGAGGCAGAATTAATACATACTGTCTTTTATGAAGTGTCCTGCACTGATTTAAGAGTGACATTTGCAGTGGTTTGGAAAGAATTCTGCCTGTGCTGGCCTCTGGGCCAGAGAACGCTAAGTGGCGCTACATAAGAGGACCTTGCCAAAAATGGTCATGGGTGCAAATCCTAATCAAAACTCATTCAGTTCCAAAGGTACTTTAAGAATCTATTGCAACACTCTGTCACATATTTTGAGATACCTTCTTCTGTTTGAGGAGATTTATCCCAGTAAAATGATTGGTATACAACCTGTAGGTGTGTTTTATGTCTGAAGCAAAGTTTGTACTTTAACTCTTTAAGATACCGTTTTTGAGATCTCTGTGTAGAGCCATAGCTGTGCTACCTCTCTGGTACTTGCACATTTTATCCAAAACACACAAAAAATTGACTGCCTGACTCATAAACAATTGACTGCCTTATCCTGAATTCAGAATTCAAACACATTTAATTAGACTGTTTAGACCTACAGAGCTAAAGGATTATTTAAGAGGGGTATGATATATTTCCTTTAGTAGCCGTAGAGGTTCTTAAATGAATGGGGTAATCACATGGTATTAGTTTCAATCATTACCTTAGCAGCAATGTAGAATTGCGATTGATTCAAAATTCCCTTTAGTTTAATAATATACTATTAAAGCATTTATTTTTGTGACATGTAATAATATAAAGACATCGATCTTTTGTTTGGAATTGCATTCATCATGATTTCTCAGAATTAAAATACAAACTCAATAAGTATGTAAAAGTAGTTTATTATGCATAGTTCAGTATCAGAAATAAAATGCATATTATTTTTAAAAATAATTAATGAAATGTTTTTTATTTACACATTTGATTTGAGTATCTTTTTTAAATAGTGTTGCAAGTGTTGTGGTCGCAAACAGATTTGAGCTTATTAAAGGCATGAAATTAGTCCAGATAAACATCTTTTTATTGAGTGTTGAAGCTTTAAGATCTAGAGCAAGTTCTATAAAATGATCCCAGTGGTACCAGTTTTAATCTTGTGTTGCATGAGACTGAATATTAATTAATTGTACATCATTTGCTTTCAGCATTCAAAGCATAACATTATCTGATATAGACCATTACAGTTGTTTAGCACAATCTGTTATGTGTAACAACATTTATGAATAAATATAGCAGAAATTTTGTTGGCTGTTATTACAACTAAAACAATGAATGTGCCTTATTTGCATAAAGCATCAATAGTGCAGATCTAATATGTGTAGGAACAATCTTGACTTAATGGTAACACAATTGTATTGAACTCTGTGAGTTTAAATGATGCTTTGGGACTTGCAATTACCTTATCTAGATTATTACTTCAGTACAATGAGAATGGTGCATTGTCAAAATTGGTGTGAGTCAGATGAGATATTAAATCAAGGTCCACTTGTTTAGGTCGAGGTAATGGTGTTATATGAAAAAAAATTATTCTTGTGTATAACAATATGTATCAATTAATAATGGTTTAAAAAGAAGTATATTTATTCATTTATTCACTGTGTTTGAGTTTTCACTGTGTGTAAACCGGCTGCAAAATGCGTCTTTAAGACAATGACGACTATTCCTCAAAATTTCTCAAGCCATCTTAGTCAAAGTTTAAGTCATACTAAATGTGTGAAAAACACCTCATAATGATCACTTCTTAACTTTAACGTTAATGGGGAAAGTATATAACTTCTACATTTCAGTAGTACTGATTTGTGTGTGTCATGTTAATAATTTAGGCAGGTACATTATATTCATCTCTTTTTTTCCCTGAAAACAAAATGGGATGTAGGCTTTATTCTCTAAATGTTTCTGGAATTTAGCCTAAAGTTCAGTATAGATAAATGAATGTTTGATTCGCACATACCTCTAATCAAAAGAATGCCACTGTGTTATACAATTCATTTGCAGTGCCATTGTGTGGAATTTCTGATTCATGCATGACATTTAAATAAGGATTTTGATCCATGCATAAAGTGTTTCGCAATTATCATTTGCATGTTCAGCATATTAAATAGAGTCCTTCCACTGCCAATTTTTACTAGATGATAGAAGCATACTTTAAGACCCTAATCAGCTGGTGCAAATTGTGATTTGATTGGGTGTTTGTGTTTGGATTTAATTTCTAAATAATGATTAGATGGGTAGTGGCACAAAGATTTTCCTGTGGGCTATTTTTGTCTTGAGTTCAAAAAGCTCCTGATTGAAGCGTGACATTCTATAGTAATCTAGCATTAGTGTTTCAGCCACGGTAATAGCACCTTTATATAGAGTTCTGTGGCAAAGAATACAAACTGTACACATAACTTTAATAACTTCGACATATGAAAGATACTCACATAATTTATTCTTTGACAAGATCCAAAGCATAATTAAACCAAATAGTTTATACTGTTCACATTGGACAATTATGTTTTTCACTCAAGCCTATAAATCAAAAATGCTTTGATTTATTTTGAATGATGTTCAACCATGACACCAAAGATTACAGAACATGTGTTTTATGCCAAGTGTTTTGGAATATTAAAAATAAACTATAATAAAGTCTTGGTAAGATGGTAGTTGGATTACAGTGCATAGGTTTTTTACTCCTCCCTATAGATACAGAATAGGCTTAAAAGATAGTGTCTGACATGAAGAAATATGGACATATGGTTATAATGTGGTACGTAGTCTTTAGAATAAGGAGATGACGATGTACTTTATTTCAAGTGTTTTGTTAAATTGTAAAGGAATCGAACAGAATTGACAGGACAAAAGCTACAGATACAGATAAATGTTCTAATCCAGAGTTTCAATCTGAATCATCAACAGTTCGTTTCCTCCCATGGATGCTGCTCAACCCCATGTAGAAACATATAAACTTAAGAATGGGATAGATAAGGTAGTGGTAGAAAAGTTGTTTTCATTGGTATATGAGACTAGAACGAAGGGACATAGCCTGACACTTCAGGGGAATAGATTTATGATGGAAATGAGCAGAAACTGCTTTTCCCATGGAATAGTGAATCTATGGGATTCAGTGCCCAGTGGAGCAGTAGGGGCTGCATCAGTAAATATATGCAGGGCACAGCTCAACAAATTTTTGCATATTAGGGGAATTAAGACCTATGCAGAAGAGGCTGGAGCTGTACCCATGTTCAGATCAGCCATGATCTTCTTGAACTGTAAAGCAGGCTCAATAGGCCAGATAGCCAACTCATGCTCTTATTCTTATCTTCTTATGTTCCTCCAGCAGATTTTTTTTTGGCTGTTGCACAGGCCGTACAAGTTGTTGGACTAGATGTGTAAAAAGGAAAAGGCCGGCAACTCCTGACAGACGATGGTAGGAAAATTTACAATGAGAAGTAACAAAATAGCAGAGGTATTCAGCAAATACTTTGAAATCCTCATGGAAGAAGATTATAAGAAAACTGCCAGAAAGGCAAGAAAGTGGAGTTAAAGAGAGTACTGGGAATTATTACCAATGAAATATGATTGAAACTGACAATTGTTAGTCTTACGCAATGGATGATCTACCAGTCACAAATTTGAAAAATGTGGCAATCAAAATCAAATATGTTGGTTATCACTATTCACATTTTGGTAGAATATAAATCGGAGAGTAAAAAAATATGATTCCACTACTTTTAATTAGTGGGAACTACTGATCCATTAGTTTGGCTCCAGTAGTAGGGAAGATACTGGAATCTATATTGAAGAATGTAATGACAGAATGCCAAGAAAAGGATATTAAGATTGAGTAGAGCCAGTGTAGATTTAAAAGAGGGAAACCAATGAAATGGAAATTTTTGACAATATAACTCAAAGAAGAGGTGAAAGGGGAACTAGTGGATATGGTGTATTTAAATTTTCAGAAGCCTTTGATAAAATCCCACACAAAAGATTTGTTACAGAATTGGGGAGATATGCTGCCAAAGACAGAGAATTAGTTAAACGGCAAGTGAAGGATTGGAGTAAATCTTCTCGTTCTATTTAGCAGGCTGTGGCTGGTAGTGTGTTTCAGGGATTAGTGCTATAGCTATAACTTTTCAGAATCTATATCAAATATTTGGCTAAGGGACCAAATGCCATATTTGCAAGTTTACTCATGGTGCAAGACTTGGTGGGATTGAGAGGAGAATGTAAAGACATTTCAAGGGAATATGGATAAGCAAAATGAGTGACTGAGAACATGGAAGGTGAAATATGATGTGTAATAAAGTGAGATCAACCATTTTGAAGCATATCACAGAAAAGCAGAATTTTTCTTTTAAGCGTGAGTCTTGAAATGCCACTGTTCAAGGTGATGTAGGTGTCATTGTACTAAGATCATTAAAAGCCAGTAAGCCAGTAAGTTGAGCTTTATTATGACAGAATTTAAATATAGGAGTAAAGATGTTTTTTGAAGTTATTTTGAGCTTTGGTAAGACAGCATTTGGATTAATGCCTACAGGTTTGGTCTCCTTGTTTAAAAATGGATATCCCAATACAGAGGAAATGCAACAAAGATTTACCAGATCATTTGCAGTTCGAGGAGCAATTGAGTGGACAAGTCCTGTAGTCTCCGTAGTTTACAAAAATAATAATATTCACATTGTATTTTACAAAATTTTCACCAGTCTCATCAAGGTGGACGAAGGGAAGATGCTTCTCAAACTGAGGAATCATACTCTTAAAAGTAGAACACTTAAATCTTGAAATGTATTCACTCAGAGGGTGGTGATCCTTTGGCATTAACTACCCTGGAGGGCTGTGGGACTTTTAGCCATTTAGTTGATTCCAGATCATTGGATATTAGGGGAATTAAGGCATGCAAAATAGTGCAAGACAATAAGCTGAAGGAGAAGTCTGGCCATGATCTTGATGATGATTTACTTGCAATACTGTGAAATGCTATACAAGATTCAATTAGATTGTTACATAGACAAAGGGAAGTTCAGAGGCTGGTGTTTCTTTACACATAATGGAACTTTCCCCTGCAGGATATTACCCTAAAGTTGATTTGATGGAAAGCTTTGGATCGCAGTAAGGTGGAGCAGGTCACAGTTAAAGTAATTGAGCCCTCCAGTGCTAGCATGTGATTGGTGGAAGAGGTTCCAATCTTTGATCAGGTGTTACATTGAGTCCAATCCTTTATCAAAGTGGAATCTGTTTGGGAGAGGTTTTCTGATGTGGGTGTCTATGGCTTTATGAGGGTTCGCAGAGGACAACAAAGGACTTTACACTCGGTAGACTTCAGGCTCCATCAGCTTTGCAAATTCTCTTTGGCTTGAGCCAGATTTGCCTTCTTACAGGAAAAGTTAGAGATTAGCTTTTGTTTGTCACATGTCCATTGAAATTCATCATTTGCATCAAATCGAATCAGCAAGGACTGTGCTGGGCAACACACAAGCGTTGTCATGCTTCCAGCAGCAACATTCTTCTGGCAGCCAGGTTTCTCAAGCTCTGGGAAATGCATCCAGCAGGACAAGCCTTAGACTGCCAGCTTTACTATGAGCATTTCTGTCTTTTGGAAGAGCTTATTTGCCTGATCCCTGGCAATTTGCTAGTAAATCCAGAAATGGACTGGTTGAGGTCAAGTTTTAACTTGTTTAGTGATATTTAAGGCACTGCCTGGCTCACAACAGTTGATCCAGCAGCTTACATTTTGCTTAAGATGTTTAACTTTTTGCAATCTTATCTGATTCCAATATGGCTGCTTCTTGCTGGTTAAAATACAAAGCAAGGAATAAAGACTGGCCTTTGAATGCCTGCAAATGACTACTACTACTGCCCTTTCACAAAGTACATCAGCATAACTGGGTAGGCTGAATATGCTATCATGATATTGGCCTCTATGTTCCTAATTAAGAACAGGCAAAATATATTCTGAGTAAAATACATTAAAGCTTACATTAACTACTGAAAATTGTATTCTAGCATGAACTGCGGTTACTTTTCATATAATTAATAAATATTTCGTAATGCAGTAGTAAGTCTCCCAAGTTCTATTTTTATTCTATAGATATTGCATGCATTATGCAAGTCTAACAGGACTCATACATGTAGAGTTCACTATTAATGTTTTTTTAACATTAGATTGAATTTTTCACAGACTAATTGGTCTCACTATATAAGCCTGCTTTTCTGCTGTAAGATCCATTTCTCCTTAGAAAGGCAGCTAATATTGAAATATAACTGGCTTCCTAATGAAGATATACACTCAGACTGTTTTAGATAGAAACAGAGGCTAAAGTGTTCCAATTTTTTCATGATGTGTAAATTGGTTCCTTATTATTATTTGATATTTTCCATAATCTGAAAATTATTTTGCTGAAGCCAGTATAGATATTATAAGATTAAATTGAAATAAAATTGCATTTTACTCTTTTACTTATGTATGGTTAATGCATAAAACATATTCGGATATTAAGCTCACTTAGTTTGAGTTTATGACTGTAAAAGACTTATGCATTATCCTTTACACCCTTCTCAATTTTATGTGTACTGCTTTATCTTTCAGTATGTAAGTGACCAACACTTGCTTGATGTTGGACTAATTTTTGTCACTGTACCGTAGCAGTTAGTGCGATTCTATTACAGCTTGTGGCGTTCCAGAGTTCAGAGTTCAATTCTTGCAAGGTCCATAAGGAGTTTGTATATCTTTCCCGTGACCGCTTTGGTTTCTTTTGGGTGCTCCAGTTTCCTCCTACATACAAAGATGTACCAGTTAGTAAGTTAATTGTTCATTGTAAATTGTCCTGTGATTAGGCCAGGGTTAAATAGGTGGGTTACTGGACAGTGCTGCTCATTGGCCAGAAAGGCCTGTTCCATGCTCTATCTCTACATAAAAGAATAAATCGATAAATAAATCTATTGTACTTCTATCAAAATATTTTCCTTCACTGCTAGTAAAAAGGAGTAAAATGATTAATAAAAGAATGAAGAGGGGGGTTAAGAAGATTATTTTTACATTAAGTATTTTTAGCGCATGAAGTGGTTTGCCACAGAGAATGGTTAAGACAAAGAGCCTCAGCTGGTAGCATGAAGCATCCTGTACAGGAGCATCAGCTCATTGTACTCTGACACTGAAATTCAATCCATTGACTTCAATGGAATGTATTTCAAAAGCAGAGTACAATGTGCATTGAAGTCAATGGAATGACTTTCGAAGACAGACTGCAATGCAGCACTTTTTCAAAATGGTATGTTTAGCACAACCAAACAGGAATGAATTTCTAGGCTTTATTCTTTCAGCGGGAAAGAACTGGAGAAATATTTGAAACAAAAAAAATACAAAACTATGGAATGAAAGAATTAGTTTTGAAATCCAAAAGCAAAAAGACATTGCACTGAATAGCTTTTTTATACTTCACTATATCCTTCTCAGGTTTCCACTTGTCCTGCATACCCATTGATACAGTGAAAATTGAAGTTCTATTTATACATGAAGGACTTCACATTCAATATCAAAATTAACTTTCAGTGGTACTTGTCCAATGAAAGTTACTGAAGACTAAACAGGAAGTGGAATTATGTACCTTTATGTTTCCTGTTCAAGAATTTATAGATATATTCATTGATACAGCTATCTGTTCCCCTCTTTGTGAATGATATTGTAGTTTGCTGAGAACTGACTACTCTGACAGAGGAACTGTTATCTGCTTGGAAACACCTTTGCAATTACGTACAGAAACAGTGAGGAGTTACAAGAACACTTTTTCCCTGTTTTATATCATATCCTTTAAATGAAAGATTACACTACCAAATTGACCCAAGGCCTAAGAATGTTAAAAATTATGTCAGGCCATCTAAATCTTCAGTATTCTTTTAGAGAAATACCCTCGTACTTTATATGCTTGGAGTATTTTGTTTCCTAAAAGAGCAATGTTCTCAAATGCTGCTTGCCATATTGAATTAATTTTTTGATTCATCTTATCTGTTATTTGACACTTAATATGCCTTGATTACAATTTCCTTTCTCCCTTGATCACTGAACATAAATTTCTCATGTTTCCTTCTAGCTACCGTAGATTCAGGACTACAGAGCGCACCTGATTAAAGCCGCTGGCTCTAATTTTAGAAATAAAATCAATTTTTTAATTGTAAAGGCCGCACCGGATTTTAGGCCGCACCGGATTTTAGGCCGCACTGGATTTTAGGCCGCACCGGATTTTCGGCCGCAGGTGTCCCACGTTGTAATATGAGATATTTACACAGAAAGATATTACACGTGAGGATTTTTTTAACTTTTAATTAAATCCATATGGTAACAAAAACAAATACATATTGCAAATGCTTTTTTTCGAACCGTGCCCGTAACGCGGCTACTTTTAAATATACGTTGCGTATACTTCTTTACTGAACAACATTCCAATATCTCCTAACGACTGGTAAAAAATATATATACTGCAGCCTACCAGGAAAAGTTATTGATCACCTTTAACTTAAAAGCAGCGTTCGCTCAGATCCAAAGCCGCTCGCGTAATGCGCTCCCTCCCTCCGTCCCGTTTCATCGCAAACCGGCATTTTCCCACAAGACACCGCGAAACCGGGTGTGACGTCATAGCATCCCGCGATGTAGTACAGAAAACAAATATAGTTAAAACTCTTCTAACTTTAACTAGAAAATGAATTACTAAGCGAAAATATTATAAACTAAGTAACTGCCATAAGGCAGCACAATGCTTCGAGTGTTTTCCATGTTGATGAGGGTGAGTACAAATGACTGATTTACAATAATTTAATTGTGAAAGTGCGCTTGATTTATCGTACAATTTCATTGGACCTCTGTGAACTACTCATCAATTTTATTGGTCTACTGTTATGAGGCAAAATGTTTACGAGGCGGCATGAAAAAAATCATGTATTAGCCGCTCTGGATTAAAGGCCGCAAAGTTCAAAGCTGTTCAAAATGTGGGAAAAAAGTAGCGGCTTAAAATCCGGAATCTACGGTAATTATTTTAAAAAAACACATGGGATCGTCTTGCTGTTTTTCTTTCAGCCCAGTTTTATTGCCTGTTTCCCTCCCTTCAAGACTGGTGAATTATTTTGTATGGACAAAGAAGATTAGAGCACAGACACCAGCAGAATCAGAAATTGTAAGGTTGACTAGGTGACCTATAATATAGCAAGCAGTGCAAGTTCTTGTGTAAGAAAAGAGGTGCTGTTACTAAATCAAAGGCAGTTACTAAATCAATAGTAGTTATCAACTGGCAGGTGGCCACCAGTTCTCAGTAATAATTACCTAAGGTTATTTGGACTACAGGTTTCAATGGACTACTCAAACACTTTGAAGTCTAAATCTAGATCATTCCCACCGAGAAAAAAAACTGGACAATCTTTGAATCAAGATTATCTTCCAAAGCTATCAGTGAATCTCCTTTATTTTCCTTCATTTTCTTCTCCTTGTATGATAGCCACCTCACTTCAGGTTCCCTAGAAAGGAAAGGTACAGTACACTAGAGGGGATTCAGTTGTTTCACTCTTGTTACGAGCAAATAAGTATCAGTTTGAAACATTCTGAGCTCATTCCAAGCCTGCATATAGTCCTGGCATTGTTATTCTATGAATAATATTACATTTTCAAGGAGAATATTTTCAACCATGCTTTCAAAGTATTATTGTGTTATTAGCAATAGAATCAAATCCTAGAGTTATATATTCATTTTCTAGACAACAAATCCAAGATTTGAAATATTAATAATTATTTGCTGAAGTTTCATACAGAATCAGCTCACTTTGCATATTTGCTTTACATTTATTTATTTATTGAATGCAATTTAAGGAAGTATTATCAAGTCATGGAATAGGCCCTTCATCTCACATATTCATGTTCAACATTAAGTATACATTCATCCTGATCACATTTACCAGCTCTTAATCTGTCACCTTCTATGCCTCAGCTCTTCACAGGTTTGTATTTAATACCTGCTGCCAGAATAACCACTGATTTCAAATATTCAAATCAAATCAAGTTTAATGTCATTCAAACTATACATGGATACATCCAAATTAGATGGTGTTTCCCAGGGGCCAAGGTGCAAAAACATACCTGAACATTCAAAATAATGAGAAAGGAAAAAATGAATATAGTTATGTAAGAAAAGAGATTTTAATCCAGGTTCCTGAGTTCCAGGTTCCAAGTCCTGCAAGTTAAAGGTTCTCGGTAATCTGACCCATGATTCAACCAATCTGCCATTGAAGGGTAGCATTGATGGGTGAGGCCACCCCCAACCGAACCCGAACGCTATGCTATAATGCAAACCCGAAGACTCAGGCCTAGTCCTAGTTACAACTGCGGCAACACTGCCTCCTCACCACCTGACTCCCTCACCAAACAAGGGAAGTAGGGGTGTGACAATCAATGTCCAACATGGTCTTGTGATGGCAAAAGAAAACATCAAAACAGTCACTCATGGTTTCACTGCATGCCACCTTCTTGCCAACTCAATGGTATGAACTCTGGCACCTCTGAGTAGCATGCAGTAGCACAGTCTCCACTCAGGTCAGTTCTTCCAAACCCAATCCAGCTCCTCCTGTGGACTGACAGGCAGACTTAAATCTGACAATTAGTTATCCTGATAACTACAATCTAGAAAGCAAACTCATTTATACATCAATAGCCCCAATGAAGTCTGAAACACACCAAATCGAGGAGTATGGTGAGGTTAATGGACTATTATTCCAGAGATAATGGAAATAGAAGTTAAATCTCAGCACGGTAGAATGGATTTTAAATTACATGAAGTTCTATTGATAATTTTTTTAACAAAGATGGCTGCAATCTTACTGAACTGTTGCAAAAACCTATCTGGTTCACTGATGTCATTTAAGGAAGAAAATGTGATTCCCTGCTAAGTATGCTCTATATATGATTTTAGACCTACTGATATGGTTTGCTCTTAAATGACTTAACAAATCATTTCAAATCAAGGGCAGTTAAGGATGAACAAGGAATGGTGGATTCATATAGGACCATATCCTGAATACCAAAATAAATGAACCTACCAAAATGTTTAAAGTGTTGCACTCTAAATTAGTTCTTACATGAAGTGAGCCATCACCTGGTTTATATCAGGACCAATCTGATGAGCTTACACTGAATATTCTTGGGGAATGCACTGCTGAATTAATATTCCAGTTGCTTACAATTTAAATGCATTTGCTAAGATGAAAAAAGACTTGCTTGACCTGCTGAGTCCAGATTAAAGTATTAATATAGACAAGGAATTATAAACCTTTTAGTATCTACAGTGTATAAACCATGCATAAGCTAGATTGCATTAATTCCCATTTAAGTTTCCCTTTGCCATTCTAAATAAGAAGGTGAAAAGAATAAGATGGTGCACAAAACCATAGCTTTTTATTTTTATACTTAGAAACTAGCTAACATGATCTAGATTAGTCCTGCCTTCATTTTTTTCCTTAATTCATGCAGAAATGGATCATCCATCTTTTTGTTACCTTCTCTAATTTTATTTAAAATGAGAAACAATTTGGGATTGACTTTATTTTATACTTTTCTGTCTTACTTGACCCTGGGCTCAACCAAAGTTGACTAATAAGCAATCAATGGTATTGTAGTGATGACAGACAATGAAGACAAGATATTTAATAGTCCAAATAAGCAATTTAAAAAATCTTGCCCTCTTTTTACAGAGTGGTTTGGACTTAAGGTAGGTGAGTTTGCCATGACATATGCAAGGCAAGTGCAGAAGTACTGCTGTGAGAGGCCAAGGGTCTGAGAGGCCTACTTCTTTTGAATAGAAAAAGGGTACCTCAACACTGCAAAAAGCCTGGAAGAGTTAATAAATCAACATAATTTGGCTGGGTTTGCATTTAAAAAATGGTCATACTTGTTAGTTGCTCCTTGATTTGAATTAAACGTTGCCATAACTTCTCTCTCCCAGCATTCTCCAGGTGTTTTCACTTTGTTTCACTTCTCTGTTCTTAAGGGCAATTAGAATGATGTTAATGGCTTACCATATCCCATGCATATTATAAAATAACATTGTGCACTTTACATTGTTCAACAAAAGAAAACAGTTGCTGGAAATGTTAAACAGAACATGTAGGGAACAGGCCATATCTGTGGATAGAGAATAAGAGCTAGTGTTTCAAATGTTAGCTATATTTCCCTTCTCACAACTGTGGCCGGACCTACTGAGTATTTCTAGCATTCCATATTGAGTATTTTTAGCATTCAGCTATCCCACAGGAATGAGCGAGGTTTTCCTCACCTTTGCCCATGATTCCACGTATATAATGAGATTGTAATATCTGCCTTGTCCACTACTTGTAATCCCACTTGATTACCTCATGGTTGCTGGTTCAAAACCTATTATTTCTTATTGAACAGCACAGGGAATATGATTTCACTGTACTGGTTACGGCATTTCAAGAGTTTGCAAGGTCATCTACATTTCAGGCAAATGTAGGGACGAGCTGCATGTGTGGCTAGCTCCCACACCTTAAGAAAGTTTTCCAGAAATCACTAACTGCTTCTTCTTGCATGATCAGAAGGATGTTGAGGCTTTGGAGAGGGTGTGGAAGAGATCTGCCAGGATGCTGCCTGGTTTAGAGGGCATGTGCCATCACAAAAGTTTGAATAAACTTCAGTTGGTTTCTCTGGAACGCTGGAGGCTGAGGGGAGACCTGACAGAGGTTTACAAGATTATGAGAGGCATAGATAGTGTGGATGGAGAGTATCTGCTTCCCAGGGCTGAACTGTCTAATACTACAGGACATGCATTGACGGTGAGAGACGGAAGGTTCAAAGGGGATGTGGGGGTAAGTTTTTTCTCAGAGAGTGGTGGATGCCTGGAATAGTGGTAGAGTCTTTTAAGGGACATTTGGTTGGGCACATGGAAGTGAGGAAGATGGAGGGATATGGACTTGATGTAGGTTGAGGGTTTAGTTTTTGTGTGGTTTTTGATTTGCTTTTTAGCTGGTCTGGTATAGCATTGAGGACCAGGTTGCCTGCTCCATGCTGTATATTCTGTTTACACCACATCTAGCTGCCTTACATATCTGCACAATACTTTGCTGGAGCCAAAATTAACTTGATTTCCATCTTTCAACCGACACCATGTTGGATAACACAAGGAAGAAGATCCGAACTGGAGAGCTGTGCTCCCTCATTTTCTCATTGGCAGGGGCACCAAAGATACTGAGAAGAGCCCATACTGATAACATAATGAATAGAAAGCATTAAAGGATATGTTGCTCATATTCCTTAGCCACTTTTCTTCACTTTTCTCTCTTCCCAATTAAGACTGTAAATCAGTAATACAACAATCTCCTACTACCTTTACGGTTAGTCATCTTCATTCACAGGCTTCAGAACCTAACTGATCTTCCCATGAATCAGATCCTACTGTCTAAGGAAATCATTTTTCTCCATGAACTGGAAGATCCTAGTGAATTCTTTAACTGTGGAGCTCAATGATTGGTAACCAGGGTGATGCATTCAATGTGCCAGGTTCAACTCTGATAGAGCAGGCAAATGGTTCACGGGTGAGGAAAGTTATCAATGTACCTGGAAATACTTAAGGCATTGGGCAAACTGCAAAGGAACTATCATCCATGTGCGGCAATGGTCTGACAACGTAGAGACATCCATCTCCAGCTATGCAGCATTATCGGTGATGATACAGATATTTCCAGCATTAATCTGTGGCGTTTGGTCAGAATGAATCTGTAGGATAGGGTTGTGGGCAAGACAACAGTCGAAAAGTTGCCAGAATGCCACATAAAGACCCTTTATTTTGTCTTCCCTGTTACCATTAACTTTCTAATCCACCACATCATACTCCTCCTATCACCTGTTATGATTCCCACCTACGGTTAGGACAGCTGCAAACAAATCATCCATCAATTTGGTCAAAACGGGAAGTCAGCATGTCAGGGATGCTATCCATCTGGCTAGTCACCATCCTGACTCTAAATTGTAATCTTACATCTGCTGCAAACTTTTATGACCGCAGATGGCTGCTTAGATCATAATTATATAGAAGCACATATTCTAATTCAGCATTAGGATGAAAAATAATTCAGAATTGTCATAATGTACTCAGCTCTAGTAATATATAATCAAAACATTTATTTTTCATGTTTAATGACATTGCTGGGATCTTGTGAAGTACACTGGGCACTGGAAGAACTTGTGTCACATGACTATATTACCTGCCTCCAGTCTGTCCTTCAACTGTTATCCATGAATGAGTGAAGTCAGGATCTCCAGAGATGAAGTGTAAAGAGGTGACTATTAATAATATGTGCCCTCGGTAACATATAATTGAATTAAGCCTTATATTACAGATGATACAGTGGTAATTAATGTTTCTTTAAACTTTTCTCTGGAGGTTAATTGAGATCTTCATTTAATAAGTTCATAAAGTGACACTGATACCAATTAGCATTCTTTGCAATTACATTTAAGCAAATAAATACTGCAGACACTTTGGGCAGAGCCATCTATGAGAAAGCACATTTTGCAATTTGACAAACTGTGTTTCATTAAGTAAATTCAGTAATAGTCCATATCGGAATTCACAGGGAGAAGGTGCTTAAGTTCATAGAGCTTCTCTAGAACTAGACATTTGAAGGAAAATAGTCATGAGGTTTTCTAGTGTATTTATATTAATGTATATATGTAATTTTCTATGCAAACGTAGGTACATTTCTGTTTCTTTTTAGTGAAACAGAATTGTAGCTTCTCGGTTGAAGAGATGACAGTTGGGAAATTGCTAAGTAAAAGAAAGGCATCTGACTCGATGGCAAAGTTGTGCAGCATGTTGCTGCCCTGAAATGATAAAATACTGGATTCAGACATGATTGCTGTTCTATTTTTGTTATGACAACACAATGATGCAAGTTTCCAATGCAGACTGACTTCTCCCTGGAATTGGAACTCTGTTTTTCTTCTCAGTGGTAGCTGGGTTACCAAGGTCAGATCTAGTACTTGACCACACATGTAGTAAATGCAGTTCTATTTAAAATGTTCACTTTTTCACCTGCCAGACCAGGGCAGAATAAACAGCTATAATGTTATACCAACCAATGTGCTATTCATCCAAAATGAATACCATCACAGGAGACACAGAGGTGCTCCACCCACAGTGTTTTACTTTGCATGAGTTGCACTTTATGAGCTCTCCACAGTAAGATGGTTTGCATTTGATTGGTGTGATTTGAAACCAGTATTTTGTGAATAATCCAATGTTTTAAATGATTATATATATATATACACGTGTGTGTGTGTGTGTGTGTGTGTGTGTGTGTGTGTGTGTGTGTGCGTGCGTGCGTGCGTGCGTGCGTGCGTGCGTAAGTAGTGTTATTTTGAGCATTTTTGATGAATAATTATCAGTGACCCAAAACTAAGGTACCATAATGTTTCATCAGGAAATGTACAAACAAAGAAAGTTTGAAGCAGAAGTTTGGTCCAGTCCCTACACCCATTCAAATCTTTCTGGAGAAGTATTGCTATGTGATTTGGTTAGCTTTCTTTCTGAACCCATTGAAAAGAGAGCAACATCTTCAGAAAGTACATTATGTCCTATAGCTGGATCAAAATGAGCACCTCACTCTGCTGATTATTTTAATGTTTCCTTTTACCAACCTTCTGCTGGTAACATCAGAAAATTTAGATTAGCTAGTGACTGTGGGAAGGAAATTTTTAATTCCTGCAGGAGTCAGAGCTGTGCACTCATGGATGATGCTGATCTTATTTCCACTTCAATCTGGGATATTTTACATTGTTCAAAACTAGAAAACTGCTGTTGTGCCTTAAAAAACATTTGATTTTTTTTTTAGATATGCTTTTGCTAGGCTGTGTTTGCATATCTTTTTACAATGAATTCTGAGGCTTACCACAAGAATACTTCCTGCTTAAAAGGATCTGGGTACAAATAACACACTTAGGTCCTCCATTTCAACTTATTGATGCAGCATTTGAGAATTAAATCTGTGCTATTATAATCTGAATTCATCCATTATTGTCAGACTTAATTCTTAAAGTGCATGTTTTTTTTCCTTGAGTATGTAATCTGAAGAAAAGCTTTTAAAACAATACCACACAGCTGCATCTTTGACAGATATAGTCAACCTTCAGAAGCTGATAGTCACCTCTAGAATGTGTGCATTTGTGATAGTTACTTCCTGCTGGAAGGCCAAAGGACAAAGAGGTTAGTAAACAAGCTGTACATCTATAAATATAAGCTAGTCTGAGGAGAGACACTAGTTTGATGACTTCAGAAAGGGTTAAGAGGTTACCTAGTCATTTGAGTTTATGAAAGGAAAATGCAAGTTTAGAAATAGCCATGCATGGTAGTCTTCAGCTGTTTCTACAACTGGGGTTCAAAAACATTAAATCACACTGCAGTCAATTTGCTTGAAAAGGCTCCTTCTTGGTGCCAGAGAAGAATGGTTTTATAAGCCATTATAGATCTGAATCCTTCTCACAAAGTCATTTGATTAAAATGTGAACTATCTTGTCCTGTCTCATGGTTGATTTTTTCTGAAGTATTTTCATCATACTGATAAGGATTAAATTTTGGTCTTGGTTCTGCAAGAATAAATCATCCTGTTGGAATCTAAAGTAAGTCCTGATGAAGAGTCTTGGTCCAAAAGAAGCTATCTAACATGCTGAGTTCCTCCAGCATTTTGTATATGTTACTCTATCATTCTACTGAAGTTTTGTGTTGAATATCATATTATAGTTGGGATGAGAGACACAACAGATGTATACAAAAGCAAACAAGGTGAGTATGAATTTAACATTTTCTCCGAAAAAAATGGGAATGCAGGTACAGAATGTTGAATGAGTGGCATATCTGTGAATGTAAATTTCTTCTTTTTGCGTAAGCAGATGTTAGAACTGGTCTGAAATGCTTATGCAGAGGAATGTGAAAATAATTTGTTTTGAAGGAACACCTTTGAAGAGCTTTTAAAGTATGTATTTTTATCAATTTATCCATTTGCTGAAAGATTATTCTGAGCTGGTCTTCCAACTAATATTTTCATGCCTGAAGAACAAATCCAATCAAATGTAGCCATGCATGTAGTTGATGGAAGAAAAAAAAACTTCAGGCAAAATATCACAATAACCAATGTTGGAAATTACAGTTGTAGCTTTGAATAACTGCTCACTCGCTGGTTAAGTTCTAATCACAGATATGCAAAATTTTGCCTTTGAGACACACACCTGCACAAAATTCAGACAGCAATCGTTCTTCAGCCACCTTTAGTTCAAGCAATTTGAATAGGCCAATGACTTTGTACATTTTATATACACGTGTTTTTCAGTATAATGGTTTGACACGGCACATCTTCACAGATAATTGTGATTGGTTACGGCTTCAGCAGAAAAAGAAATATCATGTAAAATATTTCTGTTTTGCTATGTACCATTTTTATGTGAATGCGACCTCTTCAGGTGGCCCTTTCAGCAGACATTAGATTCTTTTCGCATCTAATTCCTATCCTACAGATAAAAATAGTAAATAATTAAATGATCTGTTTTAGCATACTAAATAGAACAATTTAATGGAAGAGTAAAAATTCTATCATTGCTTTGTGCTGTTTTCAACAGTACTGCACAAGGATCTGTTCTCTGGGTCATTAGGTCCATTTGTTAGTGGGCTGTATGATATGCTCTCTGAATACCAGGTTGTGACCCAGTCGAATATTGGGACCAGATGGAGTGACTTTTGACTTAGTGAATATGTATTCCCACTCTAAGCCAGAAACATTGAATATGGGCTCCATTCCAAGCAAGCCTAGCAATAAGAGACATCTGCACTAACTCTAAATACTGGGATGTCCTTACATATAATTACGGACGGTAATTCTACCTCACCATCAGTCTACCTTTAGCTATCAAAATACCTTGGGACTCCACCTCAGAATGAATGTTATCCAGCCTTTGTCTGAGTGCTAGCTGCTGCTTAGTCTTGTTGTATTTGTCACTGCTCATCATATATGATATTGTAATAAAATTATGTGTAATTTTCATAGATCTTAAAATTCAAAATAAAACTTCAAAAGCTGGAAATCAAAAATAAAAACAGAAAATGCTGGATTTTCTGCTGCAGGTTAAGCAGCAGCTGTGAGTCTTTGACCCAAGACTCTGTTTCTCTTTCAACAATCACTGCCTGACCTACTAAATGTTACCAGCATTTTACTGAATATTTTGAAGTGTGCAGATATTGTAATCCTTCCAAAGACTAAGTTCCTTTAAGAGATGCTATAATTTTATTGTTATTCAATTTGTTCTCATGGTCAGTTGGTGACAGGAAACAAAATAGCTCTGCATATAGGAACACATTTTGAAAGAAGCTATTCAACTGTGAGCGTTGTTTGCTTGAAATTTGCAGAGAGAAATGGTACTATTATTAGGTAATGGGAAATCAAATGGTGAAGAACCAGGAAAAGCCATCATTTAGTCAGTTAATTTATGCTGCAGTTAGTGCAATGTAAAATTCCTGCCTTGCTATCTACCCAAATAAACACTGAATCTGAAACACTTTTGCTGTTGTGTCATAGCACTTAAGACCATAAGATACAGGAGCAAAATTAG
This sequence comes from Hemitrygon akajei, assembly GCF_048418815.1. NCBI lineage: Eukaryota > Metazoa > Chordata > Chondrichthyes > Myliobatiformes > Dasyatidae > Hemitrygon > Hemitrygon akajei. The sequence goes on from NC_133133.1 coordinate 62,240,991, forward strand.
TCCATTTGGCTCATTGAGTCTGCTCCGCCATTTCATCATGGCTGATCCAATTTTCCTCTCTGTTCCAATCTCCTGCATTCTCGCTGTAACCTTTGATGCCCAGTCTAATCAAGAACCTATCAACTACCAACTTAAATATACCCAATGACTTGGCCTCCACAGCTGCCTGTGGCAAAAAATTACACAAATTCCTCTTCATCATTCTAAAAGGATGCTCCTCTATTCTGAAGCTGTTTCCTCTGGTCTAAACCTCTCTCACCATAGGAAACATCCTCTCCACATCCAATCTATCAAGAACCTATCAACTACCAACTTAAATATACCCAATGACTTGGCCTCCACAGCTACCTGTGGCAAAAAATTACACAAATTCCTCTTCATCTCCATTCTAAAAGGATGCTCCTCTATTCTGAAGCTGTTTCCTCTGGTCTAAACCTCTCTCACCATAGGAAACATCCTCTCCACATCCAATCTATCAAGGCCTTTTACCATCTGACAGGTTTCAAAGAGGTTACCCTTCATTCTTCTGAATTTGTGTCAATACAGGCCTAAAGCCATCAAACACTCTTCACAGGACAAGCCATTCCATCCTAGAAACATTTTCATCAAGTTCCTTTGAACCCTTTCTAAGTCAAGGATTCCGGACCTGCCCACAATACTCCAAGTGAGGCCTCCCCATTGCTTTATAACGTTTCAACATTACATCCTTGCTTTTATATTCTAGTCCACACAAAATGAATGCTAACATTGCATTTGCCTTCCTCACCATAGACTCAACCTGTGAATTAACCCTTAGGGAGTTTAGTCCCTTTATTTGCACCTCAGTTTTTAGTATTTTCTCTGCATTTAGAAAATTGTCAACCCTTTCATTTCTTCTACCAACATTCATGGCCATACACTTCACAACATTGAATTCCATCTGCCATTTCTTTGCCCATTCTCCTAATCTGTCTAAGTTCTACTGTAGCCGCTCTACTTCCTCAAAAACACCTGCCCTCCACCTATCTTCATGTTATATGCAAAATTTGCAACAAAACCATCAACTCCATCATCCAAATCATTGATGTATAACGTAAAAAGAATTGCTCTCAACATGTGTAACACTGCTAGTCACCGGCAGCCAGCCAGAAAAGGCTCTCTTTATTCCCACTCTTTGTTTCCTGCCAATCAGTCACTGCTTTATTCATGCTAGAGTCTTTCTCGTAATACCATGGGCTTGTAGCTGTTAAGCAGCCTCCTGTGAGGCATCTTGTCAAAGGCCTTCTGAAAATCCAAGTGCACAACATTAACCAATTCTTCTTTGTCTATCCTGCTTGTTACTTCTTCAAAGAATTCCAACAGACTAACTGGCCTATAGTTTTTTTTTTAACCTCTCTCTCTCCTTTCCTGAAGAGCGGAGTGACATTTTCAATTTTCATTCTTCCAGAACCATTCCAGAATCTAGTGATTCTTGAAAGATTATTACTAGTGATTCCATAATTTCTTCAGCCACCTTTCTCAGAACTCTGGGGTGTACACCATATGGTCCAGGTGACTTATCTGGCTTCAGACCCAAGAGTCTTCTCTCTAGTTATGGCAACTTCACCACTTCATGCCCCCTGACTCCTGGAACTGGTAGTGTCTACCACAGTGAAGGCTGATGCAAAATACTTATTTAGTTCATCAACCATTTTATTGTTCCCTATTGCTACCTCTCTAGCATCATTTTCCAGTAATCCGCTTGTCTCTCTTTTACACTTTATGTATCTGAAGAAACTTTTGGTATCCTCATTAATAATAATGGCTAGCTTACTTTTGTATTCCATCTTTACCTTCTTAATTACTTTTTTTAGTTGCTGCCTTCTGTTGGTCTTTAAGTGCTTCCCAATCCTCTAACATCCCGCTAATCTTTACTCTTTTGTATGTCCTCTCTTTGGTTTTTATGTTGGCTTTGACTTCTCTTGTTCACTCATCCTACCTATGCCATTGGTACCTACCTGGACCATGACTTCTGACTGTTCACCCTCCCACTTAATAATGCTAAGGACTCGATCCGAGATATCCCAGACCCTGATACCTGGTAAGCAACATACCATCTGGGGATCTCATTCTTGCCACAGCACCTCCTGCCTGTTCCCCTAACTAATGAATCTTCTAAACCACAGCATGCCTCTTCTCCCCCTTTCCCTTCTGAGTCACAGAGGCAGACTCAGTGCCAGTTATCCAACCACCATGACTTTTTTCTGTCAGGTCATCTCCCCCCAACAACATCCAAAGTGAGATATCTGTTGTTGAGGAAGATTTGTTAGGTAGCTTAGATTAGACTGCTCTGTGTATGGCAAATTAAAAGTCAGTGAACACATCTTGCTTCTTAGCACAAAAAGCTATTTGTTTCATAAATTGGACTTCCCACAACTATTTTTTTCAATATCATAACTTTACCTTGAAAATAGTTTCCTTTCAATTAATTTATGGTTGGCAGTTGTGATCATTGTCAAGAAAACAATGTACATCAATCACCAAGGTTTGCTCTGCTTTTACTATTTTACCTTGACTTGACAAGCTCAGACATTGATCTGGAGGACTTCGAATAAAGAGAATACCAAGAATCAGCCACCAATCTATTGTGCAAAAATACTGAAGAGGTACTTTGGCTGAAGCACGTGCATTTTTAACAGGTACAAATTGAAGTGAATATCCAGCAGGTTTAATGCTGAAATGAGGACAGGAAGCTAATTAAAATACAAGGTCAGAGCCAAGTACCTTAATTAGCATTAGCCCTCTACTCTGGCATCAAATCTGAAATGGTTCTGTACAACCTTTAACTCTTTCTTTACTGATAAGATACTCCTAGGTCAAAAAGCCTATCATTTTATCTTTATCGCATCTACAGATGGCCTATTTATTGCAAATATTATAATGCAGAATTGGAATATAGCAATTACATAAGTTTATTTGCAGTATTTGTAGGAGTATATTTCCACCTGCTGGAATATAGCCCTACAGTTCCATTATCTGAAGTTCCTCTATGGCTCTTTACAATACATACAGTGGACATAAACCTGCAACAACTTTTAAAAAGGTCTAAATGTGGAATCAAACTGATAGTACAAGAATATATAGACTTGCATTTTAGAAACAAATTAGTAATATTTACGGATGGATCAAAAGACCCTAGGTCTGGCCACACAGGTATTGCTGTCTACATTCCTCAGTGCAAAACTAGCATTAGGAAAATAACTTCAAACCATTTATCAGTGTATACAACAGAATTAATGGCAATACTCAGTGCATTACCTTGGATAGAAGAAAATAATGTCAAAAAGGCTGTAATTTGTTCAGACAGTTTGTCTGCATTAATTTCTATCAAATCAAGAAAATCAGAAAGTAGACAGGATATTTTATTGGAGATTCTATGCAAGTTGTATATACTGACCGAAAATGGGGTAGAAGTAAGCTTCTTTTGGGTTCCTGCTCATTGTGGTGTGGAGGGTAATGAAAAAGTGGACATTATAGCTAAACAATACTCAAATAGTCTATAATAGAGGTCCAGATCCCTCTAAGCAAAGCGGAAGTCAAAAGCATTATAAAAACACGTATTGAGGAGACATGGCAGAAGCATTGGGATGACAGTGAAACAGGGAGATGACTGTTCAAAATACAAAGGCAAGTCAAATACCAAAGAGTATCAGGTGGGCATAGAAAGATAGACGTGATCATCAGTCGTTTAAGAATTGGTCACACAAGTCTTAATTATACATTATACAAAATAGGGAAACATCTATCTGGGTTTTGTGAATACTGTAATCAACCAGAAACAGTTGCACATGTATTGATCAAATGTAAGAAGTATGAAAGAGAATGAGTGAAGATGATAGGAGCGCTTCACATAAACAAAAAAAACTGCTGTGGGTGTCGAAGACATTTTAGGTGGGAGGTCAAGAGAAATACGGACCTATATCTTGAAGTATCTGAAAGACTCTGGTTTATTATGTAGAATTTAGGGAATGCAATTCTTTTCATTCCTCCTGTTTATCAAACGATCCACACTCCAGTCTAGTAGGTGGCGGTAATGCACCTTAAAGCTGGTTTGCCAACCGCCATGAAACAACACGAGAAGAAGAATTCTTCAGTACTTAACCTAAGAGGTCTTGATGTGAATGTGTCAAATATTAGTTGAATATTTCACTACTGGGATGTTGCAGCACGTTTTTATCAACAAAACTATAGCTTTAATTATTGGGTGAGGTTTCAGTGCGTGGAATTACTAAAATATTTACACCACCATGCCAGACTGGAAGTTCAATACATAATTTCTATCCCTTGTCCTCACCCTGTAACTCCATGGCACCAAGCTCAAACCCCTAATCTCCCCACAACCCCCTGATTCACTGAAGCTCCGATGACTCTAACTCTAATTGGCTCAGGACCCGAATCCAGCAATTCCCATGAAACCAAGATGACACACAAACTCCATCATGACACCATTCCATTCCTCACCTTCTTACCTGCCACCTAACCTACTGGTGCCGAATTAACTGTTTGCCATCATCCTATCCTGTCCCAGCAAACACTGCCACTAAATAGATCACTATTTAGTGACCTGTCTAGGCTCTCCCCACATTATCCTAGCTATCTGGCTGGTGGACAATCCAACAGCAGACTCCTATCAGTCCTTAGAGCACCCCCCTTCTCTAACCCTTGCTCTCCAAACTTGCCCTCAGTGTTAGACACTATATTTTCATTTGCTAAAATGCAAAAACCCTGCTCAGTTATGTGCATAACCTTCAGCACAGCTGAAGTCTGTAGTGGCTGAACCTTATTTAAAGCAGTCAATGGTATATCACTGCTACAGCCATCTAGTGTACACATTAGAGTGCAGTAGAATTCCTATCTCACAGCATCTTACCAACATTTATCAAGGTCTTAAAATCCAGTAGAGTATTTTTGAAGTGCGTCACTACTTTACACAGAAACCCACACAGAGCCACTCCGAATGCAGCTCAAACCCATAAGTGACACTGGGAGATTTAGGACCTTATATAAAACTGATCATAGCCATCATATGTCAATGTTAACAGTCAGATTAGGCTTAAAATCTCATTTGAAAGAGAGAAGTGCTAAAAATCTCTCATTATCTTACTACTGCACTGTCGAAGTACAGAAGATTTATTTCTGAAGCAGCTATGTGCAAAGTTATCCAGTGGCTCACTCTGTAAATAAAAGAATAGAAGGATACAAATAGCTGTGGTTGTTGGAGGTCAATCATTATGGCCCCAGTTTATTGATGGAATTTTTCAGTGTGGTTTCCTACATCCAAATGCCTTTAAGTGTTTGATCAATAACCTCCCTGGAGAAGTGGGGATGTTCTCTGATGGTTCCACTGCGCTCAATTCAATTTGCGAGCACTCTCAGACAACTAAGCAATCCAGTTCATGCGCACCTGGTCAGCAATCATATCGCACAAGTATCATGCAATGATTTCTATCCATTGTTCTTAACCCCTGTTAAATTCTGTAGTGACTACAGGTAGATAGAGGATACACACTCTGAAAAGCAGAATCTGGCTGGAAATGATTAAAGAAAAAGAAAATTAGCTTTATTTGTCACAGTGCACCCTTTGCATTAAATTCACTGCTCCAAAGAGTGCTATATGTGATCATCCTTTACCCTTGGCCATTAGATTCTATAATGACTCAACCTATAGCCGGGGAAGTGACGATGCCCTCTTGTTAGAATGTTTATGGTGACTTTTTTTTTATTCTCTCTACTTCTCTTCTAATATTTATATCTGTGCACTTGTAATACTACTGTGACTCTGTAACTTCCTTTGGGATCAATAAAGTATCTATCTATCCAAATCAAATTAGTGAGGATTATGTGGAGCAGCCTGCAAGTGTTGCCAAACTTTTGGTGCCAAAATAGCATAGCCACTAGTCACTAACCCTAACAGTATGTTTTTCTTTCGGAATGTGGGAGGAAACCGGAGCAACTGGAGGAATCCCACACGGGAGAGCGTACAAACTCCCCTCTGTCAGTGACGGGAATCAAACTCTGATCCTACAGCTGGTGCTGTAACTGTTGCACTAGCTGCTGTGCCACACTGTAGTGTTCATCAGGACCCAGTCCCATTGTCGACATGATGTATTATTCTCACTACTGGCAGATGGCTCAACAGCAATTTCGATCAACTCCACTTGCTGTTTGCTAATTTTTATAGAACATTGAGATGATGCAATATCTGCCAGGTCAGCAAGCAATCAGAAGGGACCAGTTAGGAAGTATATTTTAAGTAGTACCGCAATGAAATTAGATCACCAAAGCTTCACCGAGGAGATAGACGGCTTAGACTTTTTAGCAATTTCCAGCAGTTAGTGAGGTTTGCACATAATAACGTCTTGCCATTTTATGACACCACATCCCAAATAGAAATGAAAGTTATAAAGCATGAACTTTTAATCAATACTGTACTGTTCATTCATTCATAATTACTGTATAGGCAGCTACTATTTTCACATGATAGTCTATTTTTTTTTACATTTAAAAATACAAAACACTTTGGAAGAGAGTAAGATGAATATATTAGATTCCAAGAGCACCTTGTACAGTACTATCCTTGGGACACTCTAACACACCTCATATACACAAAGATACATTGTTGTTTTATGGGTTAATGCAGCCTTTCTCAACTATTTTGCCCTGGAGGAACCCATGAAATAACTTTCAGATATCAAAAAACGCCTGCATAAAAATTATTATACCTACAGTTCATGGTATGTTAGCATGATCAGTAAATTGTAGAAATAATAATGCAAAAATAATTTTCAATGCTTTTTTGAGTAGAGAATGAGTTTTTAGCCAACATTTCTTGAAAAAAACATTGAGTTAAGATTACCCTTACCTTTCTTGAAATTGATGTCTTTCTTTCCCCTTCATAAATTTTAAAAACTCATAGGCAAACATAATAAATTTCTATTTTCACTAAGACCTGAGACTGTCTAATATCCTTCGTCACTCTCAAGCCCAAGCAGCAGTGGGAACATTTCAAGATTTCCTTTTGCAGCATGATGTTTCCAAAGATTCAGTTTCCTTTCAAATCCAAGAATCTTGTTACTTAAGTCGAAACATTTTCTCCAGATTCTTGCAGAGATATGTTTAACTGGTTCGTATTTTGAAAAATATCTGCCAAGTAGGCTAGTTTCTGTGGCCATTCTTCATCTTCAAAGCACTCAGCAAAATCTGGCCTATTTTCTTGAAAGTACCTCTGCAATTCACCTTTCAGCACAAACACCCTTTGGAGAACTCTTACTCTGCTAAGCCACTGGATGTCTCTATGTATAGAGCCTATAAAAAATATTCACCCCCTTGGAAGTTTTCATGTTTTAAAACATTGAATTACAATGGATTTAGTTTGGCTTTTTCAACATTGATCAACAGAAAAAGATTCTTTCATGTCAAAGTGATCTAAATTAATTACAAATATACAACATAAACTAATTGATTGCATAAGTATTCACCCCCTTAGAAACATAGAAAACCTAGAGCACAATACAGACCATTCGGCCTACAATGCTGTGCTGAACATGTACTTATATTAGAAATTACCTAGAGTTACCCATAGCCCTCTATTTTTCTAAGTGCCATGTACCTATCCAAGAGTCTCTTAAAAGACCCAATTGTATCCACCTCCACCACCATCACTGGAAGCCCATTCCACACTCTCACCACTCTCTGCGTAAAAAACTTACCCCTGACATCTCTTCTGTACCAGTTTCCAAGCACCTTTAAACTGTGCCCTTCATGTCAGTATTTAGTAGATACATCTTTGGCAGCAATTACCGCCTTGAGTCTGTGAGGATAGGTCCCTATTAGCTTTGCACATTTGGACCCATTCTTATTTACAAAACTGCTCAAGCTCTGATAGACTGCATGGGGATCATTTTCATCCAGGATTTCCCTATATTTTGCAGCATTAATTTTACCCTTTACCTTCACAAGCTTTCCACAGTCTACTGCAGTGAAGCATCCCCACAGTATGATGGAACTACCACCATGCTTCACAATAGGGATGGTGTGTTTTTGATGATGTGTGGTGCTTGTCTTATGCCAAACATAGCATTTAGCCTAACAATCAAAAAGCTCAATTATGGTTTCATCAGACCTTAATTCTTCTTCAAGCTGACTACAGAATCTCCCACATGCCTTCAGGCTAACTCTATCTGAAATGTCAATTGAGTTTTTTCAACAGTGACTTTCTCTTTGCTACTGTTCCATAAAGCTGTGACTGGTGAAGCACCAGTTGTTGAGTGTGGAGTCTCTCCCATCTCAGCCACCAAAGCATGTAACTCCTCCAGAATTGTCATACATTTCTTGGTGGCCTCCTTCACCTGTCCCCCTTCTTGCAGTTTTTGAGGATGGCCTGCTCTAGGCAGATTTACAGCTATGCCATATTCTTTACATTCCTTGATGATTGACTTAACTGTACTCTAAGGGATATGCAGCGACTTGAAAATTTTCTTGTATCTATTTCCTGACTTGTGCTTTTCAATAAACTTTTTGTGGAGTTGCTTGGAGTGTTCTTTTGTGTTCATGGTGTAGTTTTTGCCTGGATACTGACTCACCAGCAATTGGATCTTGCAGATACAGGTGCATTTTTACTACAATCAGTTGAAACACCTTGACTGCACACAGGTCTCCAAAAACAGGTCCCCATTTAACTAATTATGTGAGTTCTGAAATCAATTGGTTCCATCAGTGATGATTTGGTTTGAATACTTATGCAATCAATTATTTTGTGGTTTATATTTGTAATTAATCTAAACCACTTTGGAGAGATCTATTTTCACTTTGACACAAAAGAGTCTTTTTCTGTTGATCAGTACCAAAAAATTAAATAAAGTCCACTGTGATTCAATGTTGTAAAAAAATAAAACATGAAAACTTCCAAGTGGGTGAATACTTTTTATAGGCATTGTAGCAGGAGATTGGTGTGCTCTTTGTCCAGGTTTCCAAACAGTTTTTTAAAATCAATCTCACATGAGCTGGTCTTTGTTTAAGAAAGATATCCAATTTTGTATCATCATCCAGAACTTTTTTCATTTCATCTCCAAGAGTGTTTGATATCAGCAGCTTTCTGTAAAGAAAACAATGTGTTGTGACAATGTCAGTATTTTCTTTTTTTTACAAGAAAAATGAAACCTCTCATGGAGCCAACCTTTGATAGGGCACCATCAGTACAGTTCATCCAAGATAGACCTTTGGTTTCCAGACATGAAGACAAAACATCAAATATATCTTGGCCTTTGCTTGTTTTGGGCAGCTGTTTGCAACAGGAAAAGTTTTCTTGAATTTCACCAATAATTGCAAATCTTACAAATGCTTCAACATGACATTTATTGGTGAATGCTGTTTACTCATCAATCTGGATAGGGAAGCTGTTGTTTTTCTGTTTTTCACACAAAACCTCTGAAGGTGAAACCTTTTCAACTTCTCGTAATGTATCTTGTCCTAACATAGTGGTTAATAAAATACATAAAAAAGAATGGCATAGTAAATAACTAATCAAGAAAATCACAAAGAACATGAAAACTTCACATTACAATTCAATTCCAACCAATACAATTCAATTCTAACCTACACAATTCACCTTTTGCAATGTTTACAACAACAGCGAGGCAGCAGGCCAGCAGCTGAGTGGTGGCATGAAAAAAATCTTCTTTAGGATGAAAATTTCCCTCCAATTTTCTACTACACTGTTAATTTGTTCAGTCCCATAAGTCAGTCAGCTGCACATAAGGAGAAGTTGGGGGAGGTATCTTGGGAGGGAGAGGCTGACATCAGAACTCAAATTGTGTGAGTCCATTCAAGGCACTTTACACAACTCGTCAGCCTACTGTCTTCACCTCCGTGCAATAGAGTGCTCACCAACAATCAACAGCCTCCCCATTCCTCCACTAGGAGAGATAGATAAGCAGTTAGCATTATGGAAAAGGACTGAGAGGTTAGGGTGGGAGCTGGAGGTAGCAGAGCGAAAACTTGAATGTGGGGCTGAGCAAAGATGGGGTCCTGTGGGATGTAAACTGTCAACCTACAGAGACAGAGACAATTTAGACCATAATATATAGTAGAATTAGACCATTTGGCCCATTGAGTATGCTTCGCCATTTCATCATAGCTGATCCATTTTCCCTTTTAACCCCAATCTCCTGTTTTTACCCAGTACCCTTTCATGCCCTGAATAATCAAGAATCTACCAACCTCTGCTTTAAAAATATATCCAATGACTTGCCCTCCAAAGCCATGGTGGAAGCAACTTTACAGATTCACCGGTTTCTAGCTAAAGAAATTCGTCATCATCTCTGATCTAAAAGGACAGCTCTCTAGTCCGAAGCTATGTCTCCTGGTAAAACTCCACCACCTTAGGAAGCATCCTCTCCACATTCACTCTATCAAGGCCTTTCAGCATTCAATAGGTTTCAATGAGGTCATCTCTCATACTTCTGAATTCCAGTCAGATGACCAAAGGCATCAAGCACTCCTCATATGATAATACTTTCAATCCCAGAATCATTTTCATAAACTTCCTTTGAACCCTCTCCAAAGTCAGTACATCCTTTCTTCGGGGTTTATTGGGAGACGATGAGGGAAGGGCTTGAGGTGATAATCAGCAAAGTGAAAGAAAACAGCAAAAATAAGTTTGAGACTATTTTAGAGACCACTGAAGATGAAAAGATAAAAAAGAATGAATATATTTTGAGAGAGTTGGGGATCCTAGTGTACTTCATTAACATGGTACAAAATTACTCTAAAGATGTCTGTCAAATCTTGTATACCATTTGAGTACACACATTCACGTTAAATAATCACTGCCAAATTCAGGATTGTTGAAAGTCATTTTTTGACTACAAGTGTAAGGACAATAATATAAATGTTACTCCTGATCCAATGCAGCAGAAAAAAAAGCTTCTATACATAGATTGATTAGATGTTCATAAATTAACACTGCACACAATGTGACTGACAGGAAATAATAAAACAGTGGTAGAGTTAGTGGGTGAAGGTGTTGATCAGCTTTACTGCTTGGGGAAAGCAATTGTTTTTGATCCTGATAGGAGTGGGACAAACAGTCCATGAGTAGCATATGTGGGATCCTTCATACTGGTCTTCCAGCAGCTTTCTGTATATATGTCCCTGATGGTGGGTGGTCTATTTCTAGTGATGTGATGGGCAGTGTTGTCTATCCATTGTAAAGCCGTTCTCTCTGCTGCAGTGCAGTTTCTGTACCAAGCAGCGATGCGGGTTGATAGGATGCTCTCTGCTCCGCATTTGTAGAATGGCATGAGTATGGATGTGCAAAGTCCAGCTCTCTTCCAAATACACCAGTTTGACTGTCACAAAACATAGATCACAGAAGAATACAGCACAGAAGCAGACCACTCAGCCCAAAATGTTGTGCTGAACTAGCTAAAAAGCAAACAAAAAGCATCAAAATATTAATCGCTTCCACCTACATCATGTCCATATTCCTCCATCATCTTTATATCTTTGTGCCTATTCAAACGTCTCTTAAAAGCCACAAATGCATTTGCCTCCTACCACCATTCCAGCCATCCACCACCGTCTGAGTAAAAAACTTATTCCTCACATCCCCTTGAACCTACCCCCCTCACCTTCAATGCATGCCTTCGGATATTAGACATTTCACTCCTGCGAAACAGATACTGTCCGTGTATTCCATCTATGCTTCTCATAATCTTATAAACCTCTATCAGATCAAACCCACTTTCAGCAAAAACACAGAGCTGGAGGTGGAGATAACATGGAGGCAGAAATTCCAGAATTTCACAGAGGGAAGGAGCAACATTCAGCTCGTGTTCGACTTATTGATAATGCTGTTCTGATAGAAATTTTCTGAAGACGGGGTTTGGATGTGCACAGAATCAGGCTGCTTATCCTCTTGGCAGCTGAGGAATTTGTATGTAGATAGTGTAAGCTCTTTATAATAGATAAGCAAAATCCCAGCTGTTTTCGACAGCGCAAGTGGCAGTAACATAACCAATTTCACCTTTCACTTAGAACGAGGAGTCATGGTAAAGTGCGAAAGGTGAAATGTTTAAGGGAAACATGAAAGGGAACTTCTTCACTCAGAGGGTGGTGAGAGTGTGGAACGAGCTACATTAGAAGTGGTGGGTGCAGGTCCAATTTCAACCTTTAAGAGAATTTTGGATAAATACATGGACAGAAAAGGTATGGACAGCTATGGTCCAGGTGTTGGTCAATGGGTCTAAGCAGAATATTAGTTCAGTAAGGACTAGATGGGCCAAAGGTACATTCTGTGCTGTAGTGCTCCATGATTCTAATCCCTTTGCCTTTGTATGCAACCATATGTTTTGAGGCCAAAGAATCTCTAAGGCAGAGATGATCAGAAATGAAACAAAAATAAGCCTTAATTAATAAATCTGCTGAACTGTGGAGCAAAATCAGAATCAGTTTTAACGTCACTGTCAAATGACATGAAATTTGTTGTTTTACAAAAGCAGTACATTGCAATACATAATAATGAAAAGAACTATAAATTACAAGAAGTATATATAGAGTCATAGAAAAGTACAACACAGGAAAAGGCCCTTTGGCTCATCTAGTCCTTTTTATATATACACACACACACACACACACATATATATATATTTATAATTGTGCAAAAAGTGAGCAAAAATAGCAAGGTAATATTCATGGGTTCAATGGTTCATTGTCCATTCACAAATTTAATGGAGGGGAAGAAGCTGGTGCTGAAAAGTTGAGTATGTGTCTTCAGCTCCTCTAGCAACTCCTTTATGGTAGCCATAAGAATAGAGCATGTCTTGGGTGACTGGAGTCCTTAATGATGGATGCTGCCTTTTTAGCCATCGCCTTTTGAAGGTGTCTTCAATCCTGGGGGGGGTTAGTGCCCACAAGGGACCTAGCTGAGTTTATAGCTTTTTGCAGTGTTTTCCGGATCCTGTGCAGTAGCCCCTCCATACCAGACAGTGATGTAACGAGTTAGAATGTTCTCCGTGTTACATTTGTAGAAATTTACGAGAGTCTGTGGTGTCATACGAAGTCTCCTCAAACTCCTAATGTAATAGAGCAGCTGTAGTGCCTTTGCCGTGATTGCATCAATTTGTTGGGTGCAGGATAGATCTTCGGAGATGTTGACACCTGGGAACTTGAAACTGCTCATCCTTTCCACTTCTGATCCCTTGATGAAGATTAGTGTGTGTTTCCTTGACTTCCCCTTCCTGAAGTCTACCATCAAATTGACATGGAATGCAAGATTGTTGTTGTGACACCACTCAAACAGGTGATCTATCTCAGTCCTGTACGCCTCCTTGTCAATGCCTGAAATTCTGCCAACAATAGTTGTGTCATTGGCAAATTTATAAATGGCATATGAACTGTGCCTATTCACACAGTCATGGCTGTAGAGAGAGTAGAGCAGTGAGCTAAGCATACAAATCTGAGCTTTGCCAATGTTGATTGTCAATGAAGCGATGTCATTTCCAAACCACACTGACTGGTCTCCCAGTGAGGAAGTCAAGGATCCAGTGTTAAAGGGAGGTACAGAGGCCCAGGTTTAGGAGCTTTTAGATCAGAACTGACAATATGACTGTATTGGTCACTGAGCTATAATCACTGTAGATCACTGGAAGCTACAAATTTCATTCAAGTTTCATCTCCAACAGGCACCCATTATACCCACTCAGAGCATTAACTGCACTGTCATTTATTTGCACTCTTTTTATTGCACCATAGATGGTTATTATTAAGATAAAATTGATTTTAATATACTACCATTTGGCTTTATTTTGAAACAATCAGAGGCCATTGATTCATCAGGTAATGAGTTCTCAGTTACTCCATTAGGCTTTGATATGTCTCCATGGGGAAAATCAAGTAGTTTGTCCATCTTATTCAGTGGAAGTGTACCATCTGTTTACTATTCTGTTGGAAATATTTCTGGCACCATAATCTGTAAATTGGTCTTCAGGTCATTTATTGTCTTACTGACTCATATGAGAGGGCTGAGGAGAGGCTAGAAAACCACTACATTATATTTACTCAGCACGGTGAGAGATGACAGAGCTCTGGAATGAAATATATATCACTTTGTATCTGTTGACAGTGATAGGCATTTTCAAGAGCAGCATGGCAGAGGTCAGATGTAACCACTTTCTGCATTACCCTTGCAATAGACCTGCCAAGGAAGCTCTGCTTCTTTTTAACAATGAATCGAGGTTGGTACCAGGATGTGCATCTTTTATGTAGATCCACAGAGCAAGTTTACTGACGTAGCAGTGTCGTTTAATTAAATTTAAAGTAGTGTTGCTCACCTCTCCCTGAGCTGGATTTGAATCAGGCCCTGACGATGGCAATACTCCAGATACAGTGATTGCATGACCTTTCCCTTGCTGATCCACAGATGACATATAAAGCACATCCTCAGCAGCTACTTGATGTTTATTTAAATTGTGTGCATGTGTGTGGTATTGCCAAATACTTGGCACTCACTTCTCTCTCCATCAATCAAGTTCATTTCTGACTCTGCTGTGAATCAATCACATGAAAAAATAAAAATCCAGACTTTTAAGAAAGGGACCTTAATTCAATGAGTGTATAATTTACAATTCTCCATTTATCAATTATGATATGAATTAGTCAAACCTTTTGTTGTCCCAGAAGCACAGATTCACAACTGACATCTCTTCTTATTCTCTCAGTCTCTCTGCTTCTCCAAGGTTTATAGTTGGTGTTCCATTTCACTTCACTAGCAGCTCAGTGTTTTTTTACAGTTTTTGGAAACCACGTGAAACCCCCTCACCGGGCTCATTGTCGGCCTCGCTAACAGCTACAGAACTCAGTGCTTAGAAGGCCACCCTTCATAAACAACAGACATCGAGAGTCGGTTTGATTTAGTGTTCAGCCAAACAGGAACGTTGTGGATATTCTGATTAAAGAAACGTTGATTTGAGTGAATGCTGCATAGATATTGCCCATACACAATTGTAGGTCGGCAAGTAATAACAAGTCGTACATCGCATAAAATATAAAGAAAGTATATTTATAAATTTCAAATTTATAAATTCACAAACAGTCAGTAGGAAAAAGAAAAGGGAAAAATGAAAGAGCCTAATACAGATAGCCTAGTCCAAATGTGCACATAAGTTTGGAGCTCATCTTGTAATTGTCTTTAACTCATGTGCTGGACCCTCTGTCTGCGTGAAAGAACACACCAAATCCTGAACATTGCTTGAAATCCATTTAGAATGAACAATCGCTCTCTCAGGAGTATTGGCCCTTCCTCCTTGAAGCCATTAATCTGCACAAAGTAACTTGTAGATCAGAAATGGCATCCTCGACCTCCCTCCTGTCCTCTCTGCAGCTCCCGCCAAAATCAAAACACCAGCTCCACCAGTGTCCATCACAAATCTCTCTCTGCCCAGCTTTCTCTCGAACCTTGTCACAATTCCTCCATCCTGACTGGCTGACACAACATTCCCAAGTTGAACATCACAGCCCCTTATCTTTACCCGAACCCTAACCATGCTTTATGAGGACACACTGCTTCTGTAGAAAGCTACTAAATGAAATACTCTACAGTATTAGCAGTAAAAATCTTACCCAGGGCATTGCACATGCTTCTGTACAAAGACAGAATGCTAGAAGAATTCAGTGGGTCAAACAATATCTGTAGTAAATAAATGGTGTAAGTTGATGTTTTGGAATGAGACCCTGTGTCAGGACTGCGAGTGAAGAGTCACAAACAAGAGCACATCTGAAGATACTGGGAATCCAAGCAACACACGCAAACTACTGGCAGCACCTATGGAAAAAAGTAAACAATCAATCTTTTGGGCTGACCCTTCATCAGGACTGAAGAGGACTGGGAGTGAGGAGCAAAGGCTGCCAGGACAAGGGGGGAGGGATGGGATGGAGGCAGTAAGTGATAGGTGGAACCAGGTAGATGACGGGCATTTAGAAGGGGGAGACAAGAAAATCATATAAACAGGTGAGTGTGCGAGGGAGGAGAACCAAGTGAGTGT
Source organism: Hemitrygon akajei (assembly GCF_048418815.1). Classification (NCBI taxonomy): domain Eukaryota; kingdom Metazoa; phylum Chordata; class Chondrichthyes; order Myliobatiformes; family Dasyatidae; genus Hemitrygon; species Hemitrygon akajei. The sequence goes on from NC_133133.1 coordinate 62,257,049, forward strand.
GGGTTTCCTGATACTGGAAAATTCAGTATTTATGAAAATTGGGTTGTAAGCTATCCATGGTATGAGATGTTGGAAATTAAACCATGGAGAGAGGGTGGAGGCTGGAAGTGAAAGGGGAGTGATGAAGAGAGGAGCAAGGATTGTTAGTGGTGAATGATGAGTCCTTGCTGACAACCAGGCACAGAGGTAGGAGAAGAGCTCAATCTTGTGTTGGGATCAGAACTCACTGAGGTGCAGGCATAGGGGTACAATAGTGAGGCTGCTGTAAAGGAGTGACCATTCAACGTCAGTGAGGGAGGTGCAGATGGGAGGACGGTGAAGACAACAGGAGTTGGAGCTGGGGTGAGGTGTCAAGTTGAAGAGGGGCTTAGGAGGGTACTGAGCAGAAGGAGAGCAGGTTCTGTTTGCTGTTCTTTGTGCTGGTCCAATTATAAATGATTTTGCATGTCTTGAGCTTGGTTGTTGTTCAATGACAGACTTCAGATTGAAAATGTGGTTATCAGCACTCTGCATCCTGAGCTCAGTGTCTGAACAAGTTTCCTGATTACTGTTTACCAGCACTTTATTCTTAATAATTTTTAATCAGCACTATCACTATTTGTCGGTTTGTAAAGGAAGACCAGTGTTGGCACTGGTAAATGCCCCTCCCCTCCTCTACCCAACTCACTCACACTTTTCTTGGACCCATGCACACATACACACACACTTCTGTATTTCCTTTAGAGAGATGCAAAATGGCAAAATCTGTGATGACTGCGATGCCTGTGGATTCCACTTTGCCAGGTGGCCAAGGGTGCCTTAACATTGAAGCTTCCGGATGGCCGATTAAATCTTAATATAAAAAACTCATGAATTCTCTCTCTCATTTAAAATGCTCTCAGGGAGTTCACTGAACTGCTCGAGCACTTCTTAAACTGTGTTCACAAAGCTGTTCCATAGAGAATGAGAAGCCCAAGGCAGGAAAGATGCTTCCTACTTGGAATCGAACTTAGTCTATTTGTCTCTACTTCACTCATGATAAAATGTAGCCTGACTCAATGGTTACACAACTGACTTTATATTTTTATCTGGACAAATGGTGGAAAGGCACGAAAGCAGATGGAGGGGCACTTTCACCATTGCATATTTAAACCCTGCTTACATCCTGATTTTCTATTAACTCATTTGAATGTTTATCCATAAGTAAATATTTTAATAAGCCCTGCCAAGATTGAAGATCTGCAATAAAATAAAAATGAGAACCAATTATGGCTTTATTATTACTGTTTAATTAGAATTATTTGCAAATCAAAATTTGACATTTTCCTCTTCTTTTCTTCTGCTCATTTACCACAGTTCTTAAATGTGTCCTGAACCAAGTTTAACAATAAGATGTAGGCTGTGGAATATTTTTAAAAAAAGACTAACTTTCAACATTAAGTAACCAATAAAATATAATTATAATCAGTATTTGATGTCTTGACAACTCTTGAATGTCAATGATTCTTGAAAACATATTAGTCATCTCTCCAGGCATTAGCAACAATGTGTTGAATTGTGAAAACTCATAAAAACTTTTTTAAGGAGATGAATTGTTGTTCGGTGAGGCAGGTATAAGGGGAATGATTTGGTGGAAGTTTGTGGGAGTTTATGATATAAAACAGGTTACAAGACATCTGGACTGATAGGAAAGCTGAAACTATATGATCATTTCTAATAATGATTCATCAAGCTGATCATCTATGGCTGCATGACTGTAGAAAAAATGATACATGACAATTGAACTGTAATGCCATGTATCTTAAAATGCTGCTATATGTGTAGCTATTTTCTTTTTAGTGTCACTTTAAGGATGTGTGGTTGTGCTGTCTTCTTCAGCTTAATTAGGCACTGATTTTTCTCAGGATAACAATCAGTCAATTTAGAGTGGTTCCCATTTCATTGCCTTAACAATATGAAATTTCAGTAAATGATGTTTCATCATCAGAAACTTTCATTTATACAAATTGAATTAATCAAAAAGTTGACAGTGAGTGGCTGGAGAATGGAGACAGAATAATGGCAGGTGTCTCAGAATTCAATAAGAGTTGGGGACAGGAATACTTTGAAGCAGTGTACCACAATCTGAGAACAGTGGAAAGGATGACTCTAAACTCCAAGATGTTCAACTGTCAAAGATGAGATTGCCTGTGTTTTGACAAGCTTTGTGAGATAAAAGCATGCAGAATTTCAGCAATGTCCAGCTCAGCTTGCTACAGCTGTTTGAGGATGGACTCTACAGAAAATACCCTTCCTACCATCCCTTTCCGCTGCTGGATCTCCCACCCCCATTCTCTCTATGGTTGAATACTGTGCGAGAACTTCCTACCCATGGCCTTCCTGACAAAAGGGAGAGATACAAACAAGGATTGACCATGCAGTGAAGGCCTGAATTCATTCAGATACAGTGTTGCCTCCTTTGATTGGGATTGGTTTGGTTGAACTGTGTGATTAACAACTTCTGACTTGGCAAAATGCTTCCACCCTTTCGCTGTCACTTCTCTTTGCATGCTTCCTCCCCAATGTCCCGCTTACTCTCCCGCTCCCTCTACACAGCAATGGCTCTTCTTCACAATGCCTTTTCCCCTTTATCCTAGCTCTTCCTATTCCCTTACACTGTCATCCCCTCTCTCTGAAACCCTTTATTGTTTATTAGCTCTGTTCAAAACTATTAGCTTTCCATTATTGTTTTACAAAGTAATTAACACTGTAATTAATTCATTTATAATTGCATGATTAATCATGGTTATTTTAAAATTATTTGATAAAACTAATGAATGGAGATAATAGTTTATGTTGTAATCTATAATATTAATAATGAATACAACAGATATAGCTTATTGTTTGTACATTAATTTAATAAGCTGGTTGAAGTTTATTTCTTCAATCCTATTTTCTTGCTTTTATTTTGGCTTACTGTTTTATTTGATAGTTGCTTTCTGAGTCATAGCTGAACTATTTAATGCTCTGAAGTATTGCTCAGGGGTTTGAAAGCTCCTTTACTCAGGATGAGCTGTAAAAAGATAGACATCTATGGCTATGGCTCTCATGAACAAGGAGCTACTGGATCAGGGGGGAAATCTTGGGGTCTAAGGTCCGAGTAAATATCATGAGATAAAGGTGGTATAAATGGAAGAAGCGAAGATATCAACAGCACCAAAGAAGCAGATTCATAACAGCTTTTTATTCCAACAGTTATTTAACTTTGATGCAAAGCCAGTAATCTAATTTGCTGATCAAAACTATTTTGAGCTCATTATCTGCATGTGCGAGGAAGGGTGTGGACATGAATCCATTTTGTTTCACTTTTCACAGTACCTTTTTACTCTTTTCACATTCTGTATCCATATTCCACTCACTAACATGGGCACAATTGCTTTGTGTCTATTTTTATCTGTTACTTAGACTTACATTGGCTAAAGAAGAAGAAGATAATATATCCCTCTTTCACCCCCTCTTCCCCCTCCCCCTCTTCTCCTCTTCCCTCCCCTCTCATCTCCACTTCCCCTCTTTCACTCCTCCTCTCCTCCCATTGCCTCCCCTCTCCCTCTCTCCTCCCTTTCTCCTTCCTGTCTTTCTCCAGCCACCTCTTCCCCTCCTCCTTTTCCCCTCTCCTTCTCTCTTTCCTCTTCCCCCCTCCACTCTTTGCCCTCCCTCTCTCCCCATCTCTCCCCTTCACTTTTCATCCCCTCCCCTTCCCCATCCTCCTCTTCCCCTCCCCTGTTTCCCTCTTCCCTCTCCCTTCCCCTTCCCCCTTCCCTTCCCACCTCCACCCCTCCCACACTCCCCTCTCTCCCATCTCTCCCCCTCACCCTTCTTCACTTTCTTCTTCCCCATTTCTCCCGCTCCCCTTCCCCTCCCCTACCTACCCCTCTCCCCCCCTACCCTCTCCTCTCCCTTCTCTTTCTCCCTCCTTTCTTTGTCTCCTCTCTTTTACTTGGCCCTTCTGTGTTCACCATCCCATCCTTAATAATAGCTAGAAAAGTGTACCTTCTGAATTGCTTGATACCAGATTGGTACATAATTGTTTCTGGGACTGTTTCAGTACATAATAGAAGTATTCTTACATAATGAAAAGCCAATGTGTTGAGAGATGAAGCCTTTTACTGAGTAAGAAAGAAAACTATGTTTTTGTAAGTGCTAATAGCAAAAGGACCTATGCTGTGTATTCTTCTTTTACCAAGGCATTGTTGATGCTTTTCGATGTAGCAACAGGTGGTAATTGAAATGTAATCACTATCAAAAGAGGAATAAAATAGTAGAATAATTAGTTCACAAATGTGCTTTGAAATCATCGGAAAATAGACTAAGAAGTGCTTGGACAGAACGAATGGTAATGAGAAACTCTAAGTAATGTACTGTGAGAAAATATATACAGTACACCACATAAATTGTATTTTAGTATATATGTGAAGCAGACCCAGCTGAAGTGGACAGAATGGCATTACCTGCCTTTCAGCCCTGAAGTTCTGGAATGCTACTAGCCCATTGAAGAAACAAACAAGAAATGGTTGATTACAAAGAACAACAATGAGGAGCTAATTCCAATTCTAACATTTGGAAGTTAATCTGATGTATCATCAATTGTGAGCTGTGTTCTTCATTGCAAAGCCCTGATAGCAGTGGTCACCCTCATTGAATCTTCATTACTTTGAACTGAGGTGACTCCCATTAAATTGGAGAGAGGGGGAGAGGGAGATGATGGAAACTGACATGAGAGAAAGTTTTTGAGTTGACTGGGACAAATGGCAAAAGTGATGAGCAAAAGAAAAATAGCAGTGAGATGCAGGGAAGAAATAGAAGAGCTGTAACCTGAAATAGCAGAATTAATTATTGACTGTCTGATAAATGGATCCGGTAGCTACTGTATAATCTGAAATTATTGAACTCAATTTGTATGTAATTCTACAGCACATAATTGAAATTTGTCATGTTTTTCCCTCAATTTAAATTGAGCTTCTTTGTAAATTCAGGCACTGAGACGAGGAAGATCAGGGGGAGAAGACAAGCAACTCAAATCATATGTCTTGCAGTTTACTTACAGTTATCTCCTTGATTATATCATATTTTCCAGTGTAGAAGAGTCAGCATGGTGTGCAGAAAATTGAGTAAGCTAAACTAAACGAGATTAGATTAGATTAGCTTTACTTGTCATATCTACATCGAAATATCTAAACATTCAGTGATATACGTCATTTATGTCAACAGGGATGTGCAAGGGGCAGACCATAAGTGTCACATGCTTCTGACGCCAATTACTTACTACCTAACCCATAAGTCTTAGGAACGTGGAAGGAAACTGGAGCACTGGAATGAACCCATGTAGCCATGGGAAGGTACAAACTCCTTACAGATAGCAGTGGGAATCAAACCCCAGTCACAGTCACTGACTCTGTAAAGTGTCATACTAACTGCTGCACTATCATACCACCTCAAAGTAGAAGAAATTAAGAAGCAGAAGTAGATCATTGGTCCTATTGTACCAGCTCTTCCATTTAAGAAAGCCACGGGTGAACGTTCATATCAGTGCTACTTGTCCGTACTTATCTCATATACCTTTGTACCCTTCATATCCAAAAACTTTTCAATAAGGATAGTCAAATACAGCTTCCTTTTCTTGGATCATCATATGAAGATAAAACACAAAGGAACAGGAATAGATGATATGCTTCACCATTGGAACTGGAGGTTATGACTGATCTTTTAGCTCCTTATTTGACCCCATTCTCCACTTTTCCTTCAATTCCTCCAATGTTTATAACTAAAAAAATCTCAGTTTTGAATACAACCATTGACTGAGTCTCTATACATCAATTATTTGGACAACTCCAAAGATTTGATGAACTCTGAATGATGATGCTTCTCATTATTTCAGTCCTAAATGCAATGCTGCCTCCCGTCACCCAGATCATCTAAACTCTACCTATACTCCCAAATACTCCCAGTCTCCCTTGCACACTTTTGGACTGTCTATATTCCAGTGGTGCTTAAGTTTTCACCCTTCAAGTTTCCTGATCTAAATTCACCCTTCATAGTAATGCCCATTTGGCTCACTTGGCCCCATTCCCAAAAAAAACACTAGTTTCCAGGCATGCACCAGACCTCAGCTTCTGATCTTGGCATTGCTTCATCTGCATCATAAAGATCGTTTGAGTGCAGGATGAAAAGTTGATGGGAGCACATACACCTATATGAAAATAGCATACCAATAGCACACTATGTTTGGGGAAGATTGAGAAGGGAACCAACATGTCCTGGAGTGCAAAGTCCCTAAAGAAACCAGATCACTAATTTCTCCTTAGAACTCATAGGAAGAGAAGTAACCAGTATTAAGCAGGTATAATGCCAGAAAAAAAAAGTTGAGGAAAGAATAAAAGTACGAATTTACTTATTGCTTGATGCAAAAGTTAATTCTTTGTGAAAAGTTAAACTAACTTAGTGGTTTGATGCAACCATCATTAATCATTGTAATCTCAGACCATTTACATGTAACATTAAATAAAGGGATAGACATAACAGATGAAACTTGTATATGTTTCATACTTTGAAAATATTTATATTCTACGTATATTAAAATAAAAATGTTTCATTTTGTGTAACAACCTTTGTAAAATATAAGAAAAGACCAGTAATTTGACAATGTTGTCCAATTTCCTGAAGCAGTTTCTTAAATGAACAAAACAAGAGGAGTTGGATTTCAGCAAAGTACCAGCCTGGCAACTGAACTCTGCAGTGGTGCTCTAGAATAGAGGCTGCTGATGATTCATGCAATTAAGGATCCAATGTTGTATAGGATAGAAATGTTGAAGCTGAAATCATAATTCTTTGTGTTGAAGTGCGGGATTACATAAATCTGCGTTACCTATTTTTGTAGTCAATTTTATAAATGCACAAGATTGGAAAGGAGACATGTACTAACATGATAATATCAGGATTTCAGGAGCATGATGCTGAAATACATTTTAGGATGAACTGGGACACAATATCAGTGATGTAACCTGGGATCACAAGGTGTTTCGGATCTTCAACATCAGACACGCTTACCAAGGTGACTTGGCCAGAGTTGGCTTGTGTCCCAACAGCATTAGTCCACGGGTCACACTTCTTCATTCATAGCCATCTGGAGGCTTGTTCTGCACCTCAGTGATGGTCCTGATGGCTTTTCTCTTTGCAGGCCTCATAATGCCAAGTCAAAGCCTCTGAAGAGCGAGCAGCCAGCAAAATCTATACACCCCACCTCTACAGGCTCACATCATATCCTCCACCCCTGACTCTGGCACTGGACCTGCTATTTGGCCTCCTTACAAACAAACACTTCCTCAATCTGGTCTTTTCAAGACACATTATGTGTCAACCCATATCCATTTATTTTATTGGGCAGGAGATCTAGTAATTGTCCATACATTTAGCAGGCAGATTAGACTTGTGTTAGTAGCTTACACATATAAAGTGATATTACAGAAGATGGCTAATTTAATGGCATCATATTCTGAACATGAAAAAAGCAACATAGTCTCATAACATTGCACTAAAAAACTTGATCAGCATTTTAGTTGTTCAGTATGATGTGATTTCATGTAATACATACAGTGCCCGTACAATGTTTTTAGAGAGTGCATTGCCATGGATGCAATACATCTTACACCATTATTAGGTTTAATTATTATTTCTGTTTTGAGAAATAAGAAAATATTAAACTGATTTTAATTTTTTTTGCATTTGTAAACTGATAATTTGCTGGCATCATGTCAAAATGGCTTTATCTAAAATTCGAATGTGTTATGTCTTTTTCTAAAACTGTAAATAATCAGAAATTGAAAATTTAAAAATAAAACTTATTTGTAAGTCTATAATGAAATTGTTGTCAATAGTTCATTTACGTGAAGGATGCTACCTTTTGATGATCACCTGGACAAAACTCCTCTCTCATTATATGGGTTCAGAGATACGGATTTCTGCTTCTCCAAACCTTTTTTTGTGTTATTTTCCCAGAAGATGACAGGAGAAAGGATTCAAAAATGAATTACCTTGTATTTGATAATGTGCACTTGTTGTGTAAAAAGCAGACTTGGATATGAAGTAGCTGTTGTACAATGTTTTTTATGATCATCAGTTTTGACTGCAGTGCAGATAATGTGACAGGTAATGGGTGATTTTATTATCAGCATATTATGTCCTTTCTGATGGAATCTCCTTTGAACTCTCAAGAGTTGCTTAAACACTGCTTCCATGCAACCAAAAGAATAGGAGAAATTCATCAAGTCAGTATAATGTTCTCAGGGTTGTATATGGTGACGTATATGTGTTTTGATAATAAAATTTATTTAGTACTTTGTATTTTATTCTGCATATTAATATTGCTTATAAATTATTATATTTGTCTGTCACACAGCAGATGTTGAAGCTTAATTAGTTAAGAGATGCAGTACTGCAGTTATCTACTGCTCTATTCATAAGGATTCTAGATTGTACAGGGAAATAGTATATACTTCTGAAATTGCTCAAAAGGTTGCCTTTTGATTGCCTTCAGGAAAAATTATGTTAGATCTTTCAATCGGCTGTAACATTTTATTGCAGTCCTCTATTTTCCACACTTCACAACCATAAGAACCCATTCCAAAAACCATCTGCAGGAATTCTTTCTAGAAGCCGTTAAACCTAATCACCTAAACCTCTCTCTGCACAAAATCTATCCATTTCATTGCTACTTATAGGATATGGTAGCTTAAAAGTTATGAACAGTTTCTGAGAGCTAGGATAAAAGTACTCCATACCTTTTTGGTGTATATTTGGTAAAGTGGCTGAGAATGATTTTGTACATATGGAAGATTGGGTTATTCAAACTAAGTTCAGAAGTCAGGCTGGTTAAACCCTAACTTTCTTTTCCCAAATGGAAAGCAAATGATTTCATGATGTCACACACTGAAAATACAGTAATGAGCTGATCCTTTTTAACATATATTAAGTATCAGTAGGATGATCATTTTTGAGTGTATATAATATTAATTATGGACAATTATCAAAAATAAAAGTGATATGTAAAATCTGGGGGGATAGGCATCAGGTTTAGTATATTGCCAAGGATATTCTCTTCCTTTCTAGATATTTTGCAGATAGGCTGTTAATACTTCAACTACAGACATTTTACAATGCCTCTTGTTTTTTGGTATTCTGACTTAATCTATCAAGATCTATGTTTGCATTGGAGCAAGCAATCTTGTTGATGCATTACTTATAGTTCATAAAAATCATTGGAAGTTTTTTCTGAGAAATATTTCATGCTGCTGCATTTAACAGTGCTGTTTTTAGTTGTATGGATAATGTAGACACTGTACATTTTGTCTATGTGGACACTGGTGCTAAGGATAATAATTAAAAATTAGGATGCAGAGATTGTAACTGCAAAGGTAAAGCAGCCATTTAATTTGCTACATTTTCATTGAAGAAAGAGCTGGCCTGAGCATTTTTTTTCTATTATAGCAGTTTGAGGTTTTTTTGCTGCAGGTTGGGAGACTCAGAAAGGCATATCTTGATGACTAAGTATATCCTGAATCATAAAGGGCAACTGGTAGGTTGGTACAGGAAAGGCCCTGCTCGAAATCAAAAATATCAGGCATGAAATGTATGAGCAGATTGCAGGCAGTGAACACTGTTTAACATACCAAAATGGATGTATAAGACATGGAAAAGATAGCTGACTTGAAGAAAGTTATGCTGTTTAAAATGGACATGTCCAATTCTTTATGGCATTGCGTTCTGATATATACTGCAAGTTCAGCTGCAGGTTCAGAGGTGGCAATGGATATTGCCATGGAGATATTGAGAAGTGTTTTTATTTTGCTTTGGAGTACAAAATCACATGTTAGTGCAACAGAACACTCAGAGACACAACTCAAAATCATGGAAAAAGTCTCTGTGGTCCTGCACAGATTTGGGATCAAATGGATCAAATCAATAAAAGGCCGTAAGTGACTGAATATAGGGGGCCCAGTGACAAAAATTCAAAGTTAATGATGCTTATCGTTATACGTTCAAATACAGGTATGTCACAAGTACAATGAAAAACTTGCCGCAGCATTCACAAGAAAACCATAAATTAAACATAAATTATACACAACTATTGGAACAACACAATTAGAACAAAAACTAGTCAATTTTAGTGTAATGTGATTATAGTGTTGGTAAACTGCAGTGGTTAGGGGTTTGCTGGTTGGTTCAAGAACAGAATGATTTAAGGAAAGTTACTTTTCTTGAACTGCTATTCACTGAACTGATTAGTCCATTTAATCTATAAAGTTAATATGATCCTATATTTAAATCTTCTTGTACTGTACATTTTGCACTATTACATTATAATTTTGTCATCACTATTTTGTCTTACATATGATTTGAATGGGTGATGCTTGTTTATGTTGGAAATATTTTCTGTTGGTGATTTCATTCCTGTGTATTAGAACTCCAGGGCTTTGCAGATCGTTCGATGCCTTTTCATTTCCCCTTTCATTATCAAAGCAAGCATTATAACTTTCACTATAAACTCATAACAATTTTTTAATTATGTATGAAAGGTCAGGTCACTGAATCCAATCTTTCTAGTTTCCTTGAAAAGAGCAATATTCAAGGTCTAGTAGTCTTTCATTTTAAGTCTAATGAATGTTTAAGGTTGCAATGGCTGTTGAAACATGCCATAGAAATGTAGTTGAAGAGAAACTGGATTGCATCATATGACAAGTGCTCTTGATAAAGAGCTGTGTTTACTCCTGGAATGAGGAGAAACCCATTAGGCCTCCATGACTTCAGTTCATCATAATGCACAAAAAGCATCGCTGATTGCCTAGCGGTGACCTAACTCTTTATAAATTATGTGACACACATTTTAAAAATTACCTGCTATTTTGCTGTGACTGTTAATTGTAGAGGACTGACTAAGTAAAATGAACTTAAAATGTTTCTGTGGAAGATTTATATTGAATTAATTCAAGCATCAGAACCCTGAACAGCTTGATTGATGTCCACCTTTCAGAAAAGGCAGTCACGAGAATTTGCCCATCGTTGCTATTTAAAGTTCATTGTATAAATGAACATTCATTTTTAACAGGGATTCATTGTGTAGACAAATCAAGGAAAATTTTCCACACATTAGATGTCAATTGAAAGATTGAGGGTTAGAAATTCTATTGCATCGTGTATTGATTTCTTTGTGCTCCATGACTGACTTTAAGTCAAAAGTCAATTACTCTACAGCACCAGCTTCAGAGGTCACTATTTTCAGTCTGTCATTTCCATATGTATGAACTGCTTAAAGACAATAAAGCAAGGGGAAAACAATGGTCATTGGTTTCAAATTATTTGCACATATGCGGAGCAAATAAAGAATAGATCATTCATACAAATGCAACCTTTCACAATATTTTAGAGGCCTGATTTTGAGGTTAGTTAAAGAGTGACTGTTTTGCCCAGTCTACTACCTTGATACCCACTTTTTGGAAAATTTTTCCCTGAACTTCTCTATGTTCACCCTCACCCCACCTCCCCCAATAACTGTTTGCAATCCACCCACAGCCCCAATCTACTCCGAGTTACAATTCTACCAAAACCTCCCTTAGTTATCTGTCCATTCTGACTCCTTTCCCACAAGCTGATTTAATGGGCTGGATTGATCAGACTCAAACTACTCGAGTGTCCAGGAGATGTTGTGGCGACTCACTTTCTGCGCAGTCGAACTGGCTCATGAATAGCCAGCGCGCGGGGAGAGACTTTGGTAATGCACCTCTGACTTCATTTCTGCCCGGAGAGGGCGGGCACTAGGGATTTAAATGCCAGCGCCTCGAAGTCTGAATAATCTAGTCTCGAGATGACTTACCGACTGCGTGTCGTTATTTCAGCGCTGTGTGTAGCACATCGCTACAATGTGTTAATGAGTGTACAAACACAACCATGTATATTAAGCGTACTTTATTATAACATAGAAAGCACAAATAAACCACACAAAATGCTACATAGTAAGTCACAAAGATTTCTATAAATACTGCAGGACTCATGATTTTTACTCTCCAGTTGGTTGTCGCTGTTGTCAGGGGAACTCAGAATTCTGACTCACATGTGAAACCACCCCTGGGTCCAAGACACCCATTGTGATATCCGTTCCAGGCAAAGTCCAAAGAACCCAGGGAAAGATACCCAAATAAACACGTGTTACACATGCATAGGGAGACCCACAAAGACAGACAAACTCTTTGATCATTTGTCTCATGCCATTAATTCAGCCTGGTTTCTTTCATTCAAACAATACATGTGTTCATTAACACAGTATCCAGCATACCCTTATAAATCAATTAGACACTTCTTTGTGGTGGCGTGTTGGGGAGGAAGCATTAAGAAGAGGGACGCCTCACGTCTTAATAAGCTGGTAAGGAAGGCGGGCTCTGTCGTGGGCAAAGTACTGGAGGGTTTAACATCGGTAGCTGAGCGAAGGGCGCTGAGTAGGCTACGGTCAATTATGGATAACTCTGAACATCCTCTACATAGCACCATCCAGAGACAGAGAAGCAGTTTCAGCGACAGGTTACTATCGATGCAATGCTCCTCAGACAGGATGAAGAGGTCAATACTCCCCAATGCCATTAGGCTTTACAATTCTACCGCCAGGACTTAAGAACTTTTTAAAAGCTATTATTAATGCTTTTTGAGATAGTGATTTAGATGCATATCATATTTTTTACTGAGTTAAGTATTGTATGTAATTAGTTTTGCTACAACAAGTGTATGAGACATTGGAAAAAAAGTTGAATTTCCCCATGGGGATGAATAAAGTATCTATCTATCTATCTATCTATCTATCTATCTGTAATGGTCACTTCTTGCACTAGGATCTACAAAAAATGAAAAGATCCTCTCGATTTGAACAAATTATTTTCCATGACTGAAAACTTCAAAGTATGTTTGAGAAGTATTGACTGACTGGCAGAGCAGTATAGATCAGTGGAGTGCTGGAGCTGAGTTCTCTTTCAAGTGTTCTTATGTGGGGTCACATAGTCGCGTAACAATTGGAGTCATTGCTCAGCTCCAGTGACCCAGAATTGACCCTGATCCTATGTGTTATCTACTGGAGGTTAGACATTCTTGATTGACTGCATGTCTTTCCATCCTGAAGGAAGATATAGGCCCAAAATGTTGGTTGTTTATTCATTTCCATTGATGCTACCTGTCCTACTGACTTACTTACTGACTGCCCTTTACAGCACTGGCATTTAGGGCAGCAATGAGGTCTTCCGCCCCTGCCTGTCCATACTGTCACATACAGATATAGAAGGATTCTTCATTGCTGTTTCTGTAACAATTCATTTTACATTCAGGGTTGTTTGCCCTGAGCTGAATCCCTAAACCTGGAGGATCAGTGCCCGACTGTGTTCCTCCAGCATAGTATCTGTTGCTCTGGATTTTCAGCATCTGTCAAATCTCTTGTGTTTATGGGTTTCCATCAGATGTTTGAGTTTCCTCCCACACCTTAACAGTACGTGGGTTGTTAAGTTACTTAGCTATTATAAACCTTCCCTTCTGTATGAGTGAGCTGTATAAACTGGGTGGAGTTGAAGGCAGAATGTGGAAAATGAAAAGGAATTAGTATTAATCAGTGCTTGATGGTCAGTGTGGACTCAGTGGGCTGAAGTGTCTGATTCTCTGTTGTATGCCTCTATGACTCTAAAAAGAAGGCAAGGTTAGTATCACTGTTTCAGAATTAACACAATTTTTAAAAAATCCCCTCCTACCTCTGTTTAAAACCTACTAGATTACACCTAGAAGAATATGTGAATATTGCATGAGAATCTAGCTTAATTCTAATATCTCTTTCCCTCACCTTCGCTCACCAGTTCTCACTGGCAAAACTGGAAAATGCAACATGGTGACATTAATCAATGGAGTTGATCCTTCATGCAATAATTTCCCATCAAAGGAGAGAAGTTAAGGAAAGAAAGCCAGTTGAAGATATGTGATGAGAAATAAATGAAGAATTGGCAAGGATTTTGGCTGTTGGGTTAGAAATTCATCTTCACTCGTTTGAGGTGCAGTATTGAATAGGCTTCAGGCTGCACTTCTCTTCCAAAATCTGGTCGTATTAAAGGTTGTCACTTTATTGGCACATTGAAAGAACAAATTTCTACCTCATTATCTTGAGGGAAAATCATTTCAGTTTTAAATGCTGTTTAATTGAATTGAATTGAAATGGAGTTAAGTCAGTTTAACTTCATAGTCAGGAGGGATAATTTAATAGTCAAAGTCTTTAAGGTACAAACTACTCTGCAGCATTAGACCACTTCATTTGGAATTGCATACAGATATATTCCAACAATTGACAGTCTGGCTTGTTTGAAAGAGTTTACAATTAAAACAAATGTATGCATCGTATCTTTACACAATGACCATAACTGGAACTTTTTTTAAAAACTTGATTCTTTGCAGAAGTGTGAATGGATACAGCATTAGCAGCATTATATAGAATTATCATCCCTTTATGGAAATCTGGAATTATTTATGTTTATTGTTAATAATTTGTTTACTATATGTTAGTTATATGATTTTCAGTTTAATGCTTTACAAACTTAAAATGCACAGATACATCCTGCTAAATGTTAAATCAAATGGGGAATGGGCAGATAGATCAATAACCAGCTGATTCTCAGCCTAGGAATCGCTAGGTTGTGCTTTTCAAACAATGACAGAACGTGGATATGTAAAGTATTTTTTCCCCAATGGCAAGTTATCCTGAAGTACCAAAGAACAAATGAAGTACTTCAGTAATGTGATCACTATTATAACAGATAATTTTGAATAAAAGATTGTACTGCAATAGCAAATTCCATTTTGATTGTGCCTTTAACAGAGCAAAATATCTGAAGCATTTTTCACCATGGCATAATCAAAACAGAAAGAGATATAAAGAAGATCAGGTGAATGACTCAAAGGTGAATCAGAGGAGGAAATTGTATGGATTATCTTAGAGAGTTAATGGCAAGTAAAGCGGCTAAAACTTGGAGGAAATTTCAGAGATTAGGCTCTTGAAGGTTATTAGAGGTGAATATTGAGGAAGCTCAAACTTGAGGAAATGAGGTATCTCAGTGCAAAGGGGAGAGGAGGTTAAAGAGAGAGGAAGCAACAAGAATACTTAGAACTAACTATCTTATGTTCAATTAGTCACTAAATAAGAACTTAGAACAGTTCAGCAAGGAACAACCCTTTCAAGCAAAGATAATGTACCAAATTATAATTAAGTTAGTCATCAAAAGTCCAACTAAATAATCCTTTCTGCTGACACAGTATCATTATCCATCTATTTCCTGCAGATTCATGTGTCTAACCAAAAGTTTTTAAAATTACTTACTGCCCATAATGCCACTGGTGCTTACAGCAGCAATGAAGGTCCTTGATCTCTGGTGGTGTTCAGGGCGTCCTTCATCAAATCAGTAGCTTCATCTCAGCTTTCACTACTGTCAATTATGCAAGTCCCAGGTGGAGACTCAGGAATATCAGCACACTCAGATGTAGAAGGATTCTTCATTGTTTCTGTAAAAATAGTATTGTTGGCCCTGAGCTGAACTGCTGAACCTGGATGACGGGTAGACCACTGCTAGTCTGGCCTTTACCCTTTGTCCTGTTTGGCATGGGCGGCCCTGGCAAGAGACAAAGCACAAAACCCTGACTGCAGCCAACATCGTTCTTGCGGTCATTGAGACACACAAGCCTCCAAATCCTGTGACATAGTTGTGGTCGCCTAGGAGGAGTTTTTAGAATGCCTCTATTATAGTTGCTTCCTTGAGCTCCGGCAGTGCATTCTGGGAACCCACCATTCTGTGTGAAAAATCTTGCACCAGACATTTCCCTTGAACTTACCACCTCTTTCCTGAAATACATACCTATTGGCATTAGACATTCCATCCATGGGAAAAGGTTCTGGCTGTCTACTCTATGCCTCTCATAATCTTATAAACCTCTTCTTTCAGATCTCCATTCAGCCTCCACTGCTCCAGACAAAGCAGCCCAAGTTTGTCAACCTCTCATTATAACACGTATTCTCTAATTCAGGCACTGTTCTGGTAAAGTTCTTCTACACCCTCTCCAAATCCTCAATGTACTTCTAATAATTCAAGATTCTCAGTAAAATTATTATCGAAGTATATATATGGTATGGCTGGCTGATGGCGTAGCGGTGTCGGCACTGGACTTCGGAGTGAAGGCTCCCGAGTTCGAATCCAGCTGGCTCCCTTGCACGCTTTCCACCTGTGCTGGGTTGAGCATTGAGCTAGCAACTCAGCCTCATAAAAATAAGAAAGCCTGCCAAAAAAGTGCCATCATGACAGTGTCCTGATGACTCCTCTTGGAGTTAGGGGCTTTCTTTTTCTATATATATGGTACGGGAGCAATCTGAATTAAATACTCCAGATGTAACCTAACTAGAATTCTATAAAGTTGCAAGCTAACTTTCAGAATCTTGAACTCAATACAAGCATGCCTTGGTAAACAAGCCTTGTTTACCCTCCTTAGAAACCTGTGTTGCCACTTTAAGTGAGCTATGGACTTGGATCTCGAAATCCCATTGCATACTGTATCAACACAGTCAACACTGTTAAGGGTCTTGCCATTAACAGTGTACTGTTCCTTGACATTTGATCTCCCAAACTGCAATACTTCACAGTTGGCAGGGTTAAACTCCATCTGCCATTTCTCTGCCTGTGTCTGCAACTGATCTGGATCCCACTGTATCCTTTGGCAGTCTTCTACACTATCTGCAGCATCACCCATCTTTGTATTTTCTGCAAAATTACTAACAGAAGAGGACACAGAACCGATCCCTCAGAATGTCACTAGTCACAAAGCCCAACCAGTATAAGTTCCATCGACGCTTCCCTCTGTCTTCTGTAAGAAGAACAACTTTGAATGCAAATGGGCAATTTATCCCATGAATCAATCTTCTGGATAAGCTTTCCATGAGCTTTACTTTCATTAGTCATCTTCATCACCTCCTCAAAAACTCAGAAAAGTTATTAAGACACAACTTGTTCCACAGAAAGTCATGTCTGTTCCTAATTTAGAATGGTTTTCCAAATGCTCATAATTCCCATTCCTAAGAATCTTTTCCAGTAACTTCCCTACCATGGATGTGAGACTAACCAATCTATAGTTTGCAGGAATAATCCTATTTCCCTTATTGAATAATGAAACAACATTAGCTATTTGCCAGTCTTCAGGGACCTCACCTGTGGCTAGAAGAGGATGTGAAGATCTTGGTCAAGGCCAAGCAATCTCATCTTTTGCCACTTGCAGTAATCAGGGGCAAATCCCATCAGATCCTGGGTGCTTATCTACCTTAATGTTCTGATCCATGCTCACAGTTCATCATCCTTACCTTTCAAATTACTAGCATTAAAATACACACACATATACCCATGTATCCCTTGCTCCTGGCTGTCCTTACTGGTCATCAAATGTACCTTTCTCTCAATCCCTCCAATTTCTCTCCTGGTTTAGATACCATCACTTCTCCCCACCTATTAAACTAGCTTGAACCCTCCCAAGTAACACTGGCAAACCTTCTGGCCAGGATATTGGTTCCCCTCCCATTCAGGTGCAACTTGTCCCATTAATGTCTGTCACCCCCTGACCCAGAAGAGGCTCCATTGATCCAAGAACCTGAAATCCAGAATCATGCACAGGGCCCTCAGCCACACATACTATTTTTCCACTTTTCTACTCCTGTCCTGGCTAGAACATGCACTGGTAGTGACCTAGGGATTACTCCTTTTAAGAACCTGCTTTTCAACCTACGTATCTCCTAACTCTCTTCCCCTTTTGACCTACAGTGTATCATTAGTTTCAATCTGCACCATGGCCTGTGGCTGCACATCCACTCATCCACTCCTTTCCTTTGAGATTGTTCAGTAGCGACTCTGCAACATACCATCCCAATATCTCTTTCACAGCCACATAATCTGCTGTCTTCCTGCCTATGAGTATCCTATCATTACTGCTCTGCCTTCCCTGATGAGCCACAGACTTGGCTGCTGCTGCTACAGTGCCCGGATAAGCAATCACCACCAGCAGTATCCAAAGGAGTATGCTTAAGTCTGAGAGGAATGGGCACAGAGGAGCCCTGTACTGTTTATCTCTTCACCTTACCCTGGTAGTCACCCAACTACCTGCAGCCTGTGCCTTAGGTGTCACTATCCACAAAAACTCTCCTCTCTGATGCCCAGAGCATCCCAAAAAATTGTAATATGTGCCCCTGATCTCCCACGTCTTTCAGGAGGAACGCACGACTGCCTTAACTGACATCCCAGCTATTCCAAAGGGAACAATGGTTCTAAGGAAAACCTCACCAGCACTTACCTGCTCAGCCTTCTCTCCCCTAAACACCCTGAATCAAAGCCTCAGCACCTACATCTCACATGTGTCCACTCCAAAAAGGGTGCTTCACTACAACCCGCTTCCCTTTTATTTCCACAAAAAAAGCACCATGCAGGGTCATGCAGCTTATAAATTTTAAAAAATTATGCAGAACTCAAATGTATGTGGTTTTTGAAAGGCTCTTCACACAGACACCCTCTGGATAATGCTACAAAGGTATACAGTATCTAGTCTTGTAGCACAATCCTAAAAGGGCAAACAATCATTGTTCACAACATAGAACATAGGACAATACAGCACTGGAACAAACTCTACAGCCCGTGATTTCTATGTTGACATCAATACATTGCAAACTACCGTAATCCCATCTCCCTTCACATGGTCTATATCCTTCCATTCCCTGTCTTTTCATGTGCCTGTCTCCATGTTTTCAAAACTATCTGCTTGCGACACTTCCCCTGACAGTACACTCCTGAACCTACTACTCTTGGTGTATAAAAACTTACTTTATCTCCCATAGAGCTATTGAATTACATTCCCCACATGAGAAATTTAAAATTAAGAAAGAGCCTACCTAGACACCAATGTGAATCAGTAATTGCATGAGGGATGGGGAAATGCAACTTGGCATAGGTTAGGGCATGGGTAGCAGATTTTTATACAAAATTACAATGTGGGGATGGAGGAAAGCCATTCGTGATTATGGTGGAATAGTCAAGTACAGGGATATAATGGCAGTTCTGAAACAAATAACTGGGCAACTGCTTTTATGATGTTCCTTAAGGATTATCAGTTATTCTAGATAACACAGGAGCTTCACAACATTTCTTTAAATAATGCCATAATTTAAAAATATAATGCCTGCCTGAATGATAATACCCCAGTCCTGGAGTAGACAATAGGCTGGAATTTTGTCATGTGTTCAAAAGCACCCATCGAAGAGATGTGTGGAGGATCTCCTAAACAGGACAAGGTGTTGATATGCAGTAAAAAGATTATCTTAAAGTTAGCTTTTGAGGATGCAGCAATCCCTCAGCACTGCACACAATTGTCATCCTAGATTTTGTATTAGCACTGTGGTGATACATAAACCTATACCTTCCAGCTCGAACTGAGTTTGCCACCATGCTGATATTTAAATGGGAACTGGAATATTTCTTAAAAATACTTTTAGAATTGGGTTATATGTCATGGGTCATAAAGACAAGCAGCTCATACTGACTGCATGTTTATTCCAAATTAATGTCATTTTGATTACTAATCTAATATCAGTAATGTAAGTGATATAAATAATATAAGCAATATAGATATTATTGAGAAATTATATTTTGTTTATATAAGAAAACTTGATATTTATGTTCACAGTCTACAAGAATGGCATTTTACCTGCTTTAACTGTGCAGTTTACAGAGGTTATACAATCAGAGCTGCTGTGCACTACATGAATCACAGCTAGTATTGGAATTCTAATCTATGAACTGCATATATAATTTCTACAGATATTGATCTCAGATTTATAGGTAGCTTTCCAACAATGTGTTGATAGGTCAAGTTCAAATTATTAAATCGATAGGAAGAATATTGAAATAGCTTAATGCTTTACCTTGAGACAATCTGATGCTTATGTGCAGCCATCAAGCAATTAACAGGGAGAGTTTTCATAAGCATGAGGAAAAATATAACACTTTAAGACACAATAACCTCTGCTGGACGTCAGCAGGTAAAAGTGACAAGAAAAAAAAACATATTCAAAAGAAAGCAATAGGCTCTTAGCCATTCAGTTTCTCAACTTGTGAAGGCTCCGTTTCTACTGACCTGACTGACCCAAAACACAGACAACAGATCTTTATCTGCTATTGCTTTAGTACTTTATAATTAAAATATATTGATTTTTCCATAAATATGTGTAAATGTACTGCTGACCAAGCTATCCCAGAATAAGAAGAACCCAATTCAGGCAATGACCTCCCCCTCCCCAGTACTTTTGAAGCTCTTTTTGAAACTATTCCTATTGAATGTGAAAATTAATTTCTGTCAGAAGTCAGACAAATGAGATATCACCTTGTACAACTCTCCTTAAAATCAAAGTGATTGCTGCCTTTGTTATTCAAGATTCAAGATCTTTTTGTGTACAACTCTTGCAGGATGAGAAATTCAAAGGTAATACATTTGTTTTTCAGCCAGACAGTAAAAAAGATGTCTACGTAATAAATATCCAGTGTGGGTGGTGCAGGCTCATATATTCCACCTGAGGAGATATGCTTCCCAACGTTTTGGATTGCACTGCTCAATAGGTCCCAGAGGTTTGTTAAGTGATTATTAAAGAGGAGTAAATGTTTAGTTGTATTTGGGCTGCAATTATGTGCTTGCAGCACCCTTTGAGTCTGAACAATGAAGGGGTTCAGGAAAACTGGCAAGAGAAATAAACCAGAAAGTGCTGAAAATGCCCAGCTGTGGAGAGATTTTTGGCATTTCAAAGCAAGGACATTTCTATCATTCCACGGTAGTTTTTAGTTCAGTTTTCTTACATCTGTGGGCTGGAAAGAAAATGAAGGAGTGGAGGAAAACCATGTGGAAGCCACGGCTCCATAATGTCAGCAGGGTACAAAATTTTTCTTTTCATTATTGAACAGCAAAATCCATGCTGCCTTGGTTCAGAAGGAAGACCATATGTGGATAAGACATAGGAGCAGAGTTAGACCATGACACCCATCAGGTCAGCTCTGCTATTCCATCATAGATGATTTATTATCCCTCTTAACCCTGTTCTCCTGCCTTCTCCCTGTAACTTTTGACACCCTGACTAACAAAGAATCTATCAACCCCTGCTTCAAATACTGCATTTTCAATGACTTGGTTGCCACAGCCATCTGTGGCAGTGATTTCCACAGATTCACTACCTTCTGGCTAAAGAAATTCCTTCTCATCTCTGTTCTAAGTGGACGTCCCTCTATTCTGAGGCTGCGTCCTCTATTCATAGACTCAGCCACTATAGGATACATCCTCTCCATATCCACTCAGTCTAGGCTTTTCAATATTTGATAGGTTTCAATGAGATCCCCCTCATTCTTCTAAATTTCAGCAAGTACAGGCTCAGAGCCATCAAACACTTCTCATACATTTAACCCTTCCATTCCCAGACTAATTTTTGTGAACCTCCTCTGGATCCTCTCCAATGCCAGTAAAAGGACTAGATGGGATACAGTTTGTCCAATGTGTTCAGGAAAGTGTCCTTAGTCAGCACATAGAAGTCCAAATGACAGAATGTGAAATACTTGATCTCCTCTTATCTGAGAATGTATACAGTGTACAACCTGAAATACTTACTCTTCACAGAAGAACCCTAAAAGAATGAATGACAGAAATACATTAGAACCCCAAAGCCCCCTCTCCTTCCTTCCCTGCACAAGGAACAGCAAAGCATCAATGTCTTGTCTTGTCCTGTCCATACTACAACAACCACCACCACTGGACTATAAACGTGCAGGAGCAGTGTGTGGTTAAGTGCCTTGCTCAAGGACACACATGCTGCCTCGTCTGAGGCTTGAACTAAGGACCTTCAGATCACTAGTCAAAAGCCTTAACCACTAGGCCACACGCCAATGCATCAACCTCCTCCCCTTCCCTTTTCATCCGATTTAGCAAAAAAGTGTCAATGCCCACTACCCACTAGGCAATAGCAAAGCAGCCATAGAGAGACCATGATCTGCAGCAAGCAAAAAAAATTGTTTATCCAATTGATCGACATGTCACAGGCTCTCCCTTTCTCACTAATAATAGAGTGATATCATCCATTTCACAGTGAAAGGAGAGAGTAAAAGTCGCTGTTATAGCTACACGGTCTACTGCATTGCTTTTTATTCCGAGATTTTCTGACTTGAGAGTCGGCAGCAAACTCTCCCACCCTCAAGAGAAAGAGAGAGAGAAAAATCCTGATGTTCCTACTCCCGTGATGCCTCTGTCGGCAACACCGGCTTGGATTTGGTTGTCCACATGGCCGCACCACAGAGGTGCCATCTTCCCAGTCGTGCCTGGGCAATGTCAGAATAATGGTCGCTGGCAAACTTCAGGAGCATGAACTCATCCGCCATAGAAAAAATGCAGTCTGAATGCCGTCAGGACCTTCATATATGCCTTTTCCATAGATAAGCTCAAAGAGGCAGCCTCGGTGCCAACTTAACTCCAACATCTTCTCAACCACTGAAGTCAGTCTAATTGGCCTATAATTTCCTTTGTTCCATATCTGTCACTTCTTAAAGAGTGGATTGACATTTTCAATTTTCCACTCCTCCTGAAACATTACAGAATGTAGTGATTCTTAAAAGATCATTACTATTGTCTCTGCAATCTCTTCAGCTACTTCTTTCAGAACCCTAGGATGTAATTAATCTGATCCAGCTGACTTACCTACCTTTAAATCTTTCAGCTTCCCAAATACCTTCTCCTTCTTATTGCAACTTCAGTCCCCCCTGGCCCTCTCACTTTTCTGGCATACTACAATGTACTTCCACAGTGAAGAATGACACAAGGAAATTTTCTATCATTTCTTTGTTCCCAATTAATACCAGTCTAGTGTAATTTTCCAGTGGTCCAATGTCCACCATCACCTATCTTTTACTCTTTATATATCAGAAAAAGCTTCTGGTATTTTGTGTTTTTTTTTTCAATTATTGACCAGCTTATCTTGACATTTCATCTATTCTCTCCTGCCATCTGTAGGTTTCTGAAAGCTTCCAAATCTTCTGACTTCCAAATATTTTACTATATTATATGCTCTCTTTTGCTTTTATGCTGCTTTGACTTCCCTTGTCAGCTATGGTTGCCTCATCCTCCCTTTAGAATACTTCTTTATTTTTGGGATGTATCTATTCTGCACCTTCTGAATAACCCACAGAAATTCCAGCCATTGCTGCTCTGCCATCATCAATCAACTTTGGCCAGCTCTTCTTATGCCTCTGTAATTCCCTGTACTCCACTGTAATACTGATACATCAGACTTTATCTTCTCCCTCTCAAATGGCATGGCAATTCTATCATATCATGAACACTGGCTCCCAAGGGTTCCTTCACCTTCTGCTCCCTAATCAAATTTAATTCATTACGCAACACCCAATCCAGAATTGCCCTTCCCTTAGTGGGTTCAACCAAAGATGCTCTAAAAAGCCATTTTGTAGCATTGTATAAATACTCTGTCTCGGGATTCAGCACCAGCCTAATTTTCCCAATCTACCCGCATATTGAAGTGCCCCCATGACATTTTCCTTATTACATGCCTTTACTATGTCCTGTTGAAATGTATATTCCATATCCTGGCTAGAGTTAAGTGACCTGTATATAAATCCTATCAGGGTCTTTTTACCCTTGGAGTTTCTTAATTCTACCCACAAGGATTCACGACTTCTGATCCAATGTCATCTCTTTCTGATGATTTGATTTCATTTTTTTTTAAACCATCAGAGCCACCCCACCACTCTACCTACCTGCATGTCCTTTTGTTACCATGTATATCCTTGGATGTTAAGCTTCTAACTATGAACTTCTTTCAGACATGGTTCAGTGATGCCCACAATGTCATACCTGACAATCTCTAACTGCGCTATAAGATCATCTACCTTATTCCGTCTACTCCAAGCATTCAAATATAATACTTTCAGTCCACTCTTCATCATCCTTTTCAATTTTGACCTGGCATCATACTTCACTTCATCCTACTGACTACAATTTTGCCCCATCATCTGCCTGTCTTTCCTCGCAGTCTCACTACACACTGCATCTATTTGTATGTCAACTGCCCCATCCTCAGCTCTATCACTCTGGTTTCCATCCTCCTGCCAACTTAGTTTAAAACCTCCTTAACAGCTCTTGCAAAACTGCCTGCAATTGTATTGTTTCCCCTCAGATTCAGGTGTAACCTGTCCTTTTTGTACGGGTTATACCTTCCAGAACTATAGGATGTGTGGGGCAAAAGGCACAAACACTCAGGCAACACCCTCCTTTGTTGAGGACAGTACTTTTGGACATCCCAAGAAGACAATTCTTGATGAATCAAGAAACTGGATGTCACTGAGCCAGTGATGTCACTGAGCCAGTGATGTCACTGAGTCACTTGCTTGTGACTTGAACAAGTGCACCATCAGCACCACAGGGAATTGCTAAGCTCATTAGTTTTAAGATTATACTTCTAGGGCAAGGCAGGTTTTATCCAAAGTTTCAGCAATCAGTATACTGTTGAGTATAGCATGAGTGAGGTCACTAGGCAAGGAGGATTAGCTACTGCCCTCTTTCTATAAGTAGAGATAGACAGAATAATACAACACTAAGGTTGGCCTGTGATCGTGGCAACATTACAACACATGATAGCATTCAGATTGCCCCAAATCCATATTTATGACTATATCCATCATCACAAGCCAGACAGTTTCCTGATGGAAAATGTATTTCCTCACAAGCAGATTATTTGTGACCAGCTGACAGTGCATCATACTGATTTTTGCCAACTTTTTTAGCAGCAAGAATGATGCTCTTGTTCCAATTCTGTATGCTATCTTTATTTCTATCAAGTCAAGGAATTTGTGTCTGGCTAGTGGTTAACAAGATAGATTTTATCCTTGATTCATTTTCCGTATCAGGAAAGTTGAACACTGCCATCCTTCCACTAGAAATGTTGGTCCCTTGTGATTAACATTGTTCCAGTTGGTTTGAATAATCAGACAGAGTGTTGTTGTGAAAACATACACCATGCCAAGAGTGATGTGCAGCCAATTTTCACCTCCAGGGTATCATGCTATAATTGTTAGTGTGCAAAAATACAGACAGTTTCTCAATCTATCAAGAATTGTCTCCTTGGGATGTCCAACATTACTGTACTCAATAAAAGAGTAGTGTGTTGCCTGAAGATTTGTGTTTATTCTTGCTTGCCCCACATATCCCATAGTCGTGAGGGAGCATTTCTAGTATGGGTCACATATAGGTCAACCTTTGGTATGAGATATTGGTATCTTTAGGTATGTACGGGTGTTAGGCAAGGCTGGTGGGTCACAAATTTTTTTAACCTGAACTTGAACCCAACTATTTAGTAAGAGTGTACACTTCCTATATATATTCACTTTTCAAGATCTTTGCATTGCTTTCAAGGTCAGTATTTTTTGCCTGTCCATAATAGCCATTGAAAAGATGATGGTGAGCCACCTTATTTAATTTGGTGCAGTCCTTCTGGAATACTGTTTAGGAGAGAAGCCTGGGATTTAGTTCTAATGACAATGAAGCATCAGTGATATTGTTCTATCTAAGGATGGCGCATGATTCAGAGGGAAACCCTATAGGTGATAGTGCATCCATGTGCTTGCTGCCATTGTCCTGCTCAGTCTTACAACCCTTGTGTGTGGGGAGAACCCCAGCTGAGCAACTATAGTGCATTTTATGGATGGTATTCATTACAGCCATTGTGCTCCAATGGAGGAGGGACTAGATGTTCAGAAACATAAAAAGACAGAAACATAGAAAATCTATAGCACCATACAGGTCCTTCAGCCCACAATGCTGTGGCGAACATGTACTTACTTTAGAAATTACCTTGGGTGACCCATAGCCCTCTAGATAGATAGATAGATAGATAGATACTTTATTCATCCCCATGGGGAAATTCAACTTTTTTCCAATGTCCCATACACTTGTTGTAGCAAAACTAATTACATACAATACTTAACTCAGTAAAAAATATGATATGCATCTAAATCACTATCTCAAAAAGCATTAATAATAGCTTTTAAAAAGTTCTCTATTTTTCTAAGCTCCAAGCACCTATCCAGTAGACTCTTAAAAAACCCTGTTGTATCCGACTCCATCATCATCACCGGCAGCCCATTCCACGCACTCACCACTCCCTGCGTAAAAAACTTACTCCTGACATCTCCTCTATACCTGCTTCCAAGCACCTTAGACTGTACCCTTTCGTGTTAGCCATTTCAGCCCTGGGAAAAAGCCTCTGACTATCCACATGACCAATGCCTCTCATCATCTTATGCGCCTCCATCAGGTCACCTCTCATCCTCCGTTGCTCCAAGGAGAAAATGCCAAGTTCACTCAACCTATTCTCATAAGGCATGCTTCCTAATCCAGGCAACATCCTTGTAAATCTCCTCTGCGCCCTTTCTATAGTTTCCACATCCTTCCTGTAGTGAGGTGACTAGAACAAGCACCGTACTCCAAGTGGGGTCTGACCAGGGTCCGATATAGCTGTAACATTACTTCTCGGCTCTTAAACTCAATCCCATGGTTGATGAAGGCCAATGCACCGTATGCCTTCTTAACCACAGAGTCAACCTGCGCAGCAGCTTTGAGTATCCTATGGACCCCAAGATCCTTCTGATCCTCCACACTGCCAAGAGTCTTACTGTCAATACTATATTCTGCCATCATATTTGACCTACAAAAATGAACCACCTCATACTTATCTGGGTTGAACTCCGCCTGCCACTTCTCAGACCAGTTTTGCACTCTATCAATGTCCCGTTGTAACCTCTGACAGCCCTCCACACTATCCACAACACCCCCAACCTTTGTTTCATCAAATGATGTGTTTAGTGTAAATGATTGGAAGGCATTTAAGAGGGGTGCTTTATCATCAAGCTGCTTGGTGCTGTATTCAGTTTGAAAGTTGACAATACTCTGTTATGCCTTGTACACTTTGGAAAGGCCTTGGTAGATCAGGAGAATAATCATTTACCGAGAAGTGCTCTGCCTTCGTATTCACAAACATTCAAAATCATTCAGGAATCATTAATAAATAAAATTCATATTAAGAATAATTAAGATAATAAAAACACAGACATTAACAACAATTAAATATATTTAAATGGACTGAAGATACAGAAGATCAAGTTATCATTTCAGAAAACAAAACCTGCAGATACTGAAAATCTGAAACAAGAACAGGATGTGCCTGAACCACTCAACAGGTCAGGCAGCATCAGTAGACAGAGAAACAGAGATAAACTTTCACATTGTCAATGACCATTCATAAGATGCCACCTGATTTCCTGAGTATTGTTTTTCTTCACTTACTTACCATTTTCCCAGCAGCAGTCTCTGGCTGTGCTTATCAAAGGGGCAGCTGAACTTCAATCACTGGCAAGTTTTCCAGCCCAGGAGCTGGAAATACCATGCAAACCCTATTGGACCCATGTGGACCTTTAAGCAGAGGATCTGCCGCTGTCTTATTAACTTCTTTCAGTCCAGAGTTATGTTTTCCACTATATGCATACACAGACACCAAATGCAGAACAAGGCAGAAAGTTATCCAATATCTGTGACTAACAATTGACAAAAAATAATTCCCTCTTAGTTCTGTGTGCCTTGTATGCATTTTTTAACCTGGCTGAGCAAGAGGACTGTGTGTGTTACTTAAGCCAAGAACATAGGTGTGTACGCAATGGAGGCAAGCCCACTCTTCTAGGGATCATTGCTTTTGTTTCTTGTGGCTATTACTGGCTAGAATAAATATTTGCATTTACTTCCTAAGCATGGAAAATAACATTTCACAGCAATATATAAGACCTTGGCTGGAAGTCACATCTAACCTTTGAAGCTGAAGGGATCTCAGGCAGCCTCATTGAAAATGATACCTATTCCAAAGTGCTGAGCATGTTGTGCTGACTATATAAAGTCAATTTGTACAGAACAAGACCTGCAAATGTAATTTAGATAATTACCAGACAATCTGTTAGATGATGCTGCTTGGAAAGTGGATACTGGAGAGTACATTCCTGCTCTTCAAAACGTGAGAGGGGATTATTTACAACCTTGGTTGTAAATGATCACAATGTAGGGCTTTTCTGATATTACAGCATGGCAATGAAGCAAAGACTTTAACACTGTGCTCTAGTCCTTGGAGAGGGACTTCAACCTACAACGGGACTGGTAGCTGACATTGCTTCCACTGAAGCACTGTTGACACTTTTGAAAGCTCATTACTTACTATCTTTTTAAAGAAACCTGCAGAATCCAAAGAACTGCTGAGAGTATATTGCCCAATATAATAATTGTATTTCTAGTGAAGCCAAAGAATTACAAATCTAACATATGAGTACACTCCAGAGCAATAGTTTAATTTTTCACAAGCAAAAGAAAGCAAGATGGCCTGGAAATTAAAATGTGCTTTAAAAGTACATTTAAGCAGGGAAGTAAGGATCATGTCAATTTTGTGCATTCCTCTTGGCCAGAAAATCTATTTTGAGGTATGAGCCATTATCTAGGATTGAAACTCACACAGTGGTCTTTCATTTGTGAGCTTCTGTATTTGTGCACAAGGGAGAATGTAAAGCAGATGGTGTTCAGGAATACGAGGGGTGATTGATATGTTTGTGGCCTAAGTTAGAAGGAGTCGATTTTAGAAAACTTAGAACATTTATTTTTCAACATCGTCCCATCGTACATTTGCACACTTATTCCAGCAGTCATGGAGCATATGGATTTCGGACCTCCAGAAAGTGTCCACAGATGGGTGATTGATAAGTTTCTGGCCTAAGGTAGAAGGAGATGAGTTATACAGCTCTCGTTACATGTACATGCAGGTCAACTCTTTGAGTGATTATGCAGGAAGTTTGAAGTTAATAACTCATTTCCTTCTACCGTAGGCCACAAACTTATCAATCACCCCTCGTAGAGTGGGGCAAGAGGATTGAAGGGTAAGAGTTGTGGAGGGGAGTTTCTCCAGATGACTGAGAAAATCACCACGAGGAAATCTAATGTCAGATTTAATTGACTAGTCAAGCAGACGATTAGAATATTATGAGGGTCAGTTTAGAAAATGATCACTCAGGGAAAAGATCAGAGAGCAGACAGAGAAAGGTGTGGTTGGAGAGATGATCAACTTGGCAGCCAGAGATTACTGTGTGCCAGAAGGAGCTGGCAGAATAGGTTTTCGCAAATAAAACAAAGTGAGGCATTTTAAATTTAATGAAACCAGTAACATATTTTATTGAAACACAAAAGCACACTAAAAATCCTT
Organism: Hemitrygon akajei; assembly: GCF_048418815.1. Classification (NCBI taxonomy): domain Eukaryota; kingdom Metazoa; phylum Chordata; class Chondrichthyes; order Myliobatiformes; family Dasyatidae; genus Hemitrygon; species Hemitrygon akajei. The sequence goes on from NC_133133.1 coordinate 62,286,474, forward strand.
ACGTAATCACAGCATCAAATCCAACTTGCCTCTTAAAGTGCAACCCCAACTCAATATCAGTGGTTGTGAATTATGTATGTTTCTCCCACTTACGTTACCCTACGTAGAATTGACTCATTTGTGAAGCCTTTGAGCCTGCCTGGAGCTTGGTTGAGCTGCCCAGTATGTGTCCTGTGTCCATGGGTGGAGGAACTGCAGGTGTGTCTGGCTCGTCTAGAGGTGCGTTGACACATGACATCATGTTGTGATGTCAGGGGTGTGGCAGTAGAATACTCTGAATCATGGTGGGCAGGTTTAAGGCAATCTACCAAAATATGTTCAGGTTTACCCCTCTTATCTATGATAAAAGTATTTTCTGCATATTCCAAAATGTGGAACAGGCCATCGTAAGGGGGTCTAAGGGAATGCTGGTGTGTGCCATGGCAGACAGAAACAAGCGAGGAGGAACATAGGTCAGCAGGAGCCCAAGAGTGCTGTACACCATGATAGGGTAGGAGCAGGTGAAAAGGAATTGAATTTACTGTGGAGGGTGGAACACTGTTGAAAGGCTGACAAGGCAGTCTTGTCTTCAGGAATAAGATCACCTGACACTTGTAATGGCTTCCCATATACCAACTCAGCCGTGGACAACTACAGGATTTCTTTTGGAGCATTTCTGAGCCCCAGCAGGACCCATGGGAGATGACCATGCCAACATTCATTGGTCAAAGGAGCTCTCAGAACAGCCTTTAAGGAGCGGTGAAACGGCTCGCATAGGCCATTGGACTGTGGGTGATATACCATGGTGTGATGTGGCTTAACACTGAAGTTCTGGGCCATCGTAGCCCTGAGGTCTGAAATGGATTGGGGACTGCGGTCAGAGGAAATATAGGAAATTTCAGATGGGATGACAAACCAAGTAACCCAGATGTTGATGAACGCCTGAGCCACATCTGCAGCCGTTGTGGATGCTAGAGGGATGACCTTGGACCTCCTGGAGGTACAGTCCACCATGGTAAGAAGGTGCGTGAAACCACAGAGGGGGAAGGGACCAACAATGTTCATATTGACATCATCAAACCATTGCTCGGGGACCTTGAGAGGTGCCAGTGGCACCTGAGCATAACGGTTAATTTTTGCCTACTGGCACTCTACATAAGCTACAGTCCAATCATGCAAGTCCTTTCTGAGGCCATCCCAACCAAAACTTTAGTGCAACCAGTTTCTGTGAGGCCTTCAAAGCGGATGCAAGCGGCCATGTATGGAGTCAAAAAACAGTCCACCTCCAGTTTACAGGCACGATGGGGTGAGGGCGACCGGTTGAGACATTGCACAGAAGAGAAACCCCAACTTCCCTGAACTTACTGTTAGCCAACCGCAGGCCTGTGAGTGCTGTTCGGTAAGCTTGGACCCCTTGGTCAGCTGCTATTACTGGCATCATCAACCCCTAGGCTGTGAGAGTCAATCAGCCAAGGCATTATTTTTTCTTGATATGTTGTATATCAGTTGTGAACTCGGATATGTAGGCCAGGTGGCGTTGTGGCCGGGGAGACCAAGGGCCTGTTATTTTGGCCAACGAGCGCACAGGTTTTGTGGTCAATAAACACTGTGAAATGGCAACCCTCTAGAAGAAAATTGTCAAACATGCTGTACTTCCTTTCAGGGGACGGAGCTGCCGGCTGAAGAAGGTGAACGGCTGCCACATTCCTCCAACCAGCTGTTTGTGCACGGCATAGGCTGAGGCTTCAGCTGTAATGCATACTGGTGTGTTGGAGAGCCAGTAGGGTGGCATTACAAAGAGCGCATTTGGTATCATCAAATGCCCTGGTCATGTCTGCTGACTAGTCTAGTACTTGATTAGGGGTATGGTCCTTAAGCACAATATACAACATAGTTTCAGCAGCTCACAGAATGAAGAGGTCATAAAAAATTCACCATGCCTAAAATCTCCTGTAATTTTCTAATAGTGTGGGGCAGTGGGAAATGCATAATAGCAGCTACCTTTGATGGGAGATGTGAAAGTGGAGAAAGTCAATGGGTGACAACCCAAACTGCCTTTCAACATGGTTAATAATCAATCCATATTGGCTTAAATGCTCAGAACTGTGCAGATATGAGATATGTGTTCGGATTTGGATGCATTGGTGACAAGAATGTCATCCAGGTAAGCAGAAGGAAAATCTACGTTCTTAATACAGTGTTCATCAATGTTTGGGAAGTCTGTGCTGCATTTTCTCAGTCCAAACAGCATGTGCAGTGACTCAAAATGGCAAAACAGGATTCTGTGGATGCAGGAAAGAAACTCGGATGGTAGTTTGCCTCCCAGGTGCCAGGGTCTGGGATGTTTCAGAACACATCCAAGATATCCTGCAGTGGGAGGGAGAACAGCCAGAGGTCGTGGTACATATTGGTACCAATGACATAGGTAGGAAAAGGGAAGAGGTCCTGAAAACAGACTACAGGGAGTTAGGAAGGAAGTTGAGAAGCAGGACCACAAAGGTAGTAATCTCTGGATTACTGACTGTGCCACACGACAGTGAGAATAGGAATAGAATGAGGTGGAGGATAAATGCGTGGCTGAGGTATTGGAGCAGGGGGCAGGGATTCAGATTTCTGGATCATTGGGACCTCTTTTGGGGCAGGTGTGACCTGTACAAAAAGGACGGGTTGCACTTGAATCCCAGGGGGACCAATATCCTGGTGGGGAGGTTTGCTAAGGCCAATGGGAAGAGTTTAAACTAGAATTGTTGGGGGATGGGAACCAAACTGAAGAGACTGGGGAAGAGGAGGTTGGCTCACAAATAGAGAAAGCTTGTAGACAATGTGAGAGGGAGGATAGGCAGGTGATAGAGAAGGGACGCACTCAGACAGAAGGTTTGAGATGTCTCTATTTTAAAGCAAGGATTGTTGTGAAGAAAGCGGATGAGCTTAGCACATGGATCAGTACTTGGAGATATGATATGGTGGCCATTACAGAGACTTGGATAGCTCAGGGACAGGAATGGTTACTTCAAGTGCTGGGTTTTGGATGTTTCAGAAAGGATAGGGAGGGAGGCAAAACAGGTGGGGGCGTGGCACTGTTGATCAGAGATAGTGTCACGGCTGCAGACAAGGTGAACGCCATGGAGGGATTGTCTACAGAGTCTCTGTGGGTGGAGGTTAGGAACAGGAAGGGGTCAATAACTTTACGGGGTGTTTTTTATAGGCCACCCAATAGTAACAGGGATATCGAGGAGCAGATAGGGAAACAGATCCTGGAAAAGTGTAACAATAGTAGAGTTGTTGTGATGGGAGATTTTAATTTCACAAATATCGATTGGCATCTCCCTAAAGCAAAGGGTTTAGACGGGGTGGAGTTTGTTAGGTGTGTGCAGGAAGGTTTCTTGACACAATATGTAGATAAGCCTACAAGAGGAGAGGCTGTACTTGATTTGGTTTTGGGAAATGAACCTGGTCAAGTGTCAGATCTCTCAGTGGGAGAGCATTTTGGAGATCGTGTTCATAATTCTATCTCCTTTACAATAGCATTGGCGAGAGATAGGAACAGACAAGTTAGAAAAGCGTTTAATTGGAGTAAGGGGAATTATGAGGATATCAGGCAGGAAATTGGAAACAGATGTTCTCAGGGAAAAGTACAGAAGAAATGTGGCAAAAGTTCAGGGGATATTTGTATGGAGTGCTGCATAGGTATGTTCCAATACCACAGAAGGTTATGGTAGGGTACAGGAACTGTGGTGTACAAAGGCTGTAATAAATCTAGTCAAGAAGAAAAGAAAAGCTTATAAAATGTTCAAACAGCTAGGTAATGTTAAAGATCTAGAAGATTATAAGGCTAATAGGAAGGAGCATAAGAAGGAAATTAGGAGAGCCAGAAGGGGCCATGAGAATGCCTTGGTGGGCAAGATTAAGGAAAACCCCAAGGCATTCTACAAGTATGTGAAGAGCAGGAGGATAAGACGTGAAAGAATAGGACCTATCAAGTGTGACAGTGGGAAAGTGTGTATGGAACTGGAGGAAATAGCAGAGCTACTTAATGAATACTTTACTTCAGTATTCACTATGGAAAAGGATCTTGGTGATTGCAGTGATGACTTGCAGCAGACTGAAAAGCTTGAGCATGTAGATATTAAGAAAGAGGATGTGTTGGAGCTTTTGGAAAGCGTCAAGTTGGATACATCGCCGGGAATGGATGAGATGTAACTCAGACTACTGTGGAAGGTGAGGAAGGAGATTGCTGAGCCTCTGGCGATGATCATTGCATCATCAATGGGGACGGGAGAGGTTCAAGAGGATTGGAGGGTTGAGGATGTTGTTCCTTTATTCAAGAAAGGGAGAAGAGATAGCCCAGGAAATTATAGACCCATGAGTCTTACCTCAATGATTGGTAAGTTGATGGAGAAAATCCTGAGAGGCAGGATTTATGAACATTTGGAGAGGTATAATATGATTAGGAATAATCAGCATGGCTTTGTCAAGGGCAGGTCGTGCCTTACGAAACTAATTGAATTTTTTGAGGATGTGACTAAACACATTGATGAAGGAAGAGTAGTAGATGTAGTGTATATGGATTTTAGCAAGGCACTTGATAAGGTACCCTATGCAAGGCTTATTGAGAATGTAAGGAGGCATGGGATCCAAGGGGACATTGCTTTGTAGATCCAGAACTGGCTTGCCCACAGAAGGCAAAGAGTGGTTGTAGATGGGTCATATTCTGCATGGAGGTCGGTCACCAGTGGAATGCCTCAAAGATCTGTTCTGGAGCCCTTATTCTTCGTGATTTTTATAAATGACCTGGTTGAGGAAGTGGAGGGATGGGTTAGTAAGTTTGCTGATGACACAAAGGTTGCAGGTGTTGTGGATAGTGTGGAGGGCTGTCAGAGGTTACAGCGGGACATTGATAGAGTGCAAAACTGGTCTGAGAAGTGGCAGATGGAGTTCAACCCAGATAAGTGTGAAGTGGTTCATTTTGGTAGGTCAAATATGATGGCAGAATATAGTATTAATGTTAAGACTCTTGGCAGTGTGGAGGATCAGAGGGATCTTGGGGTCCAAGTCCATAGGACACTCAAAGCAGCGGCACAGGTTGACTCTGTGGTTAAGAAGACATACGGTGTATTGGCCTTCATTAATCGTGGAATTGAATTTAGGAGCCGAGAGGTAATGTTGCAGCTATATAGGACCCTAGTCAGACCCCACTTGGAGTACTATGCTCAGTTCTGGTCGCCTTACTACAGGAAGGGCGTGCAAGCCATAGAAAGGGTGCAGAGGAGATTTACAAGGATGTTGCCTGGATTGGGGAGCATGCCTTATGAGAATAGGTTGAGTGAACTCGGCCTTCTCTCCTTGGAGCAATGGAGGATGAGGTGACCTGAAAGAGGTGTACAAGATGATGAAAGGCATTGATCATGTGGATGGTCAGAGGCTTTTTCCCAGGACTGAAATGGTTGCCACAATGGTTTAAGGTGCTGGGGAGTAGGTACAATGGAGATGTCAGGGATAAGATTTTTACTCAGAGAGTGTTGAGTGCATGGAATGGGCTGCCGGCAATGGTGATGGAGGCGGATACGATAGGGTCTTTTAAGAGACTTTTGAATAGGTACATGGAGCTTAGAAAAATAGAGGACTATAGGTAAGCCTAGTAGTTTCTAAGGTAGGGACTTGTTCAGCACAACTTTTTGGGCCGAAGGGCCTGTATTGTGCTGTAGGTTGTCTATGTTTTCTATGCTTCTATCACAGCATTTTTTAATGTCCTTTGAGCACACAGGCACCTATTGTTAGCTACTGACTGGATCAATTTTGGAAAAAACTAACTTTCCGACTAAACATGCCAAAAAGCCTTGAATATGTGAGACTAAGTAACAATTGGGGGTGGTGGTCACCACATGGGCGGCAACCATTATAAGACTTAGTGACTATATGGAGGGGTGAAGCCCAGGGGCTCTACAACTGACAAACACAGCCTTCACAGTTGCCAGCTTTTCTGGGTCCAGTCTAGGTGCACGGGCGTGGATTGGTGAGCAAGTAGTGGGAACATAGAGCTCAACCCCATGTAGTACTCAATGGACTGTAATGGAGAACGAGGGCTTGGTGAGATCTGGGAATTCGGCCAGCAGTCGAAACTAGCACTTTTGGATTTCTTTGTACTTTTCATTGGTTTATGCTGAACTTTTAAATAAAATCCTCAGGAGATTCCAACCATTGTTTGGACAAATGTTCCAATGCACAAGCCATTTTTCGCCCCTAAATGATAGGTTAATACATCCAGCTTGCTGTGCATTAGACCTTTACTCCTCTCTGTTTGATCCCTTCCCTTCATATATTGGCTTGGAAATTCTAACATCCTAATAGGTGCGCTGGATGAGAAAAACAGCAAAGCATTAATTTTTCTTTGGCAAGGGCTCTCCAGCCTGCACAGATGACCCCTTCTCCCGTCTTAAACCTTTCTCCTCTTCTGGACACCCTGCTCTGGTCTTCTGCCTGTACTGCATCATCTTATCACTAATTGTCAATGAGACATGAACTGTCATGACTTTAACACTCCTCTCTCCAGTTCTAATTTCACTCCCTCTGAATGCACTGCTCTCTACTCTTTCCACACCAATCCCAACCACGCCACTAAACCCACAGAAAATGGGGTACTGCAGTCTGGCAGACTGAACTCTACCTTGCTGAGACCAGGCGACAACTCTCAGAAACTTCCTCTCACTTATTCATTGAACAGGAATCCATTAAGGAACACCAGGCTATTGTCTCCCACTCCATCACCGACCTTATTGACTCTAGAGAACTCCCATCTGCTGCCACCAACCTCATAGTTCCCTTACCCTGCACCTCCCATTTCTGCTTCCTAGCCAAGATCCACAAACCTGCCTGTCTAGTTAGACCCATAGTTTCTGCCTGCCCCATCACCACTAAACTCATGTCTGCATACCTCGACAATTTTTATTCCCCCCCCCCCCCCCCGGTTCAGTCCCTCCTGACCTACATCTGTGACACTTCACTCACTCTTGATCTTTTCAATAACTTTAAATTCATTAGCCATTATTATCTCATTTTCACTATGGATGTCTAGCCCCATATACACCTCCATCCCCCATCAGGAGGGCCCTAAAGTCCTTTGCTTCTTTCTGGAGGATAGACACAACCAGATCTTGTCCACCACCACTCTCCTCCATCTTGCAGAGCTTGTCATTACTGTCAATAATTTCTCCTTTGGCTCCTCCCACTTCTTTCAAACAAAAGGTGTAGCCATGGGCACTTGCATGGGTGCCAACTATACTTGCCTTTTTAATACCTATGTGGAACAGTCAGTGTTCCAAGCCTACACTGACATCACTCCCTAACTTTTCCTATGCTACATCGATGACTGCACTTGTGCTGTTTCCTACACCCATGCTGAGCTTGTCGACATCATCATCTTTGCCTCCAACTTCCACCCTGTCCTCAAATTTACTTGGTCCATTTCCAACACCTCTTTCTCGATGTCTCTATCTCCATCTTTGGAGACGGTCTATCTAGAGATATCTTTTATAAACCCACAGAGTCTCATAGCTGTCTGGACAATGTCTCTTCCCATCCTGTCACTTGTAAAAATTCAATCCTCCTCTCTCAGTTCTGACTCCACTGCATCTGCTCTCGGGATGAATCTTTTCATTCCAGAACTAATGAGATGCCCTCCTTCTCCAAAGGAAGAGGCTGCCATTCCTCCACCTGCATCTCTTCCATTGCGCACATGTCTGTCCTCACCCCATCCTCCCACCACCACACCAGGGATAGTATTCCTCATATCCTCACCTACCATCCCACTAGCCTTTGTGTCCAACACATAATTCTCCATAACTTCCATCACCTCCAACAGGATTCCAACACCATATACATCTTTTCCTCTCCCCCACTTTCTGCATTCTGCAGGAATCACTCCCTATGTGACTCCCTTCTCCATTCATCCCTCCCCACTGATCTCCCTCCTGGCACTTATCCTTGCAAGCGGAACAAGTGCCATACCTGCTCCTAATCCTCCCTCCTCACTACCATGCAGGGTCCCAAACAATCCTTCTGGGTGAGACGGCACTTCAATGTGATTCAGTTAGGATTATTTTCTATATCCAGTGCTCCCAGTGTGGACTCCTGTGTATCAATGAGACCCGATGTAGATTGGTTGAGAGACTGCTTGGCTAAGCATCTCTGCTCTGTCTGCCAGAAAAAAATGGGATCTCCTGGTGGCCACCCATTTCAATTCTACTTCTCATTCCTGTTCCGAAATGTCATTCCATGGCCTCCAGTACTGCCACAATGAGACTGCACTCAGGTTGGGTAGCCTTCAATCTGATACCATTAACATCGATTTCACAAACTTTCGTTAATATCCCCCACTTTCACCACTCCCCATTCCTGTTTCCCCCTCTCACCCTATCTCCTTACCTGCCCATCACTTCCCTCTGGTGCTCCTTCCATTCCTTTCTTCCATAGCATTCTATACTCTCCTATCAGATTCCCCTTTCTCCAACCTTCTATCTCTTTCATTAATCAATCAACTTCCCTGCATTTTACTTCACACCCAACCCCTCTCCTGGTTTCACCTGTCACCTGCCACCTTGTACTTCTTTTTCCCCTACCCCACCTTCTTATTCTTACTTCTCCCCTTCCTTTCCAGTCCTGATAAAGGGTCTTGGCTTAAAATGTCAACTGTTTACTCTTTTCCATAGATGCTGCCTGTCCTGCTGAGTTCCTGCAGTATTTTGTGTGTGTTCTGATTTAGATTTCCAACATCTGCAGAGTTTCTCATGCTAGAGAAACACTAATGACTGTTTTTAGCTTTGGTCTTCATTGCTAATTTCAGTTACTAATTCAAAATTTGCTACTATTTGGTTCCAAGGCTAATCTTGGGTTGGAAGTGCTGCTGTGATTGGTTGAGTTTTCAGGGCTGAGGTAGCCAATTCAGCTCAGTTGCTTCATTTTTCCGATCAAGGAAGTGAGTGGGGTAGCAGAGAAAGACATCAAGGCATTAGAGTCTTGTCCTACCGTGTGATCTTGAGAATGCAGGCGTGAGACATGCAGTGGGGAATACTGTGGTTGGATTTCAAAGAGAGTGTTAACATTGATGATTAGGCTGAGGGTAAAGCCTTTCATTGCTAACAGGTCTGAGGATTGCATCAGTTCATTTGGAGAGCTGAGATAGGCACAAGTAGGCAGTGGGACAAGTTGATGTCACAGTGAGTAGATGTTCGTAACAGATAATCAAACATAGCTGATATGGCTCCCTGTCTGGCATGGCCATAGGAAAGTGAAAAAGCCCAGGGAGTGCCCTGCAATGATGTGTCACAGAAGCAGTGATCAGATTTCCTTAACAGTGTCTCCAAGGAAGAGTAATAAAGTTATCATCCTGTGTGTCTCTGATGTGGAAATCATAACAGGAGCAGATGTCCTGATGTATCCTGATGTATCGGCTCAGCTGAAAACACTAACCCCTTTCCCCTCTATAAATTACTGAGTTCTTTCTCTCAGCTTTGCCAGCTATAAAAGCCAACTGGTAGAACCATGGTGTGCTATATTACTTTGTCCACATTCTAGATGCCACTCAGAAGTTTCTATTGGATTGGAGGGTGCAGAAGGCCACCTCTTCAAGTGATTCATGACTTGTACGCAGCTGAGTTTTCAAGTATTGTTAAGCTCTCCGGAAACAGTTATTACCATGTTTCACTCAGAAGTAAAAATGGCTCAATATACTTCGAAAATTTCAGGAAAGATCATCTGCATTTTTTTAAACATTGGAGCTGGAGGCATAAAACTCAAAAACCATGCTACCCACTCTTGCCATTCATGTAATTATTCTTTGCTGCTGCAGTTGCTGGTTAGCCAAGTTGGAAACCTCTGTTGAATTTCCTTACTCTTTATCAATACAGAGCATCTTGTGATGCTCAAACTGCCACCATATCTATCTTAGCAAACTCAGCAGAGAAAAGGGATTTTACTCAGGATATTTACAACCTAATTTAGTTTCAAACTGGAGCAGCTACAAAATGAGCCATTTCTCCCTCCACAGATCTTATACCATAGCTTTCTTATTTTTTTTCTTTTTCTTTCCTGTGTGCTTGTATTTCTCAGCATGGAAAGGTGCTTGCGAAAATTCTCTGAGGAAACCACTTTGTAAATTTTTTTCCCTGAGAATTATTAACCCCAAAGCTGTCAACAACTTATTTTTGGACAACTGCAAGGTATCTTTGCCCTTTTCTGAATCTTGCAAACCACAAAAATCTCTTCAAAAATCTACATGTTAATCAAAATAAGCTGCTAAAAAGTTCAGAGTTCAATGTAAATTTATTATCATAGTATATATATGTCACCATATACAACCCTGAGATTCATTTTCTTGTGGACATACTCAATAAATCCATAATAGAATAATAACCATAAAAGGATCAATGAAAGACCAAATCAACAACCAGTGTGCAATAGACATACACGATGCAAATAAAAACATAAATAATAATAAAAAATAAGTAAGCAAAAAATATCAAGAACATGAGACGAAGAGTCCTTGAAAGTGAGTCCAAAGGTTATGGAAACATTTCAATAATGGGGCTAATGAAGTTGAGTAAACTTATCCCAATTGGTTCAAGATCCTGAGATTGAGAGGCAATAATTGTTCCTGAACTTGGTGGTGTAAGTCCTAAGGCCCCTGTTCCTTCTTCCTGATGGCAGCAGAATGTAGATGTGTTCAATAGTAATGACAGCTTTACCTGTCTTGGACTTGGTCATATCGGTTACTTATTGTAGGATTTTCCATTCAAGGGCATTGGTGTTTCCATACTTGGCTGTGATGCAGCCAGTCAATATACTCTCCACCACACATCTATAGAAGTTTGTCAACGTTTTAGATGTGATGCCGAATCCTCGCAAACTCCTAAGGAAGTATTTGGTGCTGCCATGTTTTCTTATAATTGCACTTACATACCGAGCCCAGGACAGATCCTCCAAAAGCTGTTACCCAATTGATTAAAGTTATTCCAGTGAAGTCATCTGTAGGAGGGATGCTTAAGCTGTCAGCAGAATTCCAAGGTGCCCTGTGATTAGAGATGAAGTGCTATGATTGGCTTTAGAAAATATAGTGAGTTATGATGTGATGTGATGTGATGTGTTAACAAAGAATATCAGAACCTTGAATCATGCCAAGGTAAAACAAAGAATGAATTTCTGTCAGAAATATGGACTACTCTGTGTGAAGATATTACATTTATGCAAATGATAATATGTTTCTTTCTGGAAATTAATGGATTTCATGCCAGAATTACTGCATTCAAAACAACTTTAGGATAGAGTTGATTAGTTCATTTTAATGAATTAATACTGGCAAATATCTTATAATGGACAGACGTTGTGTTAATATTCAGCACTGTAGTCCATCATGAGAGAAACGTAAATTGAGCATAGTAAATTTATGCAATTCATTTTTCATAACAAGCTCCAACTGTGTGTCTGCCCTGTGAAAACCCATACCATGTTTTACCTTGTCTTGGCTCAGTTTTCTCATCTGCTGTCTGTTAATGACATATATAATACATTGGTAATTTGTACATTGTATGTGAATCTTTTGGTGTGAAACAGGCCCCTCTGCCAATGGGAACATCATCTTCTGAATATTTCAGAATTTATATTTGGGGTCTGGACTCAGTAATTGTCAGCCAGAAAGACCCACTGAGAATGCTGCTGTTCCTGAGCTTTCATTAGTAACTGTCTAAGTAGAAAGGCTAACTCTAACTTCCACAAGCCATTCTAGTAGGTGTGTATTTTTATTATAATGGGAAAACAGCATTGTATCACATAGATGGTAATGAGTTCACATTAAACTGGCCTGCTGTTCAGACGTGCCTGTAGTATCACCTTGCCTGCTAAATGCAAATGTTGATTGTTATTACTATTCTCAGTATTTGTATTATTGTTATTAATAGGGGGTTTGTGTATCTCTGAAAGTTCATTTCGTTGTCCTGGTTCCACAGAACATCGCAACGTTCATCTGAATGTGGAATCAAACGTGAACCCTCCCATAAGGGGTATGTATGATGTCATTCCTGTGCACGTACTTGTCTTATGATACCATATGCAACAAATTCACATGATAATGGTTGAACCAGGAGGTCAAAACTCCCAGAACTGAATTCCTTTCACACATGTCTTTGGCTTATTTTCTAGATTACTGCTTAATTAGATAAATAAATGGGAAAAGTGAATATTCAAGCATGTATGTACTAACTAAAGTACATCATTTAACATTATGTTAATTTGAAACTGGTTGATAAAATTACATACTCAATGTGAAGTTTTAAGACATTTTACTAAACAAGCAGGGGATGTCCAAATGATATTCCATGTATATTTTTAATCATCACCACATTTTGACCCCCTGGTGTGGATCATTGGTTCCAAGGCACACACCACCCCACCCGTCCACCAAATGGTTGAGTTGTTGTTCACATAGTCTCACTGAATATAGAGATATAGAACTTGCTAAGGATAATCTTAAGGTGACTTAAAGAGACAGTATCCTTTAGCAGAACAAGGCTGCTGAAAACAGTGTTAAAAAAGATTGAATCTGTTCAACATGCAGTATCTTATTCGAGTGCTTAAGCCCCTGGGCAAACCTTCATCTGCTTTCTGTTAAAAAAAATCTGTTTATGTGTTGCAACATAATTCTTGCCGCCACTCAAATAAGAATAAAATGGCAAGCAATATCAGCAGCAGGGCTGAGTCCTGGAAAATGCAGAACTATTTTAGTCCAAGATTGAGTACTTGAATCAGATTTGTATTTGGAATGGATCTACCTAAGTGATTGGAATTGTTCACTGATATTCTCTGACTGCACTGTGTTATTTAAAGGAGTGATTTAAAATGTATTGTATGTATGAAGCGAGAATAGGTGCTGCATGAAGTACAATTTGAACTTAATTTTATGAACCAAAATATTTCATCTACAAGAAATACTGTCTCTTTATGACAACATGCCAGTATTGTTACTTGGAGCCAGCTTTTTAGATACAACAGATATTTACAATCAGTTTTGATATTCCATCTGTCTTTTAATAATGGAGGCCTTTGCTATTTTACTTGTTGACTGGATTTACTGTTCCATGAGAATCATTTTGCAATCAAGGCAACTGAAGTGGCTCGACTGACAGTGAAGTCCCAAAACAAAAATATACTGAAAATAGGCTGAAGTTGAACAGACTGAGTCATTGTCACATATAATGACTGATGTGCCTTAACGCCTTCTGGTTTGAACCAGAGCAGTGTGTCAGTGAACAGTGTCCCTGCTCTTCTCATTAAATGTCACTGTCAGTTTATCAGAATCATCTGTATGAAAAATAAATTTATTATACTGGAACTGTCATTCTGTATCTCCAAGTGTACCAGCTACATTTGAGAAGAAACTTCCGTGACATTTTGTCTGTAGTTGGACTTGTTTTCTCTCATTTGTTTTAACTTTATAGCAACATGTATTGTGTCCTATCAAGCTGACAGCAGAGAGGCAAATGACACCTAGTTGCTGTTTCCATATCAACATAACAAAATATGTGTTTGCTATTTTAAAAGACCACTAAGCTCAAAAAGAGCAGGAACTATTTCATTCTATTGGTCCTGACACAATTTTCAGAGATGTTTTAAGAAAAAGATTTCCATGCTTTTGTTTCTGTGATAAATTTAACTAAGCAGCTTGTTATTGATAATCTTTACTTTCTCTCATAAAGTAGAGAATAATGCTCAGAAAGACCTTTCATCAAACTGAAGACTCTATTGATGTGCTCTTTAGAATGCACACATATAATGGCAGTCAACACCATGAATATGGAACAACAAGGAAATTGCTGTGACTTTTCTTTATATGGCCTTTATGATGTTCTAAACCTCTGTATGGTTATCTAGAGTCTCCTTTACTAAATTCCCAGTCTTCTTTTTGTTCAAGTCTTCAGTCCCTTGCATATCTGTTCTGCATTCTCTAGCCTCTTCTCTCATCTTCTAAATGTGAGAGTATGGAGGCCCCTTCTGCTTAATATTTTATCAAAGGACAAACTCTTCATCTCAGGAAACAACCTCCACTGCACTCCCCCATCTCTTCCACGTATCATTTCTTAGGGTAAGGACACCAAACTGTACACAATGTTTCAGATCCTCTTGCTAAAGAGATCAGATAACTTTAAGAAAAAAATGCATCATTGTTTTCTATTGTATCATTTCACCATTGTGGTAATCAAAAATGAAAATCTTGAAGCAGGAAGATAGTGGTTAATGCTTTAACTACAGACTTAAAAAGGCTCATGGATTGGTATGGTTGTAACATTACAGGGAAAGACCTATAGAGAAGGGCTTTATTTATCAGATTGGACTGTAAACAAAGATATGATCACAAAACTAACCAAGCATAAAAGATAAGTCAATTAAAAAAAAAACAAAATAATGCAGATTCTGGAAATATGAACTATAAACAGAAATTGCTGGAGGTACTCAGCAAGTTGGGCAATGTCTTGCTGAGAAAGAGAAAGAACGGAATTAATGTTTCAAGCTGATGAAGAAAAATATCATCAAAATTAAATGTTAGCTCTGCTCTATCTCTCCACAGTTACTGTCAGACTTGTGGGGTATTTCCAACATTCTCAGTTTTCATTTAGCTAACTCCTGTTCTTTGTTCAAATTTCTAGCATTATACAATATCATTTAATGATGATTTTTGTTTTTTTTTTGCCAGGTAATACTGCAGGAACTATAACTTTTGCTATCATTCTACATCTCTTCATAAAGTAACAGTAACTTGAAAAATGATGCTTTCAAGTCCTTTTTAATTCAACAATATAATACTTTTACTTTTCTCCATTGTGTTAAAACTTCCAGTTCACAATACAAGCCTAACTAGGACCAATTCTGGAATGTACATAAGCAAAATTATGGAACAATGCAGCGTTAGGCTTAAACTGAAATCCAAATGATAGACCACAGAGAAGTTCTATTTAGAGCTGATTTGAAATAGCATTGCCTGGAGATTAAATTATTACATAGAGCGAAGTCTCTTGAGAATTCCATCAACTTGTTAATCTTTAATCAATGTCACCCTCCATTACTTTAAGGAAACTGGAGGCCATTTTGATTCTAAAATTAAATTACTACTTGCTTTCACTCAGCATAATAGAGGAACTAGAGCTTCTTTTTTTGGAAAAATGAAATATTGATCTCAGTACTAGAGGAAGATATATAATTTTGGAGTCAGAACTACAAAGTGTTCACAATTCTGACATGAATAATTCACATTATTCATAACTTGCATTGTGCAATTTCCCCTGGCACCCAAATTTGGTGCGCTAATGACACTACTACAAATTGTCAGTATTCTGAGATCTAATAAGATAGGATGTAATGGACTAGGCAAGCTTTTGGGCAGAGGAGTGAGGTGCAAAATTTTCTTGAGGTGTAACCAGTTTGACCATTCATCTCCTGAGTGATTTATGTTGAATTTTACCTTGACCAATCAGATGAGTCCTGAAAAAACAAGCCTCCTCCAAAATTACACATAATTAATTTAATTTGAGAGTTGCCAATGCAGGACAATGTACAAAGTACATGTAGAGCAAAGTTTTATTTCTGTGGACAGTTTGATTGCAATAATGTGTCCAAATTATGGTTAAAAGCATTTAACAAGCATATACAAGGATTTCTATATTTGATACAAAATTGGTGTTCTTTTTTGTTTCTTAGAGCAGATCAATTTTCCATTTTAGTTTATTATGAATAGTGTAACTTTATAGTTAAAGCATTGGATAAATTTATTATTCTTTATTAGATATTGAGAGTTACATATTGTGGTGAGCATTTGGTCTATAATGACAGAGGAGGACGCTTGTTAACTCAACAACCATTTTATTGTGATAAACACAAAGCAGACGGGACACCATGACCCTGAGAGTGAACCCAACCTGTCTCATACAGATGGGGGAGGTGACCATCACACACCCTGGTTACACTTAGGGTGACCCACAGATACATAAACAAATACTGTATAACCCAAGCTAAAATATATGGATAAATGAACTGGAACTTCCCAGTAGAATCCCACAAAAGCATTTTAACACAAGGACAATAAACAGTGCTGGTCATCAGAAATGCAGGGGTGGGCTGTTGACCACAAACCCCTGGAGCATTGTAATATTTTTATCAGCTGTATGTTAGAGAAAAATACAAATCAGAAATACGTAGCTGAAAGTGGTGTAATTTGTGATTGAAGGTGGTTGTGATTTGTAACTAAATTTTACATAATGCACCATAGAAATTAAAATTTGTCAGAAAACACAAAATCTATTTGGTCTTCTGAAGCTCTGTGGAAACTATTTTTAAAAGAGATCTGTTTGCAATAGACAATAGACAGTAGGTGCAGGAGTGAGCCATTCGGCCCTTCTAGCCAGCACCGTCATTCACTGTGATCATGGCTGATCATACACAATCAGTACCCCATTCCTGCCCTCTCCCCATATCCCTTGACCCCACTATCTATAAGAGCTCTATCTAACGCTCTCTTGAATGCATCCAGAGACTTGGCCTCCACTGCCTTCTGGGGCAGAGCATTCCACATATCCACCACTCTCTGGGTGAAAAAGTTTTTCCGCATCCCTGTTCTAAATGGCCTACCCCTTATTCTTAAACTGTGGCCTCTAGTTCTGGACTCACCCATCAGCGGGAACATGCTTCCTGCCTCCAGTGTGTCCAATCCCTTAATAATCTTATATGTTTCAATCAGATCCCCTGTCATCCTTCTAAATTCCAGTGTATACAAGCCCAGTCGCTCCAATCTTTCAACATATGACAGTCCCGCCATTCCGGGAATTAACCTTGTGAACCTACGCTGCACTCCCTCAATAGCAAGAATGTCCTTCCTTTGCAGCAGGTTGATTCTCTACCTTAGGTGCTCT